>NC_134834.1:112254239-112385675 GCF_004210375.1 Tachypleus tridentatus
CTGTTTTCAGTATAAAGATGGTAGTACACTACGAGAATAAGATATGTTACCTGCTGTTCAGTATAAAGATGGTGGTACACTACGAGAATAAGATATGTTACCTGTTGTTCAGTATAAAGATGGTAGTACACCACGAGAATAAGATATGTTACCTGTTGTTCAGTATAAAGATGGTAGTGCACTACGAGAATAAGATATGTTACCTGTTGTTCAGTATAAAGATGGTAGTACACCACGAGAATAAGATATGTTACCTGTTGTTCAGTATAAAGATGGTAGTGCACTACGAGAATAAGATATGTTACCTGTTGTTCAGTATAAAGATGGTGGTACACCACGAGAATAAGATATGTTACCTGTTGTTCAGTATAAAGATGGTAGTACACTACGAGAATAAGATGTTACCTGTTGTTCAGTATAAAGATGGTAGTGCACTACGAGAATAAGATATGTTACCTGTTGTTCAGTATAAAGATGGTAGTACACCACAAGAATAAGATATGTTACCTGTTGTTCAGTATAAAGATGGTAGTACACCACAAGAATAAGATATGTTACCTGTTGTTCAGTATAAAGATGGTAGTACACCACGAGAATAAGATATGTTACCTATTGTTCAGTATAAAGATGGTGGTGCACTACGAGAATAAGATATGTTACCTGTTGTTCAGTATAAAGATGGTAGTACACCACGAGAATAAGATATGTTACCTGTTGTTCAGTATAAAGATGGTAGTACACCACGAGAATAAGATATGTTATCTGTTGTTCAGCATAAAGATGGTAGTACACTACGAGAATAAGATATGTTACCTGTTGTTCAGTATAAAGATGGTAGTACACTACGAGAATAAGATGTTACCTGTTGTTCAGTATAAAGATGGTAGTGCACTCCGAGAATAAGATGTTACCTGTTGTTCAGTATAAAGATGGTAGTGCACTCCGAGAATAAGATATGTTACCTGTTGTTCAGTATAAAGATGGTAGTACACTACGAGAATAAGATGTTACCTGTTGTTCAGTATAAAGATGGTAGTGCACTCCGAGAATAAGATATGTTACCTGTTGTTCAGTATAAAGATGGTAGTACACCACGAGAATAAGATATGTTACCTGTTGTTCAGTATAAAGATGGTAGTGCACTACGAGAATAAGATATGTTACCTGTTGTTCAGTATAAAGATGGTAGTACACCACACGAGAATAAGATATGTTACCTGTTGTTCAGTATAAAGATGGTAGTGCACTACGAGAATAAGATATGTTACCTGTTGTTCAGTATAAAGATGGTAGTACACCACGAGAATAAGATATGTTACCTGTTGTTCAGTATAAAGATGGTAGTACACCACGAGAATAAGATATGTTACCTGTTGTTCAGTATAAAGATGGTAGTACACCACAAGAATAAGATATGTTACCTGTTGTTCAGTATAAAGATGGTAGTGCACTACGAGAATAAGATATGTTACCTGTTGTTCAGTATAAAGATGGTAGTACACTACGAGAATAAGATATGTTACCTGTTGTTCAGTATAAAGATGGTGGTACACCACGAGAATAAGATATGTTACCTGTTGTTCAGTATAAAGATGGTAGTACACTACGAGAATAAGATATGTTACCTGTTGTTCAGTATAAAGATGGTAGTACACCACGAGAATAAGATATGTTATCTGTTGTTCAGCATAAAGATGGTAGTACACTACGAGAATAAGATATGTTACCTGTTGTTCAGTATAAAGATGGTAGCACACCACCAGAATAAGATATGTTACCTGTTGTTCAGTATAAAGATGGTAGTACCTACGAGAATAAGATAAGTTACCTGTTGTTCAGTATAAAGATGGTAGTACACTACGAGAATAAGATATGTTACCTGTTGTTCAGTATAAAGATGGTAGTGCACTACGAGAATAAGATATGTTACCTGTTGTTCAGTATAAAGATGGTAAGTACACCACGAGAATAAGATATGTTACCTGTTGTTCAGTATAAAGATGGTAGTACACTACGAGAATAAGATATGTTACCTGTTGTTCAGTATAAAGATGGTAGTACACTACGAGAATAAGATATGTTACCTGTTGTTCAGTATAAAGATGGTAGTACACCACGAGAATAAGATATGTTACCTGTTGTTCAGTATAAAGATGGTAGTGCACTACGAGAATAAGGTATGTTACCTGTTGTTCAGTATAAAGATGGTAGTACACCACGAGAATAAGATATGTTACCTGTTGTTCAGTATAAAGATGGTAGTATACTACGAGAATAAGATGTTACCTGTTGTTCAGTATAAAGATGGTAGTACACTACAAGAATAAGATATGTTACCTGTTGTTATTTATCTCGGATGAGTCTCTGATTTATTATATTACGTGCGTTACATCTTACGATTTTAAATAACCAGAAATTTTAATTTAAAGTTAATTGAATATCAATATGCATCAGTTATTAAGATTCATTCAGTTTTCTTTATTAACGCACATCTTTGCAATATATAATGTAGGTTATTACAAATAATGATTTGTATATACGTTTTAGAAACACTCAAACAATATCGAGTCTACTATTTGGTATGGAACTTAATCTTTTATCGACGTTCATTATGAGCAAATTAATTCTGTGTTTATTCACAGACATACTTCTGTTGTCGGCTTGAAGCACGTAGGTTTTCATCGACGACAGTACCTAATGTCTTCACAGTAATACTAACGTTCGACGTTAATTCACTGAAGTTCGTAATATTCGAAGTCTGTTAAAGTTCCTGGTCAAATATGTGTAGTTTTCTTATTAATAAGCGTTTGTTACAATTATAGCTTCCGAGGTTTAGAGTATACTGACTGTAGCAGACCAACAGTATTAAACTGTCTCTTCGCGAGTCGATTTAAAACTTTAGGTGACATTCTCGAAAGTTCAGTTGGCAACAAGGTAAAACGTATATTGTTAATTCTTACACTCGAGAATCTTTTTACAAATTTAGAGAACAGCCGGAACTATAGCAATACACACTTAACATTATAAACTACATGCAATTCTAAATACGTATTTAACGAAAACAAACACTAAATATATAATAGAAAATCCGTTACTGATAAGATCGACCTTTGCTCTTCCTGGATTTTGGTCTTTGTATTTCGCAGCTGTTGAAACGTTCACCAAAAGACTGTGGACCAACTACTTCTATATTAGATGTTAGTCTGCTCCCACGATGGACATTGATTGACCAACGTGTAGTGTATAGAAAGTGATGTCAGGACCCTTTAATATCTTTCACTGTTTAAGACCGGTATCTTGGTTTCATGTACAACAACTCTCATCGATTTGTTGAGAATCATTTTGATATCAGGAGGTAGAATGTATCTATCATGCACAAACAAACAGTTTCCCATTTTTTACACTAATATTCTACTTCCTAATGTTATTTATAGGACACTCTGTGCGGCCGTAGTTTTATCTATAAAACTACTGGTAGGGTCAAGGGTGGTAACTTCTACTGTTTTAGTAAAGAACATTTGTATTGATACTTTGTCCGTTGTGAAGTAATTTAAGGGTCAGTGGTTGAATCAAGTTTCTAACACCAATGAATGTTCTTGCACAGTTTTCCAGGAGGACTGGTTTTAGTGATACCTGGCCAGGTGGTTAAGGCACTCGAGGGTCGCAAGTTCAAATTCCTATCACACCAAAAATGCTCGCCCTTTCAGCCGTTGGGGCGTTATAATGTTACGGTCATTTCTACTATTCGTTGGTAAAAGAGTAGGCCAGGAGTTGGCGGTGGGTGGTGATGACTAGCTGCCTTCCCTCTAGTCTTACACTACTAAATTGGGAAGGGCTAGCGCAGATATCTCTCGTGTAGCTTTGTACGAAATTCAAACCAAACAAATCAGTATATTGAACTAGAAGACAGCAGTGTGCAGGGTTAACCGTTGGTTCGCGCACATAGCCAGTAAGTAAGTTGGCGTTACTATCCGAAAATAAATAATAGTACCAAAATATAGGGTTAGATCTCTGTCGTGGGTACAATGTGATAGCTCATAGCGGTTAACAATAAAGAAAAGAAATGATTCAACCCATTCGGATGTCGACTGTCGAAGCATAACTTGCTTGCGATAGATAAATACAGGATAGCCAAAGAAAACAGGTTAGGGCACTCTACCATCTTGAGACGCTCACTAGACAAGATTCCAGTAGAGGGCAGTGGTCTCTGAAGGTACCAACCTGTGAGTTAAAGAAAAAAATTCAATTGTTTTCGTACTACATCAGAGGTGATGGAATTCAGTAAACGAGCCGAAATAACACGTAATAGACCCGGCATGGTCAGGTGGTCAATCCCACTATTCGTTGGTAAAAGAGTTGGCGGTGGGTGGTGATGACTAGCTGCCTTTCCTCTAGTCTTACACTGCTAAATTAGGGACAGCTAGCACAGATAGCCCTCGAGTAGCTCTGTGCGAAATTCAAAACAAACACATAATAAATAAATAAAAACTTGTCTATGGCGTGTTTGACTTTCAGTTCATATTTTGAAATGCATTTAACAATCTTTTTAACTGTATTCCAAATAAAGCACGTGGGAAATAACTTAAGGCTCATATGGTTAGGGCACTGAACATGAGCACGCTTACCTTTCCAGTCTTGGAGGCTTTATAATGTTACAATAAATCTCACCTTTCGTTTATAGTTAGTAGTCCAAGAGTTGGTGTTATCATCCAGTTGCCTTCTCTCTAGTTACAAAATTAAGCAGATCACTCTCTAGTAGCGTTACGAGAAATTTCAAACAAATTTAAGGTGACGTCACTTGTGTATAAACAAAATGACAATAATTCTACATAACCGGAAACACAACAAAATAACAGGAATTACGATGTTTCAAAATGTAGGAGTTATATGACATGAATACAGAATAATAAATAATTATGGAAACCTACAGGTGATACACATACCAGAGGTACAAACAATGTATAATTATGGAAACCTACAGGTTATACACACACCGGAGGTACACACAATGTATAACTATGGAAACCTACAGGTGATACACACACCGGAGGTACAAACAATGTATAATTATGGAAACCTACAGGTGATACATATACCGGAGGTACAAACAATGTATAATCATGGGAACCTACAGGTGATACATATACCGGAGGTACAATGTATAATAATGGAAACCTACAGGTCATACACACACCAGAGGTACAAACAATGTATAATCATAGAAACCTACAAGTGATACACACACCGGACGTACAAACAATGTATAATTATGGAAACCTACAAGTGATACACATACCAGAGGTACAAACAATGTATAATCATGGGAACCTACAGGTGATACATATACCGGAGGTACAATGTATAATAATGGAAACCTACAGGTCATACACACACCAGAGGTACAAACAATGTATAATCATAGAAACCTACAAGTGATACACACACCGGACGTACAAACAATGTATAATTATGGAAACCTACAAGTGATACACATACCAGAGGTACAAACAATGTATAATCATGGGAACCTACAGGTGATACATATACCGGAGGTACAATGTATAATAATGGAAACCTACAGGTCATACACACACCAGAGGTACAAACAATGTATAATCATAGAAACCTACAAGTGATACACACACCGGACGTACAAACAATGTATAATTATGGAAACCTACAGTTTATACACATACCGGAGGTACAAACAATGTATAATCATGGGAACCTACAGGTGATACATATACCGGAGGTACAATGTATAATAATGGAAACCTACAGGTCATACACACACCAGAGGTACAAACAATGTATAATCATAGAAACCTACAAGTGATACACACACCGGACGTACAAACAATGTATAATTATGGAAACCTACAGTTTATACACATACCGGAGGTACAAACAATGTATAATCATGGGAACCTACAGGTGATACATATACCGGAGGTACAATGTATAATAATGGAAACCTACAGGTCATACACACACCAGAGGTACAAACAATGTATAATCATAGAAACCTACAAGTGATACACACACCGGACGTACAAACAATGTATAATTATGGAAACCTACAGTTTATACACATACCGGAGGTACAAACAATGTATAATCATGGGAACCTACAGGTGATACACACACCAGAGGTACAAACAATGTATAATTATGGAAACCTACAAGTGATACACATACCAGAGGTACAAACAATGTATAATTATGGAAACCTACAGGTGATACACACACCGGAGGTACAAACAATGTATAATTATGGAAACCTACAGTTTATACACATACCGGAGGTACAAACAATGTATAATCATGGGAACCTACAGGTGATACATATACCGGAGGTACAAACAATGTATAATCATAGAAACCTACAGGTTATACACATACCGGAGGTACAAACAATGTATAATCATGGAAACCTACAAGTGATACACACACCGGAGGTACAAACAATGCATAATCATGGAAACCTACAAGTGATACACATGCGGGAGGTACAAACAATGTATAATCATGGAAACCTACAGGTTATGCACACACTGGAGGTACAAACAATCCATAATTATGGAAACCTACAGGTGATACACATGCGGGAGGTACAAACAATGTATAATCATGGAAACCAACAGGTGATACATATACCGGAGGTACAAACAATGTATAATTATGGAAACCTACAAATGATACACATACCAGAGGTACAAACAATGTATAATTATGGAAACCTACAGGTGATACACACACCAGAGGTACAAACAATGTATAATCATAGAAACCTACAGGTGATACACACACCGGAGGTACAAACAATGTATAATTATGGAAACACACAGGTGATACACATGCAGGAGGTACAAACAATGTATAATTATGGAAACCTACAAGTGATACACATACCAGAGGTACAAAAAATGTATAATCATGGAAACCTACAAGTGATACACATGTGGAAGGTACAAACAATGTATAATCATGGAAACCTACAGGTTATACACACACTGGAGGTACAAACAATCCATAATTATTGAAACCTACAGGTGATACACATGCGAGAGGTACAAACAATGTATAATCATTTAAACCTACAGGTTATACACATACCGGAGGTACAAACAATGTATAATCATGGAAACCTACAGGTGATACATATACCGGAGGTACAAACAATGTATAATTATGGAAACCTACAAGTGATACACATACCAGAAGTGCAAACAATGTATAATCATGGAAACCTACAAGTGATACACATGCGGTAGGTTCAAACAATGTATAATCATGGAAACCTACAGGTTATACACACACTGGAGGTACAAACAATGTATAATTATGGAAACCTACAGGTGATACACATGCGGGAGGTACAAACAATGTATAATCATGGAAACCTACAGGTGATACACACACCGGAGGTACAAACAATGTATAATTATGGAAACCTACAGGTGATACACACACCAGAGGAACAAACATTGTATAATTATGGAAACCTACAGGTGATACATACACTGGAGGTACCAACAATGTATAATCATGGAAACCTACAGGTGATACACACACCAGAGGTACAAACAATGTATAATCATAGAAACCTACAGGTGATACACATGCGGGAGGTACAAACAATGTATAATCATAGAAACCTACAGGTTATACACATGCGGGAGGTACAAACAATGTATAATCATGGAAACCTACAGGTGATACACACACCAGAGGAACAAACAATGTATAATTATGGAAACCTACAGGTGATACACACACTGGAGGTACCAACAATGTATAATCATGGAAACCTACAGGTGATACACACACTGGAGGTACAAACAATGTATAATCATGGAAACCTACAGGTGATACACACACCGGAGGTACAAACAATGCATAATTATGGAAACCTACAGGTGATACACATGCGGGAGGTACAAACAATGTATAATCATGGAAACGTACAGGTGATACATATACCAGAAGTACAAACAATGTATAATTATGGAAACCTACAGGTGATACACATGCGGGAGGTACAAACAATGTATAATCATAGAAACCTACAGGTGATACACACACCAGAGGTACAAATAATGTATAACTATGGAAACCTACAGGTGATACACACACCAGAGGTACAAACAATGTATAATCATAGAAACCTACAGGTGATACACACACTGGAGGTAGAAACAATGTATAATTATGGAAACCTACAAGTGATACACACACTGGAGGTACAAACAATGTATAATTATGGAAACCTACAGGTGGTACACACACTGGAGGTAGAAACAATGTAAAATTATGGAAACCTACAAGTGATACACACACTGGAGGTACAAACAATGTATAATTATGGAAACCTACAGGTGGTACACACACCAGAGGTACACACAATGTATAATTATGGAAACGTACAGGTGATACATATACCAGAAGTACAAACAATGTATAATTATGGAAACCTACAGGTGATACACATGCGGGAGGTACAAACAATGTATAATCATAGAAACCTACAGGTGATACACATGCGGGAGGTACAAACAATGTATAATCATAGAAACCTACAGGTGATACACACACCGGAGGTACAAACAATGTATAATTATGGAAACCTACAGGTGATACACATAGAAGAGGTGCAGACAATAAAATGAACTGTTACTTTATTATTAGATAACTAAAACGTAAGTTTTTATTTAACTTCTACGATCCCCTTGTTTCATATTATCTCAACTTTATGATTGTAGTGTATTTTTCCGAATGTTAGTTTCTGTCTAATATTACACCTTTAGTAATTCACGAATGAAATCAAAGAACAGTATTTCGTGATGACGAGAATCCTATCTGAAGTTAAAATGTATTCCAAAAACGGCTGGTATAGGTATTAAAACTTTTATTGACATAAAGTAGAGAACACCGTTTTGACCTTCTTAGGTCATCTTCGGGTTAACCTGAATACAAAGTACAATATGTTAATCACACTGCGTGTGCCGTATCCAAGACTCCTCAGGCCAGATAGGGTACGTCAGGTACAATGGTGGTCCACGCGCTATGTTATTAATGTTATATATTTATTTTAGTTTTGTTTAAGTCAAACCATTGTTAGATAAGGGAATGAAAGCTAATAATCTTCCACTTCTGAGGAAACGTTATTTTTCGTACTGTTACACATAACAGCTTTGGATATCTTAAATATTCCTGTCTCATTTCCATGTAATTTAACTTTGTAGTTTGTTTGTTTGTTTGTTTTTGAATTTCGCGCGAAGTTACATGAGGGCTATCTGCGCTAGCCGTCCCTAATTTAGCAGTTTAAGACTAGAGGGAAGGCAGCTGGTCATCACCACCCACCGTCAACTCTTGGGCTACTCTTTTACCAATGAATAGTGGGATTAAACGAAACATTATAACGCCCCCCCCCGCTGAAAGGGCGAGCATGTTTGGTGTGATGGGAATTCGAACCCACGACCCTCGGATTACGAGTCAAGTGCCTTAACCACCTGGCCATGCCGAGCCTAACTTTATAGAGTCCTCTATATTATTTCTGTAGAAGACTAGCCCTGGGCCAAACTATGGCTGCAAGGGTTTCTTTTTTTTTTTTTGGTCCCAAATAGCACAGTGATATATCTTCGGACTTATAGTGCTAAAAATCGGGATTCGATACCCGTTGTAGGCGTAGCTCTTTGTTTTGCTTTGTGCTCAATAACAATAGCTTCCTTTTTTTCTTTTTGGATACGTTGGTGCACTGTATTACTAGAAGATTAAATCTTTGTTCAACAGATCTTGTTCCCAAGGGAATGGCATTCTAATGAAGAATAATCTGCTTGGACCTGTCACCAGTCATGTTGCCATCAGTTCTATGTAGATTTTCAACACAGCTGTATTGGTTCAGCATGCTTCATTACAGATGCTATACATTGGTCGTGGTCCACCCTGTTGCTAAACATCAACTAAAGCCTCTTTGTGCTAATGTGTATATTAAGGACTTGGTGGACCCACCCCCGCTAGTCCAGCGGTAAGTCTACCGATTTACATCGCTAAAATCAGGGGTTCTATTTCCCTCTTTGGGTTCAGCAGATAGCCCAATGTGGCTATGCTATAAGAAAATACACACACATAGGACCTGTTGGTAACATTCACATTCTTACATACAGCTACATCATTCACAATATCATGTAAACACACAATATATGTTCCAAACTGTTGGGTATCGTGTAAACACACAATATATGTTCCAAACTGTTGGGTATCGTGTAAACACACAATATATGTTCCAAACTGTTAAGTATCGTGTAAACACACAATATATGTTCCAAACTGTTGGGTATCGTGTAAACACACAATATATGTTCCAAACTGTTGGGTATCGTGTAAACACACAATATATGTTCCAAACTGTTGGGTATCGTGTAAACACACAATATATGTTCTGAACTGTTGGGTATCGTGTAAACACACAATATATGTTCCAAACTGTTGGGTATCATGTATATAACATACAATATATGTTCCAAACTGTTAAGTATCGTGTAAACACACAATATATGTTCCAAACTGTTGGGTATCGTGTAAACACACAATATATGTTCCAAACTGTTGGGTATCGTGTAAACACACAATATATGTTCCAAACTGTTGGGTATCGTGTGAACACACAATATATGTTCCAAACTGTTGGGTATCGTGTAAACACACAATATATCTTCCAAACTGTTGGGTATCGTGTAAACACACAATATATCTTCCAAACTGTTGGGTATCGTGTGAACACACAATATATGTTCCAAACTGTTGGGTATCGTGTAAACACACAATATATCTTCCAAACTGTTGGGTATCGTGTAAACACACAATATATCTTCCAAACTGTTGGGTATCGTGTAAACACACAATATATCTTCCAAACTGTTGGGTATCGTGTGAACACACAATATATGTTCCAAACTGTTGGGTATCGTGTAAACACACAATATATCTTCCAAACTGTTGGGTATCGTGTAAACACACAATATATCTTCCAAACTGTTGGGTATCGTGTATATAACATACACATCCTAATTTATGAACATCACCAGTTCTGGTAGGTTTAGTTTTCTCTCTCGACCGTTCTTCTACCAAGAGAGTGTCTATTGAAACATGAAGTAGGCTTCATCAGTCTAAACTGTCATTTCTGGAAAACCCGAGTGCATCAAATATACCGCTGACGATAATGTCGTGGTTTATTGTACTTTTAACCTGGTGTAACCTTATCTGCTTGATAGCCAATCATAGCAAGAACCGTTGTGACTGCACTCTGGTGAGCTCATTTTTTATACACTAGATGGTGTAGCGAACACGTAATATAATTCTTTTATTCATTGCCTCCATGATTATTACTAATACTGTATGTATATATAAAACGTATGTATTACACAACACCAACACTCCCTAATTTTGAAGTACTAGACAGAATAGGAGGACGGCAACTCTTGGTTTATTCTAATCAAGTAACAGAGTGTAATAGTGTAATTGACATTCTTATAATTGCCCACGACTTCAAAGTACAGAACGCAATATTTTTAGGGGTAAGGAGGTAGTTAACGAGGCATAAACCTTGGACTCACAGTTTCGCACGCTAACACCTGTCCCTCACTTTCACACGTATATAAACAGTACCAGAACTCTAGAAATGTTAATTCTTTCAAAACCTTTCTTCTGGTGAGCTAGTAACCTATAAATTGACCCATTTTTGCAATGCCTCAATATTGATATAGGTCATACAAATTCTTTGTTCACACAATATGGATATTGTAAGTCATGGTACTCAGTATAAATATAACCTTGTTTATCTGTAAATATTCCAAATATTTACTTGAGATGTGAAAAATAATTAAATACACGGTTAAAAACAACGTTCGTGCAAATTAGTGCGTTGTCAACAGGAGGTTTGATTTTAGCGATCACTAATAATTGATTTTAAAGAAGGGGGTTTGTAAAGAAGGGGGGTTTGTTATACTCCAAAATAATAAAAAAATAATATTCTCCCAATTTTTGTCCATCCGTTTCTTCAACTCTGAGTGTTCGCACACTCCCGCGTAGTGTGCTGTGCGTGTGACATGGATTGCCATGTGCAGTTTGTTTGAATTATCGAGAAGTGTTAAAATAACTCCAAACATGACATATTAACGACATGTCTGTCGTCCCTCTGAAAGTTAGTGTTTATACAACTAGCTTGTACTCTGTTCCAGTATTTAATCTTTAATTGTTTGTGATAGTGTACCAATGAAGACAGTAAAATGTAGGGACAAAGAGAGAGACAGGACACGTTACCTTTTTGTTTCTTGTCACTCGACACTTTATTAAACTTTCTGACATTAAAGATAAACGAGGGAGGGTCAATGAAGACAGTAAAATGTAGGGACAAAGAGAGAGACAGGGCACGTTACCTTTTTGTTTCTTGTCCCTCGACACTTTATTACACTTTCTGACATTAAAGATAAAGGGAGGGTCAATGAAGACAGTTAAATGTAGGGACAAAGAGAGAGACAGGACACGTTACCTTTTTGTTTCTTGTCCCTCGACACTTTATTGCACTTTCTGACATTAAAGATAAACGAGGGAGGTTCAATGAAGACAGTAAAATGTAGGGACAAAGAGAGAGACAGGACACGTTACCTTTTTGTTTCATGTCCCTCGACACTTTATTACACTTTCTGACGTTAAAGATAAACGAGGGAGGGTCAATGAAGACAGTAACATGTAGGGACAAAGAGAGAGACAGGACACCTTACCTTTTTGTTTCTTGTCCCTCGACACTTTATTACACTTTCTGACGTTAAAGATAAAGGAGGGAGGGTCAATGAAGACAGTAAAATGTAGGGACAAAGAGAGAGACAGGACACGTTACCTTTTTGTTTCTTGTCTCTCGACACTTTATTACACTTTCTGACATTAAAGATAAACGAGGGAGGATCAATGAAGACAGTTAAATGTAGGGACAAAGAGAGAGACAGGACACGTTACTTTTTTGTTTCTGGTCTCTCGACACTTTATTACACTTTCTGACGTTAAAGATAAACGAGGGAGGGTCAATGAAGATAGTAAAATGTAGGGACAAAGAGAGAGACAGGACACGTTACCTTTTTGTTTCTTGTACCTCGACACTTTATTACACTTTCTGACGTTAAAGATAAACGAGGGAGGGTCAATGAAGACAGTAAAATGTAGGGACAAAGAGAGAGACAGGACACGTTACCTTTTTGTTTCTTGTCCCTCGACACTTTATTACACTTTCTGACATTAAAGATAAACGAGGGAGGATCAATGAAGACAGTTAAATGTAGGGACAAAGAGAGAGACAGGACACGTTACCTTTTTGTTTCTTGTCTCTCGACACTTTATTACACTTTCTGACGTTAAAGATAAACGAGGGAGGGTCAATGAAGACAATAAAATGTAGGGACAAAGAGAGAGACAGGACACGTTACCTTTTTGTTTCTTGTCCCTCGACACTTTATTACACTTTCTGACATTAAAGATAAACGAGGGAGGGTCAATGAAGACAGTTAAATGTAGGGACAAAGAGAGAGACAGGACACCTTACCTTTTTGTTTCTTGTCCCTCGACACTTTATTACACTTTCTGACGTTAAAGATAAACGAGGGAGGGTCAATGAAGACAGTAAAATGTAGGGACAAAGAGAGAGAAGGACACGTTACCTTTTGTTTCTTGTCCCTCGACACTTTATTACACTTTCTGACGTTAAAGATAAAGGAGAGAGGGTCAATGAAGACAGTAAAATGTAGGGACAAAGAGAGAGACAGGACACGTTACCTTTTTGTTTCATATCCCTCGACACTTTATTACACTTTCTGACATTAAAGATAAACGAGGGAGGATCAATGAAGACAGTTAAATGTAGGGACAAAGAGAGAGACAGGACACGTTACCTTTTGTTTCTTGTCCCTCGACACTTTATTACACTTTCTGACATTAAAGATAAACGAGGGAGGGTCAATGAAGACAGTAAAATGTAGGGACAAAGAGAGAGACAGGACACGTTACCTTTTTGTTTCATGTCCCTCGACACTTTATTACACTTTCTGACGTTAAAGATAAACGAGGGAGGGTCAATGAAGACAGTAAAATGTAGGGACAAAGTGAGAGACAGGACACGTTACCTTTTTGTTTCTTGTCCCTCGACACTTTATTACACTTTCTGACATTAAAGATAAACGAGGGAGGATCAATGAAGACAGTTAAATGTAGGGACAAAGAGAGAGACAGGACACGTTACCTTTTTGTTTCTTGTCTCTCGACACTTTATTACACTTTCTGACGTTAAAGATAAACGAGGGAGGGTCAATGAAGACAGTAAAATGTAGGGACAAAGAGAGAGACAGGACACGTTACCTTTTTGTTTCTTGTCTCTCGACACTTTATTACACTTTCTGACATTAAAGATAAACGAGGGAGGGTCAATGAAGACAGTGAAATGTAGGGACAAAGAGAGAGACAGGACACGTTATCTTTTTGTTTCTTGTCCCTCGACACTTTATTACACTTTCTGACGTTAAAGATAAACGAGGGAGGATCAATGAAGACAGTTAAATGTAGGGACAAAGAGAGAGACAGGACATGTTACCTTTTTGTTTCTTGTCTCTCGACACTTTTTTACACTTTCTGACGTTAAAGATAAACGAGGGAGGGTCGAAGAAAAGGTAGTTGTTACAAGGTAAGATTTATATACAAAGTAATATTTTTGTATTTGTTAAGCCAATGATAGCGAGTGACACTAATTACATTCAGAAGTACCTCCTACACTAACTTGATTGGTAGAACACGTAAACAACATGCACTATGCTGAAGGCAGTAACAGAAATAGTTATGTACCTAATGTTTCTGTATTGTTCTCAACAGATAACTGTTTATTTAAATTAGTCTAATCAATGTGCATCTGATTACACTATTCATATGAATACATTGGTATTACTACACTGTACGGTATACTTGGCCAGATGGTTAGGGGTACAAGACACGTAATCTGAGAATCGCAGGTTCGAATCCCTATCATACCAAACCTTTTCTCCCTTTTAGTGGTGGGGGCATTATAATGCAATGGTCAATCCCTCTATTAGTTGATAAAAGAGTTGGGTGGTGTAACGGATTTATTATTATTTGCTTATAACGGTTATTCGTTTATACGTGCACTTGTTTCACTATAGGTTTATTTTTGTATCTGACGTATAATCTTGAGTGTGTATTGCGTAAGTCTCGCCTGTTTTCGAAATTTGTAGAAGATTCTTGAGAATAGAAATGAACAATATTTGTTCTGCAAAAACACACTAGAACATTGTTGAAACGTCAAGAAACTCGCGTAATTCGTATAAAAGCAGCTATGAGAGAGACAGATAAAAATTATTATTGAACAGCCACACGCCAGTGTGCTATAGGCTTCGGAAGCTGTACTTGGGAATAACATCTATTAACTGGAAAACTACAGAATTGTACCAGGGACTTGATAGATTTCGTTTTTTTACAAACCGTTTACCTTTAGTGAATTACTTAGGTGGTTATCATTTCTACAAGGACATTAAATGTCTTCGCCGGAGTAAATTAGCTTGTAAGGGTGCGAACAAGAATAGAGTTAGTTAGCATTCCCGTCAAGTAAAGGGTATCTGTGTATTAAAATAAAAGTTATTTGTTTCTTTGGAATTTCGCGCAAAGCTACACGAGGGCTATCTGCGCGAGCCGTCCCTAATTTAGCAGTGTAATTACCACTCACCACCAACTCTTGGGCTACTCTTTTACAAACGAATAGTGGGATTGATCGTTACAAAGTCCACACAGCTAATAAGGACGAGCATGTTTGGTGCGATGGGGATTCGAACCTGCAACCATCGGATTACGAGTCTAGTGCTTTAACCTCCTAGCCATGCCGGGCCAATTTGTTTGTCGTGGACCTGGTTCGTCGATAAAATATTTAGTTCTAGACCGAATATAAGAATCATTGTTGTCTGTAAGTTTGCAAAACTGTTGTATATAAATCATTATTTGTAATAATTATTATTATAAATTGTATTTTGTTTGTATATCAAAATATATTTGTGCTAAAAAAATAAAATTGTGTGTATCAATCTTGTTGGTAAATATCATAAATTAATATTTAGTTAACTTTTAAATTTGAAATAGTGATACATGACGTACGTAATATAATGAATTGGAGACTCGTCCGAGATAAATTGTAATACATATCATAATAAAATGGGGGCTCGTGTCCGTGTCTGAGATCAGAATCAGAAACACAATTCGAAATAAATGAAAATTCATATCTTAATTTGTTTTATAATTATCAGTGACAACATTATTTGGTCATGTCAGTTTATCAATGTTTACTTGAATCACCCTCCCTCGAACAACTAGAAAATATAACAAAAGTAAATTGCTTGAAATTCTATATTCAGAGGTAAAACTATCAATGAGAAAATATGAACTTGAAAAGAGAATTCTTGAAATATTAGTCGATGGTGATTGGTTTTGTGATAAAGTATCGAAGGAATACTCTAATCAGATTTGAGTAACAAAGATAACTTAGAAATCCAGCTAAATCGAGCTTGAACAAGCCAGCAACAAAGCCCAGACAGAGCAAGCTCATATCGGTATGGAGAAAGAAAGCCAACATCTCGAGGCCGAACAAGTCCGTGTCGAAGCCGAGAAAGAAATTAGGCTGAAGAAATGGAAATTAAACTGGACTCCTATCAACCGATTATATGGAATTTGCCCCCAAACAATAAAAGATTTATTTTGGCTGATGGTGTAATTCTATAAATATTTGCAACAGCTATCATAAACTAAGACAATTATGTCTAATTGAGGAATTTAAATGCTGTACAAGTGACAACCTCAAAACTTATTTGGATGAAAATAAAAGTGAAACACAATAGGAAGCAGTTTTTCTTTTTGACGATTACACTTTTAACTCATAAAATCACTTTTCATAAAAAAAAATTCTGCCATCTCAGCAAAACTCTATCTGTATCTGTTCAATCTGTATCTATTCTATCTGTATCTGTTCAATCTGTATCTGTTCTATCTGTATCTGTTCAATCTGTATCTGTTCAATCCACTAAAGTTGAGGTTCTTATAAAAAATCCAATTCTTCTAGTTCGAAATATTCAGAGTCATGATAAAACTTTTTCAAAACTGACTGTTATTTTTGTAAAAAGACTGGTCATGTTATGTCCAGTTGTTACCATCAATGTCTGTTATTTTTGTAAAAAAGACCGGTCATGTTATGTCCAGTCGTTACCATCAAAGTCTGTTATTTTTGTAAAAAGACCGGTCATGTTATGTCCAGTCGTTACCATCAAAGTCTGTTATTTTTGTAAAAAGACTGGTCATGTAATGTCCAGTTGTTACCATCAAAGTCTGTTATTTTTGTAAAAAGACCGGTCATGTTATGTCCAGTCGTTACCATCAAAGTCTGTTATTTTTTTATAAAAGACTGGTCATGTTATGTCCAGTTGTTACCATCAATGTCTGTTATTTTTGTAAAAAGACCGGTCATGTTATGTCCAGTCGTTACCATCAAAGTCTGTTATTTTTTGTAAAAAGACTGGTCATGTAATGTCCAGTCGTTACCATCAAAGTCTGCTATTTTTGTAAAAAACTGGTCATGTAATGTCCAGTTGTTACCATCAAAGTCTGTTATTTTTGTAAAAAGACCGGTCATGTTATGTCCAGTCGTTACCATCAAAGTCTGTTATTTTTGTAAAAAGACTGGTCATGTTATGTCCAGTTGTTACCATCAATGTCTGTTATTTTTGTAAAAAGACCGGTCATGTTATGTCCAGTCGTTACCATCAAAGTCTGTTATTTTTGTAAAAAGACTGGTCATGTAATGTCCAGTCGTTACCATCAAAGTCTGTTATTTTTGTAAAAAACTGGTCATGTAATGTCCAGTTGTTACCATCATAGTCTGTTATTTTTGTAAAAAAACCGGTCATGTTATGTCCAGTCGTTACCATCAAAGTCTGTTATTTTTGAAAAAAGACTGGTCATGTTATGTCCAGTTGTTACCATCAATGTCTGTTATTTTGTAAAAGACCGGTCATGTTATGTCCAGTCGTTACCATCAAAGTCTGTTATTTTTGTAAAAAGACTGGTCATGTAATGTCCAGTCGTTACCAACAAAGTCTGTTATTTTTGTAAAAAACTGGTCATGTTATGTCCAGTTGTTACCATCAAAGTCTGTTATTTTTGTAAAAAGACCGGTCATGTTATGTCCAATCGTTACCATCAAAGTCTGTTATTTTTGTAAAAAACTGGTCTTGTTATGTCTGATTGTTGATCTTAGATAAAGAAAAGTGAAAAAGAGGCAACACCCAGCGTGTTTGTGTCCACATATGAACGTAGTTTCATCAGAATCACCTGATGTTATTGATTTGTCTAGCTATAAAAAGGTTGATGTAGTTAGGGAGGAATTTAAATCTTTTGTGTTTGTTGGTTCTGTGGCTATGATAAACGACACTCCGAGACCCATACCCACACGTTGCCTAAGTGATAATGGATCGACTCAGTCATTGTTGTCAGAAAATGTATTGCCTTTTAATTTGGGTTGTGTAACTGGTCAGTCTGTTATTGTTCAGGGTATTGAAGGTGGCTTTGTTAATTTTCGTCTTCATACCACTTGACATTAAACCTAGTTTCAGAACCAGTTGTGATTGGAGTAAAGCCTAATATTCCAATTAATGGTATATCTTTATTGTTGAGAAATAATTCGGCTGGGTGAAAAGTTGTTGCCGAACCCAAAATTGGTAGAGTCTATCACTGTTTCCTCTAAGAATGATGTTGTTGTTGAGGAGAATCCAGAAGAGTTTCCCTCTTGTACTGTGACTGGAGCTCAGGCTAAGAAATTAACCCAAAAGCAAATAATAGACACGTGTACAAAGGATGACAAAAATTATAACAGGTAACAATAAATAATAACAACTAGCTGCTTTCCCTCTAGTCTTACATTGATAAATTAGAGATGGCTAGCGCAGATAGCCCTCATGTAGCTCTGCGCGAAATTGTAAAACAAATAAAGTTCGCTACAAAGATATCCACACCACAGTGGTCTACAGTAGTTACACTATAATGTACAGTCTGCACAAAGATATCCACACCACAGTGGTCTACAGTGGTTAAACTATAATGTACAGTCTGCACAAAGGTATCCACACCACAGTGGTCTACAGTGGTTACACTGTAATGTACAGTCTGTACAAAGATATCCACACCACAGTGGTTACACTATAATGTACAGTCTGCACAAAGATATCCACACCACAGTGGTTACACTATAGTGTACAGTCTGCACAAAGATATCCACACCACAGTGGTTACACTATAATGTACAGTCTGCACAAAGATATCCACACCACAGTGGTTTACAGTGGTTACACTATAATGTACAGTCTGCCCAAAGATATCCACACCACAGTGGTCTACAGTGGTTACACTATAATGTACAGTCTGCACAAAGATATCCACACCACAGTGGTCTACAGTTGTTACACTATAATGTACAGTCTGCCCAACGATATCCACACCACAGTGGTCTACAGTGGTTACACTATAATGTACAGTCTGCACAAAGATATCCACACCACAGTGGTCTACAGTGGTTACACTATAATGTACAGTCTGCACAAAGATATCCACACCACAGTGGTTACACTATAATGTACAGTCTGCACAAAGATATCCACACCACAGTGGTTACACTATAATGTACAGTCTGCACAAAGATATCCACACCACAGTGGTTACACTATAATGTACAGTCTGCACAAAGATATCCACACCACAGTGGTCTACAGTGGTTACACTATAATGTACAGTCTGCACAAAGATATCCACACCACAGTGGTCTACAGTGGTTACACTATAATGTACAGTCTGCACAAAGATATCCACACCACAGTGGTCTACAGTGGTTACACTATAATGTACAGTCTGTACAAAGATATCCACACCACAGTGGTTACACTATAATGTACAGTCTGCACAAAGATATCCACACCACAGTGGTCTACAGTGGTTACACTATAATGTACAGTCTGCACAAAGATATCCACACCACAGTGGCCTACAGTGGTTACACTATAATGTACAGTCTGCACAAAGATATCCACATCACAGTGGTCTACAGTGGTTACACTATAATGTACAGTCTGCACAAAGATATCCACACCACAGTGGTCTACAGTGGTTACACTATAATGTACAGTCTGCACAAAGATATCCACACCACAGTGGTCTACAGTGGTTACACTATAATGTACAGTCTGCACAAAGATATCCACACCACAGTGGTTTACAGTGGTTACACTATAATGTACAGTCTGCACAAAGATATCCACACCACAGTGGTCTACAGTGGTTACACTGTAATGTACAGTCTGCACAAAGATATCCATACCACAGTGGTCTACAGTGGTTACACTATAATGTACAGTCTGCACAAAGATATCCACACCACAGTGGTCTACAGTGGTTACACTATAATGTACAGTCTGCACAAAGATATCCACACCACAGTGGTTACACTATAATGTACAGTCTGCACAAAGATATCCACACCACAGTGGTCTACAGTGGTTACACTATAATGTACAGTCTGCACAAAGATATCCACACCACAGTGGTCTACAGTGGTTAAACTATAATGTACAGTCTGCACAAAGGTATCCACACCACAGTGGTCTACAGTGGTTACACTGTAATGTACAGTCTGTACAAAGATATCCACACCACAGTGGTTACACTATACTGTACAGTCTGCACAAAGATATCCACACCACAGTGGTTACACTATAGTGTACAGTCTGCACAAAGATATCCACACCACAGTGGTCTACAGTGGTTACACTATAATGTACAGTCTGCACAAAGATATCCACACCACAGTGGTTTACAGTGGTTACACTATAATGTACAGTCTGCCCAAAGATATCCACACCACAGTGGTCTACAGTGGTTACACTATAATGTACAGTCTGCACAAAGATATCCACACCACAGTGGTCTACAGTGGTTACACTATAATGTACAGTCTGCACAAAGATATCCACACCACAGTGGTTTACAGTGGTTACACTATAATGTACAGTCTGCACAAAGATATCCACACCACAGTGGTCTACAGTGGTTACACTGTAATGTACAGTCTGCACAAAGATATCCATACCACAGTGGTCTACAGTGGTTACACTATAATGTACAGTCTGCACAAAGATATCCATACCACAGTGGTCTACAGCGGTTACACTATAATGTACAGTCTGCACAAAGATATCCATACCACAGTGGTCTACAGTGGTTACACTATAATGTACAGTCTGCACAAAGATATCCACACCACTGTGGTCTACAGTGGTTACAGTATAACGTACAGTCTGCACAAAGATATCCACACCACAGTGGTCTACAGTGGTTACACTATAATGTACAGTCTGCACAAAGATATCCACACCACAGTGGTCTACAGTGGTTACACTATAATGTACAGTCTGCACAAAGATATCCACACCACAGTGTTCTACAGTGGTTACACTATAATGTACAGTCTGCACAAAGATATCCAAACCACAGTGGTCTACAGTGGTTACACTATAATGTACAGTCTGCACAAAGATATCCACACCACAGTGGTCTACAGTGGTTACACTATAATGTACAGTCTGTACAAAGATATCCACACCACAGTGGTCTACAGTGGTTACACTGTAATGTACAGTCTGCACAAAGATATCCACACCACAGTGGTTACACTATAATGTACAGTCTGCACAAAGATATCCACACCACAGTGGTTACACTATAATGTACAGTCTGTACAAAGATATCCATACCACAGTGGTTACACTATAATGTACAGTCTGCACAAAGATATCCACACCACAGTGGTCTACAGTGGTTACACTATAATGTACAGTCTGCACAAAGATATCCACACCACACTTGTCTACAGTGGTTAAACTATAATGTACAGTCTGTACAAAGATATCCACACCACAGTGGTCTACAGTGGTTACACTATAATGTACAGTCTGTACAAAGATATCCACACCACAGTGGTTACACTATAATGTACAGTCTGCACAAAGATATCCACACCACAGTGGTTACACTATAATGTACAGTCTGCACAAAGATATCCACACCACAGTGGTTACACTATAGTGTACAGTCTGCACAAAGATATCCACACCACGGTGGTGTACAGTGGATACACTATAACGTACACTCTGCACAAAGATATCCACACCACAGTGGTCTACAGTGGTTACACTATAATGTACAGTCTGCACAAAGATATCCACACCACAGTGGTCTACAGTGGTTACACTATAATGTACAGTCTGCACAAAGATATCCACACCACAGTGGTCTACAGTGGTTACACTATAATGTACAGTCTGCACAAAGATATCCACACCACAGTGGTCTACAGTGGTTACACTGTAATGTACAGTCTGCACAAAGATATCCACACCACAGTGGTCTACAGTGGTTACACTATAATGTACAGTCTGCACAAAGATATCCACACCACAGTGGTTACACTATAATGTACAGTCTGTACAAAGATATCCACACCACAGTGGTTACACTATAATGTACAGTCTGCACAAAGGTATCCACACCACAGTGGTCTACAGTGGTTACACTGTAATGTACAGTCTGCACAAAGATATCCACACCACAGTGGTTACACTGTAATGTACAGTCTGCACAAAGATATCCACACCACAGTGGTTACACTATAATGTACAGTCTGCACAAAGATATCCACACCACAGTGGTCTACAGTGGTTACACTATAATGTACAGTCTGCACAAAGATATCCACACCACAGTGGTCTACAGTGATTACACTGTAATGTACAGTCTGCACAAAGATATTCACACCACAATGGTCTACAGTGGTTACACTATAATGTACAGTCTGCACAAAGATATCCACACCACAGTGGTCTACAGTGGTTACACTATAATGTACAGTCTGCACAAAGATATCCACACCACAGTGGTCTACAGTGGTTACACTATAATGTACAGTCTGCACAAAGATATCCACACCACAGTGGTCTACAGTGATTACACTGTAATGTACAGTCTGCACAAAGATATCCACACCACAATGGTCTACAGTGGTTACACTATAATGTACAGTCTGCACAAAGATATCCACACCACAGTGGTTACACTATACTGTACAGTCTGTACAAAGATATCCACACCACAGTGGTTACACTATAATGTACAGTCTGCACAAAGGTATCCACACCACAGTGGTCTACAGTGGTTACACTGTAATGTACAGTCTGCACAAAGATATCCACACCACAGTGGTTACACTATAATGTACAGTCTGCACAAAGATATCCATACCACAGTGGTTACACTATAATGTACAGTCTGTACAAAGATATCCATACCACAGTGGTTACACTATAATGTACAGTCTGCACAAAGATATCCACACCACAGTGGTCTACAGTGGTTACACTATAATGTACAGTCTGCACAAAGATATCCACACCACAGTTGTTACACTATAATGTACAGTCTGTACAAAGATATCCACACCACAGTGGTCTACAGTGGTTACACTATAATGTACACTCTGCACAAAGGTATCCACACCACAGTGGTCTACAGTGGTTACACTGTAATGTACAGTCTGCACAAAGATATCCACACCACAGTGGTTACACTATAATGTACAGTCTGCACAAAGATATCCATACCACAGTGGTCTACAGTGGTTACACTATAATGTACAGTCTGCCCAAAGATATCCATACCACAGTGGTCTACAGTGGTTACACTATAATGTACAGTCTGCACAAAGGTATCCACACCACAGTGGTCTACAGTGGTTACACTGTAGTGTACAGTCTGCACAAAGATATCCACACCACAGTGGTCTACAGTGGTTACACTATAATGTACAGTCTGCACAAAGGTATCCACACCACAGTGGTCTACAGTGGTTACACTGTAATGTACAGTCTGCACAAAGATATCCACACCACAGTGGTTACACTATAATGTACAGTCTGCACAAAGATATCCACACCACAGTGGTTACACTATAATGTACAGTCTGTACAAAGATATCCACACCACAGTGGTTACACTATAATGTACAGTCTGCACAAAGATATCCACACCACAGTGGTTACACTATAATGTACAGTCTGCACAAAGATATCCACACCACAGTGGTTACAATATAATGTACAGTCTGTACAAAGATATCCACACCACAGTGGTCTACAGTGGTTACACTATAATGTACAGTCTGCACAAAGGTATCCACACCACAGTGGTCTACAGTGGTTACACTGTAATGTACAGTCTGCACAAAGATATCCACACCACAGTGGTTACACTATAATGTACAGTCTGCACAAAGATATCCATACCACAGTGGTCTACAGTGGTTACACTATAATGTACAGTCTGCACAAAGATATCCATACCACAGTGGTCTGCAGTGGTTACATTGTAATGTACATTCTGCACAAAGATATCCACACCACAGTGGTCTGCAGTGGTTACACTATAATGTACAGTCTGCACAAAGATATCCATACCACAGTGGTCTACAGTGGTTACACTATAATGTACAGTCTGCACAAAGATATCCATACCACAGTGGTCTACAGTGGTTACACTATAATGTATAGTCTGCACAAAGATATCCATACCACAGTGGTCTGCAGTGGTTACATTGTAATGTACATTTTGCACAAAGATATCCACACCACAGTGGTCTGCAGTGGTTACACTATAATGTACAGTCTGCACAAAGATATCCATACCACAGTGGTCTACAGTGGTTACACTGTAATGTACAGTCTGCACAAATGCTATTACATAGATATTTATACCATTTTAACTTTCGTTTATTTTTGGATGGCGCCAGTTATAATAAATAACATTGAAACTAATAAACTACAAAATACCTTTACATAACGTTTTGGGGCAAATATAATCAGAATGAAATAAGTCCCCAAAAACGTCAAAACTAGCACAATAATAAACTAAATTTAAGGTAATGTTTTGGAACACACAACTTATTAAATTATTAGCTGAACCAAAATATGGACAGATATAAATTATTTAACAATAAAAGTTGCTCAATGAATGATTGAAAGGAAGGCCAATGAGACGACTCGTTTACAAACAACAATTTAGTATTTTGTAAAACGAAAATCTTTCACAGAAAATCTAAAATATTCAAACTTTTAAGTTCCTTACACATACCGAGGAAGCTGAAAATGGGAAGATAAGTTTCAGTTTATCATCGTTTGTATTATCGTAATAAATAACTTAGAAATTTTGATTACGGATATACATGTTAAGGTAATAGCGAATACAATATTATGATGTTTATTAGCGGTACAAGGATAGTTTTAAGCACGTTATAAATACAAAAGTTAACAGAAGCAAAACAGAAAATTAACATTATTTATTGACAAGGATCCAGTCATTTGTCCTGTACATGTTAATATTTCAGATTTACTGATGGGGTCAATACCCATAACTACTTCTTAAACGTATTTTCGAAATGATTTATGTACTAAATCAATTAGCACAGATAGCCCTCGAGTAGCTTTACGCGAAATTCAAAACAAACAAACTAAATCAATTGCAGGGTACTCTATAACTCCACGTGTTACGAGATCGTTTATGTCAGTAATCCACAAAAAAAAGTGTCAGTCATACTACAGTTAACTTCCTGCTGGGATTTTATGTGTAGAAAAAGAATTTATTTTTCTTATTTCTGCACACTTAGTACTATAGTGAGAAAATAATAATAACACTAGTATGAAAGCTACTTGTTTATTATTAAACACGAAGGGCTATCTGTGCTCTGCCTACCACGGGTATCGAAACCCAGTTTCTAGCATTATGAACCGTATAAAAAGAAGGCGGTAATTTAAAAAGTTCTTCGCAAACTGTTGTGCCCGGTCTTTGTATGAATTGCTCGAAGGTAATTCGATGATACTTTCCATGTTTATATTAAAAATATGTTTTTCATTTTAGAAGATGATATAATACTTTTATAGTGTATACTGAGCCCACCGAGGGGAATCGAACCCCGGATTTTAGCGTTGTAAATCCGTAGACTTACCGCTGTACTGCTTTTATAGAAAACGTTGTATTATCTAATTCATTGGATGTACTTTTAACAAAAACGCACGCAGAAATGTAAAACTATACTCTAAAAAGTGTTACAATAAAGTACTTTAATAAGTGTTGTTAGGTTTTAGTTTTGTTTTCAATCCAGCGCTCAAGCTTTTTTTATTTCTCTATAACAATTTCGGGTCAAATCGGGTTTTTAGTGTTTAATAAGTTATTTAGGTATTAACAAAACGTGATGGTGACATAAATTCATAAAAATATGTTGAACGTCTGGAGAAGACTTATCTCTTAGAGACTAATTGAAAAATTATCTCTTAATTAGAGAGTAAATGTACAAAATGTTCACACCAGGTCCTCAGTAGAATCAAAGTGATGATGGTTTCCCACCAGGTCCTCAGTAGAATCAAAGTAAGGATGGGTTCACACCAGGTCCTCAGTAGAATCAAAGTAAGGATGGTTTCACAACAGGTCCTCAGTAGAATCAAAGTAAGGATGGTTTCACACCAGGTCCTCAGTAGAATCAAAGTAAGGATGGTTCCACAACAGGTCCTCAGTAGAATCAAAGTAAGGATGGTTTCACACCTGGTCCTCAGTAGAATCAAAGTAAGGATGTTTTCACACCTGGTCCTCAATAGAATCAAAGTAAGAATGTTTAAGTTTCACACACGAAAGTTATCTGCGCTAGCCATTTATAAGTGAAACATGAGAGGAACGGCAGCTAGTCATCACCACCCACCGCCAACTCTTGGGCTAACCTTTTACCAATTAATAGTGGGATTGACCGTAACATTATAATGTCCCGAAAATTGAAAGGGCATGTTTGTGTGACACGGGGATACATACCCGCAGATAGCGTGTCAAATGCCCCTAATCTCTTGTCCATGTCAGGCCGTAAAGATAGCGTTAAGCTAATAAGAGACAGACGCAGTTCTGTATCTTTCTAGGGATATCGTTATTTCTAAAGTATATCTACTCTAGGAATTCTTGAGAGAAAAAACAGTAAAATATGGTATATATTAATCACACTACATGTACCATATCCACTTTCGCCTAATACTAAGGCTCACAAGCAGTTTGAGATACGACGGTCACAGCGGTTTTTTTTACGTCATCAGTTATCACATTAGGGTGTGATCTGTTATAAAGTTAGAATTAATAGCACAACATTGTGATTTAGCATTACCAGTGTTCATTTTAATTATTTATTATTTTTATATTCATTAATTAACTTTATTATCATTAACAACAACTGGTGAACCAACAAACTTGTCTCCTTCCTGAAGCAGATCATACAACCACAACGTCAATTGGACAAAAGTGGGTTAGTAATTCGCAGAACTCCATAAGCATAGCAACCTGGGCGTGGCTTATTGGTTAGCATGCGTCAGACAGTAGTTCGGAAATACGCGGTTTATACCTAGTTGCCGCAAAAACGCGCTCCACGTGGTTGTATTAAAATAAAAGTACATAACAACGTTTCGACCATCTTAGGTTATCATCAAGTTAACAAAAGTTTTAATACCCATACCAGCCATCTCGAGAATACATTTTTACTTCAAGTAGATGTTTCGTCATCATATATTTACTGCACAGTAAACCTTCAAAGTTCAAAGACAGTTTTGCGCATTGTTTTAACCAACGTTAACAATCCATACTTTATACACAGCTGAAGTTACAATGTTCTTCGGTATGTTTCTGTTCTCTTTGTTTGTTTTCATCAGGTTAGTTTCATTTAAAATTTTTTCAGTTTAATGGATTAATTTAGTTTTGACATCTCTCAATATAGAAGTGGTTGAGAAGTGTGTAGTTTTTGTTGTTATAAAATATATATTTCACATATTGATACACAGTAAGAGGTTAAGGAAGTAGAGCTTGGTTAAAGAAAAAGGTTGGGAGATTACAACATGAACGCAGATAGCCTAGCTGCTTTGTGCCATAAAACACTACAACACGAACCTCTAGCAACGAACGAAATATCAGGTTTTACTATTTTTTAAACAGAAGCCACATCAAACACACTTTTACTGTAATTAACTGTTAGGAAATGTGCCAAAACCTGATATATCTTTCAAGAGTACGTTAGAACTAAACAATAGATTGTACATGATATTGTTCGCATGGAATGCTAGAATTGTTTTCATGTAAAATTTATAATATTGTAACTGTTACAATCTGCTGAGGTCAAATTTATACTATATACATATTTTTTAGCTGCTACGTTTTAACTGAAAAACAAGCACTTATTTCTTGGTGAAAGCTCAAATTGGAATAAAACACATTTATGCAAATACAGCGGAAGAAACCTTCATTGTGACCCGACCTACTTTCACTGAAAACAAGGCCTACAATTTCAACACAAGAAAGGGTTAAAAATATTACACTAGTCCCACTTGGAGGCATTCCCAGTAAGAGGATAAAAAACAAGAAGATATTTCTGCCTTTGCCGAAACTGTTACAAAACGTACCCTTTTATTTTAAATATATAAATAAACCAGAGATTTTGTCTCCACAAGAACCTGCCAGGATAACATAATTCATTGTATAAGTTTATTACTTTGGTCTCCCACGCTAGAGAAAACAAAGGGTTTTTGGTGTTGTTATCGTTTGTTTTTGTGTTGTTTTTTTGTTGTTGCTCTTTTGCGTGATTTTGAATATTGTTTTTTTTAATTAACTTAGAAGCTGGATTTGAATATTTATATGCCTTATCTGTTTTTATCAAATGTCATATAACAACTGAACATTTATTTTTGAAGTATCATATTATAATTACCTATTGTTATAAGCTATATTTTAAATATGTTAAGTTAAATGTTTGTTTGCTATTGGGAGCATGATATTACGTCATGATGACACAAAATTTAGAAATTTTATGAAATTTAAGACCTTGTAAAAACCTGGAATATTTTTATATGACATAAAAAGCTATATTTGCATATTAAATTACCAGAATCAGTCAATTCCTCACAAAGAAAACGATCAATAGATATGTTGATAGAGGGCGTGTTTTTTGTTTTATTCAAGGTCTCGAGCTGTACAACTAAACCTTAACATTTAGAATATACTAAACCTTGTTTACTATCAGGTGAATCTTGACGACTCTTCATGTCTTTTATATTTTCTTCTTCTCAATGTTAGTTTTACTTTCTCAACTAATAGTTTATGTTAGATTTAGATTCCTGTTTTATTATCAGGGCACCTTGTTTACTGCAGGGCTCTTGTCTAGCCCTGGGACCTTTACCTAATTCACTTCTGCTTTTGTATTCAATTGTTTGGGCATTCTTTTTAGTTTTATACTGCTTTGTTGCATATATGTCATATAGTTGGCTTCCTGACTTGTTAATCATTCAACTGTTTAGCACATTTCTGGAAAGTGTACATTCCCCTCATACTCACCAAAATTCATTTGTTCTCTCCAGTCGTGCCACATTGAGCTCTCTGCTATGTTCACTTTCCCTCGGTGGACTCGGCATACAGCCTGATGTGGCTTTGCTGTAAGAAAACACACACATACATGCTACGTTCACCATTGGGAATGGAACAAGTCCATAAAATAACTGCTATCACAATGAGGAACGCCCTAAGAGTGTTGGTTAAAAAGCACCACAGACCTTTTGCTGAGATCCAACTGTTCCTTTCTCTACATTCGTTGTAGGTAACCCTGCTGCTGTCCTATTCCCAGTGATTATTTTGTTTCATTTTGAAGACCTTTGACATAGTTAATATAAAAAACGTCAGTTGACAAAGGCTACATGATCAGTGATACCTCCGAGCATCATCATGGAAGTATGATAATTGATCAGTCAGGGAAGTAAGAGATTCACAGCAGCTCTTTTAAATTTAGATCAACATGATGAAAAGATAAATTCAACGCATAACTCTACCCTAGATATCACAATAACGTAGATTGTATCTGAAGTTTTACAAGATATTACAGTTGGAGATATACACAAAGAGATTTCCAAGCAATTGTACTATGTTACAGCTGAAACACGATTTATCCAACAGATTGATAGAACCCTTCCAATCAGGAGTTCTCTGTTATAGCTGTCAAATGATTTGTTCAACACATTCATAGAACCCTTCTAATCAGGAGTTCTCTGTTATAGCTGCCAAATGATTTGTTCAACACGTTTATAGAACCCTTCTAATCAGGAGTTCTCTGTTATAGCTGTCAAATGATTTGTTCAACACGTTCATAGAACCCTTCTAACCAGAGGTGCTCTGTCACAGCTGGTAGTTGATTTATCCAGCAAGTTAACAGAACCCTTCCAACAAGAGGTACCGTGTTATAGCTGTCAGTTTATTTATCCAATAAGTTGACAGAACCCTTCCAGGAAGTATTATTATAATGTAGCTGTCAGTAGATTTATCGAACAGGTTGATAGAACCCTTCCAGTCAGTGGTACTCGGTTGTAGCTGTCAGGTGACATATCCAACATATTGGGAAGACTCCGTATATGTCACTTTTGAGGATACATGTTTTCCACTACTTTTTCCTTATTATTTGAGTGGTTTTCCCATCTTGCCTTTCATAGCCAATCCTACCCACCATTACAAGTGTCATTGCTATAGCCACATAGCAACAGATCTTGACCTGAACATTATTTCCACATTTGACAGTAGCAAGTGCACTTGATACGTTTACCGAGCTATTTCTGAAAATGACCACCATCCACTAATCACCTTTGTCTCCTCTACTGTAGATAACAATGTTCCAACTTCTCCTGGTCATTGTTCCTATAACAGAAATTTGATCTTCTATTTGTAGTGGACTCCATTCACGTGAGAACTATGTAGCTAAGTTCCCGGTACGTGCAAGATATGAAGGATTTTGCTTCTGACCAACACAACTTGAAGCAGATAAATTGGAGTTAGTTTGAACTGAACATCACATTACCCTAAATGAGGCTCACAGACTACTTTATACACCATCTATCTGTAGTATATTTGCTTCTTCTCCTTTTGTTCTTTCAAATAATCTTTCTAGACTTAAGTTTTCTAGAGCAGGTAGTGCAACCATTACCAACGATCTAGTGACAACTTTCGTTGGTGTGAGTTTTTACTAAAAGGATTCAAACTCTGCTTCCCTTAACTGTGACATTTATTGCATACATGACAAGTGTATCAATAGGCTGCTCTCAGATATCTTTATCTTGTTCACTTGATCCTGATAATGTTGTGTTCCACTTCAACCTCATGATGGCTCCATCTTTTAACATATTTCAGTGTGTAATGGCTCCATCTTTTAACACATTCTAGTGTAATGACTCTGTCTTTTAACATATTTCAGTGTACTGGCTTTATCCTTTAATATATTTCAATGTAATACCCAGCATTTTCATGTGCAAGGTTCTGAATTATGATTTTTTGTCCTCAAGTTATCTCTCCACATTATTGTATCTAATCAACAACACCTTGGATTGAAGAAAAGGTGTAGCCAAAAATGAATTGGGTGTGCAACTTAAAAGAATGAAGTAAAAATTGTTGACCAAACTGGTAGCTACATTTATAGCATTGATACGAAGTTTACAGCAAATATTCATTGGTTCGTTATGTCTTTCTTTTCAGGATTTATCTCCCCTTGAATGTTATAGGTATCTATTGTGAAACTCTTTCTTATTAATTTATACAATCCCTCACCAATTTTGCTTACGTGAACTTGTTTACGTAATCTGTTTTTGGTACCTCCTTGCAATTTGTGACCAAAACACACCAATGTTTTAGGGACTTCACTCGTACTGATCCCAATGGTCATTATTTATAGAATTTCCTTCAAGTAGCAACCCCCTAATCGAGTAGGTCGCCATCGTAATAGGCTGTCAGTATTTGACCTGACTATTAATTCCATCTTTCACAACTGGCAAATTCAACTGGCATGTTCTTCAAGATAATTTTGGAAGTGGCTATTGTTCTCTCATCTCTTTTATCTGGCCTAGAAGTTAGGACGCTCGCTCAACTAGCACTCTGCAGGTCACGAGTTCGAATCCCAGTCTCACCAAAGATGATCGTCCTTTTAGCCGTGGGGGGCGTTATAATGTATAGTCAGTCCCCTATTTGTTGGTAAAAGAGTAGCTCAAGAGTTGACGGTGGGTGGTGATGTCTCCTCTCTAGTCTTTCCTTGCTGAATTAGGAACAACTAGCGCAGATATCTCTCATGTAGCTTTGCGTATAATTCATACAAATCCTTTTATGTCCTTCACTATAGGTCACAGTGTCTCACCTGCTCTTGTGTATTTTTAATACGATACACAATGGATGAATTGTTCTACCTTTTTAAATTCTGCTATCCACAGTCTCCAATAACAAACTGTACAAGAAATGTTATTGTAAATGGTTTTCCAAATTATTCATCTGACTTCATGCTTATCCTGGCCTACTTGTACTTGTTTTGTGAGGTACCTTTTGGAAAGCCAATTTAATGATGGAACTGTTGTTATATTAAGCATCATTTATTAAGATTAAGTTATAACATTGTCTGTGCTAAAGGTAAGTGTCACATTCGAACTTTCGAGTAGACTAGTTGGTGACAGTGTTGTTCGTCACTAAAGATTTCTTATCTCTCGGGTGTAGGACACATTTCGTCATTTCCATCATGTAGGAACTGTTCTCTAAATATGACTGATTGCTGAAAATCGTTTCCAGTAACTTCTGTAACAAATGCGCTTCCTTCTTTTCCCAAAGAATGTCTACCAGACTCTACTTCTCTTGTCATTCCGAGGTCCTGATAACCAAGAAAGAACTTGGGGAAACCACTCACTGTTCGTGGAATACACCTTTTGTCTCAGTTGAACATGAAGAGGCTCTCAACCTTAAACATATTAACCCTGTTGGGAACTTTGTCACATACTCGACACTCTCATAGTTACACCCTTGTGCAAATTAATTGAGACAAAACGGAAAATTACGATTTTTTTTAATTTTTTGCGTTTTATTTCTGAGAGTCCAAAAATTACTCACAAATTAATACATGATATGACCGTCTTTATTTTTCAGAAGATCATTAATCTGCTTTGGCATCGAGTCCACGAGTTGACTGCAATCTTTGCTAATTTTTGGATCGCGGTACCACACCTCAATTATGGCCTCAATTAGCTTATCTTTCGAGGTACAGTCTTTTCCCCGAAGTATTTCTTTACAAATCGCCCAAAGAAAACAAAAATATGTCAATTTGGAGAACAAAAATATGTCAATCAAGAAGGAAACAAAAATATGTCAATCAAGAAGAAAACAAAAATATGTCAATTTGGAGAACAAAAATATGTCAATCAAGAAGGAAACAAAAATATGTCAATCAAGAAGAAAACAAAAATATGTCAATTTGGAGAACAAAAATATGTCAATCAAGAAGGAAACAAAAATATGTCAATCAAGAAGAAAACAAAAATATGTCAATCTGGAGAACAAAAATATGTCAATCAAGAAGAAAACAAAAATATATCAATCAAGAAGAAAACAAGAATATGTCAATCAAGAAGAAAACAAAAATATGTCAATCAAGAAGAAAACAAGAATATGTCAATCAAGAAGTAAAACAAAAATATGTCAACAAGAACAAAAGCATGTCTGAAGTAGGGAGATTATAAGAGCGAGATCAATGACGTAGAAGAAAGGTTCAGTGACAGAATAAAACGTTTGTAAAATGAATTAGTGAACACAAAGATCAAACCACCCAACCTCTTTCTGTGTCAATTCAAAAATTACAATCTAAAACGCAATATACTATAAAATATGCAATAGGAGACATTGTTTGGTCTACACCTATTATTACTACTGCTGTGCCATCTATGACTGCAACACCTTGCTGAGCTATACCAGTTATATCACTACCTAATCCGGTCCAGAATTTAACTGCACAGATGAGTATCATCACCCAGTGACAAAATTAATGGACTATGATGGAAAGGTATCGTGGAAGTCATATTACGCTCGTGAGTAATTTTTAGAGTGAATATGTGGAATAATAAGCTATCGATCTTGTTACCCATTTAAAAAGATCGATTTGATGGCACGAAGTGATCTTGAGCTGAGAACTAGAACATTTATCACTTTCTGTATTTATTATATCCAACAAGTTTGGAACGGCACAATATAAAAGTAAGTATCCAGTGCAGGGTATGAAGAGACCTTAGCTGAATTAGTAAAATATTTAAAAAGTACTTGTCCATTTATATCACTCAACTATGCTTCATAAGAAACAATGAATTAGTTAGAACATAATCAACTCAAAGGTGTCATAACAGCTAGATATAAGTTTAGCAAAGTAGGTGTACTTCCCAAACAAAACTTTTTTATTTAACAATAGAACTCTAATCTGTTATAATCTCAGATAAGTAAATATAGGTAATAACGAGACGTTATGGAATACTCAGACAAGAAGTGTTGGAACTTTAATCCACCATTAATTATACCGACAATAATCTGAAAGAACTGAAGGGATTCGAATGACCACGAGACAGATTAAATCCCAATATAATGTACGTTTCAAAGGATGTTAGAAAAAACAGAAACTTTATAAATGTGAAAAACAACCATAATAGCCAAAACTGAAAAAAATCAACAGTTATTAATAAATAAAGAAGAAACCATCTTAATAATGAATATCGGAGATCAAATACATTGAAGGCAAAACATATGGCTAATCAGAAACTATGAAACATGAACTAGCTGAACTTATGAGGTGAAGTTCAACTGGGAATACTCTATCTGTCAGAAATGAGATAATAAGTTCATTATTTAAATAAGACAGTCTTCGTATAAACCAAAAGGTTTATTGATGGGAAGCCTTACAGTATATTGATCAAAACTAGATCTACAGATACAATTGTTTAATAAAATTTGACAGTTAAATGTGAGAAACTGTTTCTAAAAATGATGGAGTATAAACTGATGAGATTGTCAACTGGACATGAAGTATAAACTGATGAGATTGTCAACTGGACATGGAGTATAAACTGATGAGATTGTCAACTGGACATGAAGTATAAACTGATGAGATTGTCAACTGGACATGGAGTATAAACTGATGTGATTGTCAACTGGACATGAAGTATAAACTGATGAGATTGTCAACTGGACATAAACAAGAGAAAAATTGGAAGTTTCCTTTAGTGTGGGAAACTTATCTGCATCTCTTTATGTTTAGGCAATTGACACTAATAAGGAATACATATTTTGAACTTTTTTCATGTGGAAACCTGGATGCAAGATTAAGCTACCTCAAAGAAGTCTCAAACTCAATAACCAGGAAATCCTAATGTACTATATGAGAGTTATCATACCAGTGACAACAAAGAAAACAGTTATTGCTCTACCAAGAGGTGAACTACTCGTACTACGACTTGTTAGGAATAAATGTATATTTAGTTGCTGAACCACAGTAAAACCAAACATCCCAGTTGTCCTGATGAAGTGATTGATGGCTGGAAGAATTCTCGATTTAGATTTTCTAGATTTAGAGTTATAAAGGAACTTCACTCAAATAAGGAGTTGAACCTAGAATTAACCTTGTTGGAGCGAAATGTCTTAACAGAATTGTGGAGAGATACAAATGTTAAATTAGTTATTATTTTAGTGGAAGAATATCAGGAAACGTCAGATATTTTCCATTGTTACTTATAAGTTGGTTACAGGCTACACATCATAATCACTGATGTTTGGAAGAGAACTTATAGTGCCATTGAATTTTTTATACTTGCATTTGAAGAATAGTTTTTCTTGAAGAATAGGGATTAGGAAATATAGTTTAGGGCACACGTGACTTTACCAGAGAAAGACTTAAAACAGCTCTTGATAAAAAGTTACTATCATATTAATGTTTATAAAACCAAGAATCCATGGTTTGGCTGTTTAATCTCTCTATTTCACGAAAAGGCAAACTCCAAGGTAAAGAAGGTGTTGGGATGGGCTATATGTTGTACTGAATCATGTGGATTACAGCATCCAGGATAATAATTAGTCCGAGCCAAAGCTATCAACATGACCTTCTTCGAAAGTTTGTTGGTGAGAGAGCAGAAAGTTTGGTAATTTCAGAGAATAAGTTGTTTGTGGAGCACCAATCTACAGCAGAGCCCAGAATACCTCTCGAAACCATTCTCAGAGGGTCACCAAGGATAAAGCCAACAGTGAATTCACCTGACCATCTACTCAGGGATAACATGAAAACTGATGGGAAAGCAAGTGATGAAGAAGGACAAAAGACCATTCCATTCATGTACCATAACCCTTGGAAAAGAAAACTATCAAAAATATTTGATGAATGAATAATTTAGTGTAGTATTTTATTTGCACATTAGGATTGTTCAAGAGAGTTTACAATCGGAAAGGGTGCAATTTATAAGCTAAATGTTCAATTTTTAACTTACACGCTTCCTAAAGGGCGTATTACATTAAGATTGGAGAAGTTAAGAATCAAGAAGCTTCATATAATATGTAGAAACAAGAGTCCAATACAAATGTGACTAACCAGTTATAATTGACTCAATCAATGAATTTTTTCAGTAAGTAATGAGTGAACAAATTCTGTATTAATAATGCAAGTTGGTGAATCTAGTTAATTTCTGTAAGTTAAACTTAGATGGCATTAGTATATCAGTTTCTGTTCAAACATTATTTGTGAACTTAAGTCTAAACTAAAACTTGTGGTAAAGTGAATGTAGTCTGTGGTAAACAAACATTACTAATTAAAAAATTAAATAATTCGTTGTTGTTACGTTGACTGTATTGGCATTACTTTTGTCAATTAATCCAGAATATCTCGACAAATGTTAAAATAAGGTACAATGCATTACAAGAGTACGCCTTCAAATTTGTGTTATTACGTACTTCGGGAACACCTTTAAAAAGAAAAGCATGAAGCCCTTTATACACAACGTGCACGTGCATTGGGGTTTTTAAGGGAGAAGCTGAGACTATACCAGAAAGAAACAAATTTGAAAGGTTGACATAATTTTCAAGGAAAGAAATAAACAACATTCTCTATAAATGTGAAGCACCAGGGTGGTTTCGCCCCTGGAGGCCGTTTTATTAGTGTTCAACCCCCACTACTCCTGTGTACAGGGTTAGTTGTTTTCTGTCAACGCCCCTATAGATGTTTGATATGTATTATTGACAAACAAAAAATCATTTCTCCTGATTTGAAAAGTTCGTACAAGGAAGAAACGCTATGTAAACTAAAATACTATAAATAAATGATAGGCTACGTTAAGGGCGAAAATAAACTGGGTTACATTAGAAACAAATTATGGTCTTGGGTACCTAAAGATTTAGTAGCAAATGCTCGAGGGGATTAAACTTGAGATAACAACAATGTAATTGAACTAACCTTTGCTATCGGCACACTACAATGAATTTATAACGTGTATTGTAAACTGGAATTGTTCAGGTTAGATATAGTGGTGTAAGAAGAGGTGATTGGTTAGACGTACAGATATTAAAATCAGAAAGTTAAAGCTGTTAAAAGTCCCGTATTGCCAAAGTCTGGGGTCTGAGGGCATGGTCCTCTAGAAAATTAGTATATTGTAATTTAAAGTTGGGAATTCTAAGATTTTACAATGAAACCAATATGCTGTTTTCAAGTAATCACACTTCAGGTCACGTACTATATTTTGGTTTTATGTGATTTCTTGACTTAAAACAAACTAATAAACATTATAACCTGACAGAGGTTCGAAAATGATAATTAATATTTGTATTTAAAACAAAAATTACAAGCAAAATAAGCAGGGATGGATTTAAGGTTATGTGGGTCCAGGAGCTACTAATTTTGGTGGGTTCTACATCCCATGAAATTTTACATAGAATAAATTTATCAATGGGCCCCCATTAAGATCATGAGCTATGGGCTGAGCCTCCTCTAGCCCCCACCTAAATACGTCAATGGGAAAAGTACCAAATAGTTTTTTGGTACAAAACTGAATCAGTTTATGTAAAGAAAGTCAAGGATAAAACACAAAACTGTGTCAAGTTGCTCGTGTTGATGTTAATTTGCAGCAACCAAAAAGAAATTAATGACAAAATCGGACATAAGTTGACCGTTCGTTCACCTGTCGTGTTCCATATCCGCGTGCAACTTTTGTTTTAATTCCCCAGCTCTATAATTAGAGACAGTTGCAGATAACGTGTCACGTAGGAATATCGAAAACTAGTTTCATAAATTCACATGGCAAACTAAACCGAAAATATGTTGAGCAGCTTAGTACTTTCAACACTGCCCTCTATGTTGTATAGAGAGAACTTTTATTTATATTTATGACAAAGACACTAAAGCTATCACCGACCGTTCCTAATTCTGAACCACTGACAAGAGAAAAGTTAGCTGCTCAGTACTGTCACTCTTATAACTACTTATCTATACCACGATGTAACCTTTCACGACATGCTTTGTGCTAAAAATGTTATGTTAAAATAACAAAATTACCCAACTACAAATGGAACATCGCAAAGTACATATGGTTTTGGCGACACCCAATGATATGAAAGTCACTTTTAGATCGTCCATGCTGTTATCATATTTTAATTCACAAGGTATCAAACAAAATCAAGTAGTAGATTGTTGATTTGATACAAGCCTAACATAAAAACCAACTTCCCGGTACAATACTGAAATCCGATGTTTGATAACCCACGGTGGACAGAGCACAGATACGCCATTATGTAACGATAACCCACGGTGGACAGAGCACAGATACGCCATTATGTAACTCTGCAGTAAAAGCATATGTTCAGCTTGAACAGTTTGTTCCAAAATTCAGTTTGGAGGCAACTTTTACTGGGGATTAGGCACCTTGGAGAGTCTGGTAAGTTGTATTAGTTCAATTTAGTCTATTTTTGGAGCATTTCCGCTTGTTGTTTCTCAAATCATTTAGCAAAATACAAGCGTCACAACTATATATTGTACCACAAACCAATCATAACAACAAGAGGACTGCCCCATCCAATCTAAATGGTGACACCATAGACATGTTCAACTGTGTAATGTTTATCAGAAGTTTCTAGGTGCTTTCCCTTGAATTCAACACTGTTCGTAGTCCATTGAAAACACAGAGAAAGCACAAAACATCATATTACCTTCCGTTCGTACCAAATGGACAATTCGAACGACATTTTACGTGCATGTAAACCAGTCATCTACAACCCCTGGGCATCAGGCAACTAAAAATTTCACAGCGGCACCTGGTGTTTTCTCCCGTATTATTCTTGTGCAGGGACGTGCTATAAAGAACTCGAATCTGAAATAGTTTGAGTCCTTGGAAAAACGGTACTATTTTCGAGTTCTTTGAATCCTAAGACGAGCTTTTGTTTCTCGAGTATTAATGGCGAATTCAACGTTTCTTCATGTTGTTTTTTTTTTCGAAAACTCGCTGCAGTTTCACAATACTTTACTAAGTTCGCTCCATTTTTTTCCTTCTTTCTCTCAATTCTAACCCCCGCTAGTACAGCGGTATGTCTACTGATTTACAGCGCTAAGATCAGGGGTTCGATTCCCCTCGGTGGGCTCAGCAGATAGCCCGATGTGGTTTTGCTATACGAAAACACACACACACACACTTCTCTCAATTCAACCAATCAACGCATGTGTTTAGGCTCATACGGGAGCAAATGCAGTTAGTTCAGGCAATACTATAAAGTGGTTGTTGATAATATGTGAACGTCAGCATATACTTGTTGCTGTAAAAGTAAAAATATTTTTATATACATTAATGCCTTGATTATCCGCGCTGGTCTGGATAAACAAAAAAAAAAAAAGCGAGCAACTGAAACAACGTGATAATCGAGGCATTATAATCTGAATAAAAAATTTCAATATATTTAAGTTCCTTGTTTTAAATTATAATAATTCTATTGTCTTTTAATCAAATTATCATGAAAAATTATATGTGTATTTTTCTAAATAAAATCAAGACCTATATCCTCAGAAGGAAACTTTATTACTTCAATATTTCGCTATTACAGCTTCATCAGGAGCTATCGATATCCTAGAAGTTCAATAATGCAGTTAAGTCCAATTTGAAACACTTTCTCTTATAAATCGAACATTGATATTTGTGTTTACAAAGTACGTGTTATAATAATATTAAACATTATTTACTTTATATTGTTAAGACAAACTAAACTAACAATGTTAAATAAATAATGTATAAACCAATAACTAAACTATTAATATCATTATATTTAGAAGAGGTTAATTATCTGAGACATTCTTTCATATATGTATTGATAAGTATTTATTCTTCTCATTATATAAATATTTAAAAAACCATTAACGTCTCTACACCAGGTGCCTACTTGGTATTTTCAGTAAGCCAACTCCTAAAGCTCTTCCTCAGTATTTCTACCTCACCACGCCCCCTGCTGCAAAACGAGGTGACTTTATTGGCTACCTCCATAAGACTGATAAAATTTGTAATAACAAAGAAATGTGGGAGGAGGCTGGGGAAAACCTGACGACTATTTTATGACGAAATGACCATTCACAGGAATTTATACAAGATATAATAAATTTTGATAGATAAACAAAATATAGACATGTTCTTTCGAACCGCATAAATAAAGAAAAAAAACATTTAAAACCAGGTGCTTCCACATACAAGTAATAGAATAACCATGAAAGTAAACATACTATCAAACTTATCTATTAAAATAGTACAAAAGCTAGACATCTACCCTACATAGTTAATAACAAGGAAGCAACGCGATGTATTAAAACACAACTGTTAAACTACTAAATGTAGACTACATGAAAGTGTGTGTGTGTGAAAACCTTGTGGTGCATGTTCTAGTCCGTATGTAGGGAAGACCCGAACATCATAGAATATCTCAATATGTGCGTGTCATTCAAAACCTCAGTACAAACAACGGTTTTGCAGAACATTATGATAAAGAACATGGCATACCAGGAACAGATAATAAAGGTCATAATTTTCTGAACAGAAAAATTACAGAATCCGTTTTAATGAATGCAGATAAGCCTAAATTGAACAAATACAAAAGTTAGCCTTTAGTACATAGATTTTAATGGCATTTTAAATATTTTAAAATGTTGAACTTTGACTATACAGACTTAAAACAATGTTTCTGAACGTATATACATTCAAGTGTTATATGTGTGTATTGATATAACACGATGGAAACATACACGAGAGCTATCTGCAACAGTCGCCCCTAATGTAGAGTGAAAAACTAGAGGTGCTACTGTTTTATCAATAAATAGTGAGATTGACCCTTACAACGACCCTACGGCTGAAAGGGCATGTTTGGTATGACGGGGATTCGAACCCACGACCCTCATACCGTGTTTCTCCGATAATAAGACCTACCCAAAAAATAAGACCTAGTGTGATTTTTGGGGATAGTTTTAATATAAGCCCTACCCTTAAAATAAGCCATAGTTAAGAGTGGCAGGAAGAGGAAAGAAATAAAAAAAATAATTTATTAATTAGTTTAATAGTTAGTTAATTAGTTTGTTTAAGTATTAATCAGTTAGTTTAATAGTTTAACAATAGTTTATTTTAAATGGTTAGTTTAATAGTTTTACTTTGTAACTTCATTTTTTTTTAATATATCAAAATAAGACATCCCCCGAAAATAAGCCCTAGTGTCATATTTTGGAGTGAAAATTAATATAAGCCCTGTCTTATTTTCGGAGAAACACGGTATTACCAAGCGAGCGCCTTAACCACCCGGCCAATTTTATAAGTTAATAGCGAAATATTAAGCTAACAAAATTACAGTCCAGAGATATAGACCATGATTTTATTTATATAAAGATGATGACAAACTCTGCACCCACATAAAACATAAATGTGTCTGCATTACAAACTTTATTGAACCACAATTCTTTCCACAGAATACAGAAATTGTCAAAAATAACATCAAAATACAATCTAACCCACCAGTTAAAAGGTCATTACAGATAAATATATACACCAAGTCAAGAATGAAACAAAGATTTTATTTTCACGTAGTTAAAACCAAAATGTCACACCACTTATGGACCTGAACATCTAATATAACATCAATTATAATCTAATATAACCTTCAGTTTACAAAGCTTAATACAAACATAACCGACGATTCAGTTAATTATACACAATACTCTCGGTTTAAATACTTTCTTTTGCACATTTTTAAAATTTATTACATGGACTTAATTTATGATGGTAGTTAATTTTAAAATTTATTTTCTAAGTGAACTGTCTAGGCAACTGTGAAAGATTAATTTGTTGAAAACTAACCACTATTTCATGATATAAACTTAAAGCTGTAGAAGGGAACATGTCTTCCCACACGACAGGAAAATATGTAAGCCTTAGAACACAGTTTTATTATGTTATAAAACTTTTCATATAATTATACAGTGAAAACAATGAACTAATAGTTAGAAATATAGTAAATAACTTCACACAGACAGCTGCACATTCTATATCAAAAACTAGTAGAATAAAGTACTAGATACTGGTAGCGAAATGGAACACTCACAACATGACAAAATAAAGTACTAGATACTGGTAGCTGAATGGAACACTCACAACATGACAAAATAAAGTACTAGATACTGGTAGCTGAATGGAACACTCACAACATGACAAAATAAAGTACTAGATACTGGTAGCTGAATGGAACACTCACAACATGACAAAATAAAGTACTAGATACTGGTAGCTGAATGGAACACTCACAACATGACAAAATAAAGTACTAGATACTGGTAGCTGAATGGAACACTCACAACATGACAAAATAAAGTACTAGATACTGGTAGCTAAATGGAACACTCACAACTTGACAAAATAAAGTACCAGATACTGGTAGCTGAATGGAACACTCACAACATGACAAAATAAAGTACTAGATACTGGTAGCTGAATGGAACACTCACAACATGACAAAATAAAGTACTAGATACTGGTAGCTGAATGGAACACTCACAACATGATAAAATAAAGCACTAGATACTGGTAGCTAAATGAAACACTCACAACTTGACAAAATAAAGCACTAGATACTGGTAGCTGAATGGAACACTCACAACATGACAAAATAAAGTACTAGATACTGGTAGCTGAATGGAACACTCACAACATGACAAAATAAAGTACTAGATACTGGTAGCTGAATGGAACACTCACAACATGACAAAATAAAGTACTAGATACTGGTAGCTGAATGGAACACTCACAACATGACAAAATAAAAGTACTAGATACTGGTAGCTGAATGGAACACTCACAACATGACAAAATAAAGTACTAGATACTGGTAGCTGAATGGAACACTCACAACTTGAGGACGACATTTCAAACTATTTTTAGTTATTCAGTTCTATAATACAAGAGTCCCAAAACAAGTTTGTAACAGGGATTTATTTTGTTTACACTAAAAGATTGTCATAACACGACCCAAAGTTTCATCTCACTTAGAACACACAGAGTTTGGATATTACTTGTTAACATCTCAATTATTTTGTGTTTCTTTTAACAGCTATTTTCGTTTCTCTCGTTTAAACGAAAATAACTAAACTTGATAATGTTCTTAAGAAAAAGTGCTGATAATGAAAATAATAAACACTGGTATACAAATCAATACATTTTTGAAGTGCTAGTTTGAAAACTATGTTCACAGGCAAATATGTACAAACAAGAACTCCTGTTTTATATTAAAGACAAAAGAAAATCACATTTGTTTAAAGCATATTGACTTATGATTAGTTAAATGATCAACTAATATAACGGTGTGATTTTAACATAGAACTCAGGTTGTTTATTGGGGTGTTAATTGTATAAAAGGTATCTAGCTGTACGTTATCAATATTCATGGAACCTATACCATATGATGTGACTTATAACACACAAATCAGATTGTTTATTGGGATGTTAACTGTAGAAAGGGTATCCTAGTTGAAGACAGCTAGCATTTTTGAAATCTGATGAGCCAGTTATAAGTTCCCTATTTATTTTTGTGAATATTACAAGGGTTATTTGAACAACTGCTTTCCTAGAAATGAAACATTTAAAATATTTTGTTCTGGATGTGATATTAAAATTGGACTCTGGGCATAGAAGTATTTTGTGAGTCATTAAATATAACACTACATACTGAAAAAATATCAAAACCAAAACTTCACGTATTTCAATGGACAAAATGTTACATGTTTGTTTTGTGTTTGGGAATAAGGAGAAGCAAGATTTGGAGATTTAAAACCTGGATTATCATCCTATACAACTGTTTAGTGCTCATCATCCTATACAACTGTTTAGCAAAAGTAGCTCCCAGGAACAATGAAAATATAATACATATTTTTTTATAGATGTAACAAAATATCTCCTCAGATTTATTATTCTGTATATAAATAAATGTTTCCTTCAGTTGTGAACTGTTTGTACAAACAAGAAAATTTACTTTGATATAATAGATAAACATGAACATCTACAAAGTTTATTAACCATTTGTATAGTTTAACTTATGGAACTTCACCCTAGTAAACCTTGATAAATTTTAAATGTGAAAAGCTAAAGTTTCTTTCCTTCACAGACAAGCAATCTTTCATCAAATAAAATACAAAGAAATTATCCCTTCTCATAGCTGGTAGCTATAATTCCCAGGGGACACTCAAGTCTATCCTGCAGTCCACCAGAAGAGAAAGTGAAGTAGGGAGTGCATTTCAATCACAGGCTACATCACATTAAGAGGGCTAACAGAAGGTTCGGCTGTGATGTCACAGAGAAAAGAATTTGAGAAAAGCCTGAGGCTGCACTGGAATACACTTTTCATTTAGCTGCTGTTGTGATGCATGAATGCAGGGGTGTCCAGAAGACTGCAAAGTAATTTTAAAAAATAAGGTAAAACACAGAAGCAATAATTTGTAGAACACACAGAAGTACAACCCAATCACATGTACAAACCAACTCAAATTTAGTCCATATAATTATGATTAAGACAAAACATAAAGGACTTGATTGGTGGCTTACATAACATTAACTCCTAAATTTAGGCTTGACTCATCAATTGAAGTACTTTAATAAAGTGACAGCAATTATATATATACATACTGGAGTATTATGACTCAAGCATCACAACATTCAATAATTTACAGAACACTACAATGCAAAACTTACTTCCATCAGTCCATTTGTTCAACACTAGAAAACTCAAGTCTGTATTAACATAAAATTCTGAAACATGCTTATATCTTTCACAGCCCAGATCCAAACCTGAAACCCACAGATACTAAGATATAAATAGTTTTAACAGAATTACACTGTGAGAAACTGGAACATTTATAATAAATTTAGTGTCAAATTTTTATTAGAGAAGTAATATTAATCATATGTCAGTAACATAGCATAAACAAATAACTTATAATTCCAATTTCAATATTATACAAGTTGTAATTTCTCAGTTTCTATCTTCACCATCATGTAATTTATTTGTGCATCAAATTGCACATTTTAGGGTTTTTCCTCTAATTTTGTTCTTCCAAGGCTTGTACAAATTAATTATACTGTAGGTTATTGCTAAGATAATTTAAATTTTCCTCTACACTTATTGCTTTACTGAGATATAACTAAAAGCTTTGTATGTTCACCTGTTTCTCAGATCAAGTGAACAGTGTAATGCCTCATGCTGTGATTATCTGTTTTATTGTTAAGAAGAGCAAGGTTACAGTTCTATGCAGAAAAATATAAAAAGGTCTAAACTATGTATACTAGTAACTCCACAGTCAATAGTGAAGAGAAAAGAACTGTATTAGTCACTTTACTTCATATTTTTCAACCATTCTTTTCATTACAGTTAGATTTTGTTAAAAAAAATAACTGATATTTGGTTAGGAGGTTCCACAGATTATAAAAGTGAAAACATTTTGATTGGTTGGTTGGTTGATTTAGTGTTTTATGGTACAAAGCAGCTAGGTTATCTGCCAAATGTCTGGCACAAAGGTAAAATTAAATTTAGTAAAATTCATAAAAAGGAAATTAAGGTAAAACAAAACAAAGTTTAAAATAAATAAATAGCATAAAACCAATGTTTACATATAGTCTACAACATCAAGTCTACAGTAATTCAACTTGTAAAGGACTTTCTGTAGCATAACTGTAATTATCATAACTCACCAGGAAGACTAACAGGTACGTACAAAACCACTGCCAGTCACCTGAAGTTGGCCTTTCCAGTCCTGGTTCTGAGTTATTTGATGTTATGGCCATTTTCAAAAAGTAAAGTAATAAAAAGATTTTAAAAGACATGTAGCAAAATTATAATAATAACTCACCAGGATGACTAACAGGTAGTTCAAACAGCAGTGTTAGTCACCTGAAATTGGCCTTTCTAGTCCTGGTTTCAATTATCTAATGTTATGGCCAGTTTCTAATTTCAAATCGAACTAGATGAACTGTGATTTTTAAAAGGGAACCACATTAAAAAAGGTCTAATGAATAAATTAAAAAACCTAAATGGCATTAAAAAGATTAATGGCTTTTAAAAAACTAAAAACACTACCAAGGTGGACAGTGTCACCATCACTGGTAACACTGTCTAATGTTACGGACAAACCTTGGGACAGGACATGTTTAAAATGGTGCTATTGTTGAGAGTTGTAACGACGACAAGTAAAATGTGGCTTATTGTGATCTGAGTGTTACACAGACTACACACTGGTGCATCAGCTCCAGGTAAAAGAAAACTCTGAGTTAAAAAACTGCGACCAATGGGTAGTTTAGTTAGAACAACTTCCTCCTTCCGATCCTTACGGAAGCAAGACGGCCAAAGTCCAATATATGGTTTTATTTGAAAAAGCTTGTTGTCCCATTGCTCACTCCAAGTTTACTGCCAGCTGGCACAGAGCTGAGCCTTAAATACAGGACCGTAGTCCATGTACAGAATAGGCACAGTGGTGATAGTGCTAGAACAGATAGATTTAGTTGTAATGTTAGTGAGCTCTTTCCTGTGAATACCAACGTGGCCCGGTATCCAGAAAAGCTGGATAGAAATAGATGTTAAAGATAAATGGGCCAGTCAGTTTTGAATATTGGATAAAACGGCATGTGAACCAACATGAAGAGATTCCAGAGCCAATAGAGAACAAAGCAAGTAAGTATAAATAGTGCAGTTTGAGTACTGCTTAGGTTCAATATGATCCAGGGCAAGAGAAATGGCATACAGTTCAGCAGTGAACACAGAAACTGCAGAGGGTTTCTTAATGCAACCACCAAACCACAACAAACCATGGCAGAGCCCACACAGTCACCTGATTTTGAACCATCTGTATAAATAGGAATGGAAAGATTGTTCAGAAGATGTTCAAAAAATAACAGAAAGTATTTCCAATCAGGAGTGTCTACTTTCCTGAAATGACTTAAAGACAAGTCACAAATGCAGACTGTAAGATGCATGGTGGGATGGGTTGACCAATGCATACAGCAATGTTATCCAAGGACAGACCCAATTCACTCAACTGCACCTGGATATGAAGGTCAAAGGGAGCAATGACAGATCATCTGTTCTGGGAAAATGTGGCTCACTGAGGAAGGAAAACACAACCCAGGTGGGATGCTTTGGTAAGGAACAAAGTTTCGAAGCATATAGTAAAGACAGTTGCAAATGGAGAAGGTTTCATGAGACTCTATGTATAAGCTCTGAACTAGGGAAGTGCAGAAAGCCCCAGTGCAGAGCTGATGGTCTGGCAGAGCCATAGACCAGTAATCCATAGTCGAGTATTGATCGAATCAAAGCACGATAGATATATCTTTAGCATAGAGCATCGACCCACTCCCCAAATGGTGGAAGAGAGGACACGGAAGATGTTTAGTGCTCTTGTCCATTTGACCCACAGTTGCTTGATGTGTGGTATAAAGGTCAGCTTATGGTCTAAGCCCCAAGAACTTTGTCTCAGGGACCACAAGCAGCACAACTTCACTGATACGGAGTTCAGGAACAAGGTGAATACCCAGTTGGCAGCAAAAGTGCATGCAAACGGTCTTAGAGAGAGAATAGCTAAAGCCGTTTGCTGGGTCCACTTTAGTAAATGATTCAGGGTAGTCTGTAGCTGCTGCTGAGAGGGAGTTGTTCAGTGATGCCATTAATTTTTATGCTGAAAAGTGTGACATTCAGAACACAGCCCTGAGGGGCTCCAAGTTCCTGTAGAAAAGAACAGGAAAGTGTCGAACCCACATGAACTTAGAATCTCCTGTCCATTAAAAAAATTTTAATAAAATGGGCAAATGGCCATTTAGCCCATATATACAGAGGTCTCACAAAATACCATACCTCCATGTTGTATCATAAGCCTTCTCAATGTCAAAGAATATTAATACAAGATGTTATCATTTGAGAAAGGTTTCTCTGATTGATGTTTTCAAGTCGAAAAAAGTGGTCCACAGTGGGGTGCTGTCATCGAAACCCATACTGTGTGGGCGAGAGGAGGTTGTTTGATTCGAGCAACCACACAAGACGAGCATTAACCATCCTCTCTAAGGTCTTACAGAGACCGCTCATCAAAGCAATTAAATGGTAGTTGAAAGGAATCTTAGAGAAAGGTAGGACAACAGCCTGGTGCCAGGCATCAGGAAGAACATTCTCATATCAGATCTGGTTAAAAACAATCAGAAGAAGAGCAAGAGAAGCAGGAGATACATGGAACAACATGTCAGAGTATATATCATCAGGTCCAACCGATGTACTGCGAGACTGATGAAGGACCAGTTTCAGTTCCACCAGTGTAAAGGGACAATTATAGTTATAGAGAAAATCAGCTCGAAAGGAAAAAGGTGATTGCCCTGCCCGAGTTTTAATGGCTAAGAAGGTGGAAAAAGAATCAGAAGTGCTAGATACTCAGTAAAAGCTTTAACCTAGAGTATCAGCAATGCTCTGGGTATCAGCTACTTCCTGGCCATCAGAGAGAAAGATTGAGAGGGGACAGAATTATTTTGCCCACTGACCTTTTGAATCTTGTCCCATATGACTTTGGAACTGGTAGTAGAAGATATGCCAGTTGTGAACTTAATCCAAGATTCCTTCTGGCTTTGATGTTTTACCTACCAAGCATGTGCACGGGGGTCCACTGGAAAGCAATGTGGTTCGAGAATATGGGATACCTATGTAAAATATCCCAGGCCTGTTTTTGATAAGTAATGTTATGAATAATTTGTAAATGCTGCACCTCTTTTCCTTCCAACCATTCAGGGCAAGAATGAAATTAGGATGGGTGAGAGTCTTTACAATGGACACAATGAGGGTGTTTCACAATCATAGGCATCATGGTCCTTGCCACTGCAAGGAGCACACATCAAGGAACCACAACAATGTTTTTGAGTGACCAAACCCTTGACACTGAGGGTTTGGAATGTATTGCCATACTCTGCAATTTAGATAACCTGCCTTGATGGTAGCAGGCAGACATGGTGATGTAAATGTTAGAATGAGGACATTGGTCAGCACCATAATTCCATCTTTGCGAGTGGATATACACCTCACTGCAGAAACTCCTTGGGTTGGAGATTCTTACTGGTTTCCCCACTCTAGAATGTTTTTCAAATCCCTCTCAACAATAACTCCTCGTGACAAATTCAAAGTAGCATGAGGTGTAACTTCAACAGGTATATCCCAAATTGCCTTTGAATGCAAGAGGAGTTCACTGTGTTGAGATGTGGATGTTTCCACCAATATGTCACCAGATCAAAGCTCCTTTACTGACTTTGGAGAGCCAGCAAGTCCCTCTAGTTCCTTCTGAATGAAAAAGGGAGACATTTGCTCTAAAGGTTTGTCTGAAAGTGAATACAATATAAGAAATTGAGGTACAACAGGTGGTTAGATGGTGAGGATTGCTGCTCAGAATCTTCAAGACGTGGTCATTTACCTATAGACTGTTTTTTCACTATTTAATTAAGATTTTTCAATGGAGTATCCATAATAAATAGAGGGAAATTTCGGTGCCTACTGACCCCACCCACCACAGAGGGGATGCACTACAATGACAAACAAGGACACTGCAGCAATGCCAGGGATTTATGAGCACTATACCCAAATACCAGCATCGGATATAATGTCCACAACACTTGTTGAGAACATCCAACACTGGTACTTGGTTGACCCTAGCCCAAGTGGACCAGCCAATTGACCCAAGGGTCCACCCCAAGGCTGCCCATCTACAGGAATTCAAGGCCAAAGTGGTGTGTTCGGGTTTGACTCCTAAACCACCAGGATCCTCTCCTCCCCTCCACAGGTTGCTACACACGGCAAACATGTGGGTGGATATTTAGATCCCAAAGGAGGTAAACTGAAACATCAGAACCTTCCCCTGGGAGCTCCCCTCACCACGTACAGGAATCCAGACAGAGAAGAAAACATTTTGAATGAAAAGTATTTTTCTTCCTGTCATTACATTCACCTTTCACACAATTTCAATGACTCAGTAAATGTTCTAGCAAATCAATACTAGAAATATTTTATAGAAAAATCTAATTTTTTGTGTATAACATTTATATAAATTTAGTAAAAGACACAAATTTTGTGAACTCACACAAAGTAAATTCTGAATTACAGCAATCAATAATTCTCCAGTACAGACTGTCCAGTGGACCAAAACTGTGTACTTAGAATTAAACTCTGCTGAAAAAGTTAAAGATATTTAATGTATTAGCTATACTAATAAAACAGCCTGTAGGTGTCAGCACTATAGCTCTAAGAGGAAATAACCTTGAGCCCTGAAACTTTGCTTGAATATTAAAGAGATTCTGATACAAAACAATTTGTTCCTATTTCTACCAGTAATGTAAAACAATAAGTTTTGTAATAATAATAACAGTGTGTTAACATTTGTATTATTGGAACAAATTGTTTTGTTGTATCTATTTCTACCAGTATTGTAAAACAATAAGTTTTGTAATAATAATAACAGTGTGTTAACATTTGTATTATTGGAACAAATTGTTTTGTTGTATCTATTTCTACCAGTAATGTAAAACAACAAGTTTTGTAATAATAATAACAGTGTGTTAACATTTGTATTATTGGAACAAATTGTTTTGTTGTATCTATTTCTACCAGTAATGTAAAACAATAAGTTTTGTAATAATAATAACAGTGTGTTAACATTTAACATTGTATTATTGGAACAAATTGTTTTGTTGTATCTATTTCTACCAGTAATGTAAAACAATAAGTTTTGTAATAATAATAACAGTGTGTTAACATTTAACATTGTATTATTGGAACAAATTGTTTTGTTGTATCTATTTCTACCAGTAATGTAAAACAATAAGTTTTGTAATAATAATAACAGTGTGTTAACATTTAACATTGTATTATTGGAACAAATTGTTTTGTTGTATCTATTTCTACCAGTAATGTAAAACAATAAGTTTTGTAATAATAATAACAGTGTGTTAACATTTGTATTATTGGAACAAATTGTTTTGTTGTATCTATTTCTACCAGTAATGTAAAACAATAAGTTTTGTAATAATAATAACAGTGTGTTAACATTTGTATTATTGGAACAAATTGTTTTGTTGTATCTATTTCTACCAGTAATGTAAAATAATAAGTTTTGTAATAATAATAACAGTGTGTTAACATTTGTATTATTGGAACAAATTGTTTTGTTGTATCTATTTCTACCAGTAATGTAAAATAATAAGTTTTATAATAATAATAACAGTGTGTTAACATTTGTATTATTGGAACAAATTGTTTTGTTGTATCTATTTCTACCAGTAATGTAAAACAATAAGTTTTGTAATAATAATAACAGTGTGTTAACATTTGTATTATTGGAACAAATTGTTTTGTTGTATCTATTTCTACCAGTAATGTAAAACAATAAGTTTTGTAATAATAATAACAGTGTGTTAACATTTGTATTATTGGAACAAATTGTTTTGTTGTATCTATTTCTACCAGTAATGTAAAACAATAAGTTTTGTAATAATAATAACAGTGTGTTAACATTTGTATTATTGGAACAAATTGTTTTGTTGTATCTATTTCTACCAGTAATGTAAAACAATAAGTTTTGTAATAATAATAACAGTGTGTTAACATTTGTATTATTGGAACAAATTGTTTTGTTGTATCTATTTCTACCAGTAATGTAAAATAATAAGTTTTATAATAATAATAACAGTGTGTTAACATTTGTATTATTGGAACAAATTGTTTTGTTGTATCTATTTCTACCAGTAATGTAAAATAATAAGTTTTGTAATAATAATAACAGTGTGTTAACATTTGTATTATTGGAACAAATTGTTTTGTTGTATCTATTTCTACTAGTAATGTAAAACAATAAGTTTTGCAATAACAGATATAAATAAAAACATGCACAAAAGTGTTATAATTCATATTATTAGCAGAAATGATTATACTTAAATGTTTATTTCTACTTCTGATTTTAAATTGATAAAATCTTTGAAATAAAAGTCGTTATTACCTCTGTAGAGAAAAAACAAATTTAACCTCATTTAAAAACAAACAAACGAAGAAGAAACAAATAATTCAGAACTTTTTTCAATCATTTTTGAATGAGCAGTGAGATTCACCAGAAAGTAATGGGGAAAAACTCATATTCAGGAAGAATCTCTCTAAAGGTAAGCAATATTACCCATCATGCACAAGTATCTCCTAATAAAAATACTGTGTTTGTGTAAGTTTGTCTTTAATTTTAAATTAAAAAGTAAATTTTTTAGATTGCTCAGAGAGTGACTTAGGGCTAAAGAAGTGGATAGGTTTTGTTCTGTATAGGTATTTTAAAAACCTGTTGTTGCATAACAGTTTTGTAATGGCAGGTTTTAAACAATCTTGGAATGAAAGTGTTACAATTCATATGATTGGTGGAAATGATTAGAGATAATTGTCTGTCTGTTTGTTTGTATGTAAAACATATTTTCAAAACACAGGAACAATAACTCAAAGTTATTGGCCTCAACCTGTAAAGTCCACGTTTTTTTTTTGTGTCCAACTCTATGTTGGACTAGGTTGGAAATGGCACAAACTTAATCATCTTGCTATCAAATAAAAATCCATGTAGCAGTCTTATCATGAAGCTACTCTACATGGATTTAATTTTAAAAAAAAGTAAAAGGGTGTAATAAAGGGTGATTTGAATTTCTCAGTGTAATGATACAGTATTACAATGAAGAGAAATAATTTTATTTAACGATTACTGTTGGTGTACCTAAAACGTCAGGGTTTGAGACTGAATCACACAAGTAATACCTGGTGAAATAAAGTATGCACATACACAGAGTTTATTAGTAAAGGGAAATATACTCTTCCACTCATGTAATTTCACATTCACAAAATGCTTGAAAACAGTAAGTCTTTCTTTTTAGTATTAGTACACATAAAAAGTGAAGTTTTGATCCTTTCTGTTTAAAAATATCTAAACATCAGCCCTTTGTTCACGTAATACCTGGGCAATGCTGTGTAAGAACAGTTATTATGAAACAGCTTTCATTATGTTATTGTTTTTTTTTCTTATAAATGCAATAAAAAATACTATGCACATCTTTGATTACTTACAGCCTAAGTAAATTTGATGCTTTTGTTAGATATTCACAACCGACTATTTTTATACGCATGACAAGCTTTATCAGATGAGAACAGGTGTACCACTGTTTTTATATGTACGTAACTATCTGCCAATATAAGATTTTGTTAAATCCAATACTTTACAGATGCATTACTTTTTTAGATTTATTTAATACCCTGTTTAATTTCTGTAAAAGTTACCTACAGTTTCTTACTAGTACACTTTTAAAAATGGTCAGTCAACTAAATAGGCTAACACCACTACAAAAGACTGACTTTCAGTTTAGTTTTAATATTAGTGACCTTTTTCTTTTCTTAAACTGGACCATAAACTGCACATCCAGTTAAATAGGAATGTTAATTGAAAAATATAAACCATAAATATTATCTAGTTTACAGGCAAAACTGCACATCCAGTTAACTAGGAGTGTTAATTGAAAAATATAAACCATAAATATTATCTAGTTTACAGGCATTTCCTATAGTCATATCAAAACTAAGACTAAACAATCCATTAACTGTTCAACTAAATACAGCATGAAGCTTTAGGTTTGCATTTTTGCATAATCAACTTTGTTGAAAGAGAGTCCCTAATCTAAAATTCATAAATATATTTAATCTATACTATAAAGCAAGTTGCTCTGTATGTTTGTGATAAACATTGTCCAATTTCCTTACTTACAATTAACTTGAAACATAAATTTTAGAAAAACTACTTAAGGGTACCTACTAAACTAATTTATTACAATATTGAAACATAAATTTTAGAAAAATTACTTAAGGGTACCTACTAAACTAATTTATTACAATATTGAAACATAAATTTTAGAAAAACTACTTAAGGGTACCTACTAAACTAATTTATTACAATATTGAAACATAAATTTTAGAAAATTACTTAAGGGTACCTACTAAACTAATTTATTACAATATTGAAACATAAATTTTAGAAAACTACTTAAGGGTACCTACTAAACTAATTTATTACAATATTGAAACATAAATTTTAGAAAAATTACTTAAGGGTACCTACTAAACTAATTTATTACAATATTGAAACATAAATTTTAGAAAAACTACTTAAGGGTACCTACTAAACTAATTTATTACAATATTGAAACATAAATTTTAGAAAAATTACTTAAGGGTACCTACTAAACTAATTTATTACAATATTGAAACATAAATTTTAGAAAAACTACTTAAGGGTACCTACTAAACTAATTTATTACAATATTGAAACATAAATTTTAGAAAAACTACTTAAGGGTACCTACTAAACTAATTTATTACAATATTGAAACATAAATTTTAGAAAAACTACTTAAGGGTACCTACTAAACTAATTTATTACAATATTGAAACATAAATTTTAGAAAAACTACTTAAGGGTACCTACTAAACTAATTTATTACAATATAGCAACTATTCTTCTAGTTTACATGTAAAAACAGCCAATAAACTCACCTTCCAAAACAGACAGCGACAATGTCGACACAGAAAGAGACAATCAGCATATTCCTCCTTCAAACCAAAGACTCTGAAATTATAGGTAAATAAGTACAGAGTTTATGTTGTAAGAAACATAAGCAATGTGTGTGTGTGTGTGTGTGTGTGTGTTTACACTACTACTTAGAAATGATGCTGCAATAAATGTATGTAGGCAATACAAGTAACAACTTTGTTGTACTATTAAAGTAAATGCTAAATATTTCTTTTTGCTACCATGTAGACCAGCATCAAGAATATCACTTGTTATCAATGACAACAGGTTAAGTCAAACGAAAAATAATACTTACCATTATGTTATTGGGTGTTCTTCAAAATGGTGTATACAGTATTATAAAGCTACAGTTCTTTTAGACAAGCAAAAATATTGCTACAAGAGTATCTGACAGGAAATTACTGTCAAAGTCTTGTATGAGAAGCAGAAATATTGCTACTAACATTCTTGAGAAGACATAACTGTCTACAAACTTTGGAAAACAAGAATAAATACTACTGTCAATATATTCTGAGGACTTTTTACATACATTTATAATTTAGAGAATCTGGGTAATAAACGTATACAAATGTACTAAGTTGCACAGAATAACAGCATTTATTTTTTTCATTATTTATCACTAAACTCACACTTCTAGTATTACCAAATACTTTAGTTGTTCATCAGGATACATGCATATAATGCCAATTACAGATACATAACATTGAGAATATAAACTACAAACATTTGAAATCACCAAGTTTTTCTAATGTTTTTATTGATGAAGTTCAAAGTTTCTTAAAACAATTTTATAAAACCTTACTTTCGTAATCGATGAAACACTTCTTGCCAGTCAACTCTCACTGGTCGTTCCGATTTAGTTTTATAAGATTCAGTAGCATGACGAACCTGCTGTCGAGTGAAGTGAAAATAGCACAGTTGACGCCAGATATGTTGCTCATTGATCAAAGCCTCCATTACATCATAAGCTTGTCCTGAACTAATAAGGTCTCGGTAGTCACAAAGACGAAGTAGGATCTCTCGAATCAGTTCAGCAGGCAGGTGCGTTAGCTTTGGGCTGCCATCATCTTTGGGCTGTAAAAGTTAATGTTATTTCCATCATTATGACAGTCTAATAAATATCCACCTAACTGATAACAAACTCAACCAACCTAGCAAATAATTCAGTAAATCCTGGATATCATTTTCAAAGCAATCAAATAAGAAAGTTGATCAGGTTTCTAAAAGAGTGAAACTCCAGACACATTGATAGTACATTAGTCCTACTATCAAGAAGATTCAAGATCATTTTATAACACTACCTACTTAGGACTTCCATGAAGATAACACATTAACCCTAGAATGCCAGTGTGGTTACTTTAGTACACAGGTTTAACTTGTACAAGTCATAGTGATCCCACGCTGATGTTCTTGTGTTAAAAGGTGAAATACAAGATAAAAACTGGTTAGTAATTATAATCTAGTTATTAAAAACAAATAGTAACTAATTAATAATTACCTTTAAATCATCATATAAGCTATTAACCATGTCAACAAATGGTATCCAATTGTCACAATCTCACCTTTAGTACTTGAAAATGTTATTTATTTCAAAGAAATATATAATATTATATTTTGTTGGATGTAATCTTTGAACGTACTTGCATATTCAAGCTCTCTGAAGGAATTTCAATTTTAAAGTATCTCTGCAGTAAATGTAAGTAAGTTTTGCAATGGGCTATTATGGTCAAAAATAATATTTATTACAATTCTAAGTAAATCTGACAACCAGAATGGAATTTTCTACAACATTATAACAAAACGTGGCCATTAGTATAGAATTTTGCCATTAAGAAAACTTGACAACTGGGACAAGATTTTATACATTAAGAAAACTTGACAATTAGGACAGGGTTTTATACATTAACAAAACGTGATCACTGTGGTGGGATTTTGTGCAGTCCAAGTGGTTCTGAAAGTTTTATATTACATAACATTTGGCTTTTGGTAAAACAGTTCTTTTATACTAATATAATAATCCTACAAAATTTCTAGCTCCATTTCTCTTCAACATCAATGATATTTTATAATAAAAATGTAAACATTGACAACTTCTTTAATAAACATTCTTCAGGTAATACACTACTCCAAGTGTTCTTACATTACCATCAGTTAAAATAATGTTTCCACCAAGTTAACTTGGAAAATGTTTATCATTTTATTTTAACACAGAATATTGACCAACATGGCATATTTAACAATTCCTGAAACAAACAACTGGAACCATTTGTCTCTCACAAAAAAAAAACAACCTAAATTTCAGTTGTTACAGTTCTAATAAACATATTAGCAGATGGATTATGTCATTGTAAGAATTTTTGGAACATTACACTATGTAACACAAATTTTGTTCCTGGATATTATGTGTTATTTCTTAATTGCTTACGTTGTAAAAGTACAGAAAATAGTCATTATTCCCTTCAAACTTTGCTTTTGTGACCTAGATAATGAAATTTACCTATTTTCTATGTAAAAATGGACAAATTTGCACATTTTCTTTTACATAAGGTCTGAGTAAAACAACATATGAAATCAAGATATACATGTATTTATACTAAAGTTATACAAAAGTGTTTAGAAATGAGTAGTTTCTCAAGATTTGCAACTGTAATGTAAATCGCTTTCACATATCAGTCCCCAAATATAGTCTCCCATCATGTTTTTATTATACGCTCCTTGGTAGCAGCATTCAATGTCCAACATATCTTAGTCGAAGTGCTCGCTTTGCTCCTCTGGGTATGCTCCCATGTTATCCTTGAATTTATCAAAATGAGCATCAAGTATATGGACTTTTAGCAACATCCTGCAACCCATACTGCCAGAGTTCTTCACCTCCCAGCCCCACTCAACATACATCAAGGCTTCTAGCAAGGGGAAGAGATGGATACTTATTCCCATTATGAGGCAGCACAGCTTTGAGGCTTCTGAACAAGCCATCAATGAAGAGGTGCCACTCGTTCAGGTTACAGGCAATTCCAATTGCCTCATACAAACTGGATATATAGTGACAGAAGCAGAGCCCACCTTGATGAATGAAAATGTTGGTGATGCTTCCTCTTAGATGCAACTTGCACACTTTCATCTAACAAATCATATTCCTTGAGCCTAGATGTCAAAAGCTCAACATTCGACTTTGTTAGACCAAGAACTCTGATCAAGTCATTGAGGTCTCTTTGGTTGGGGTAGTTTGGGTTTCTCTCTACCTCCTCTTCTGATTTGCTGCTCTCTTCTGAGGATGGCTGCTTTCTCTCTGGCAGAGTGGGTACAGTAAGCTCAGGGCAGTGTGACACTGGGACGATGGATGATGGAAGGTCTGGATACATGATAGCAGGTGCATTCTTGCCAGCCCAATGTTTGGAAGGGTTCACCATGCAAAAGTAGCAATTGTTTGAGTGGTCAGTAGGTTCATGCCAAATTCTTGGAATAATGAACTTCATGGCTCTCTTTTCCCCTCTTATCATCCTGTAAAAGAGCAAAATAAAATTGTTATGAAGAATAAATTTATTTCATCCACAACTAATGTGTAAGAGGTTCATGCAAAATATTTTATATGTGATATTTTTTCCATACTATTGGAAATTTAAAAAATAATTAAAAGATATTTAAATTTTAAAAGGTCTAAAATTTGTATAGTATAAAATCTTACTATTCAAACAAGCAAAAATTGTCCATTTTACCTTCTAGAGTTTTTTAGCAGTGCTGAGGTGCCCAGGATTCATCTCGATCCCCGACACGCATGCTGAAATCCACCTTGTAGGCTTCACACATTTTAGCAGATGCTGTCATAGAATACTTTTTCTCTCTTGTATTGATAAATTGCCTAAATACGTAGCAGAATCCATCTGGAGAATGCTTGCAACTTCTTGCTGCCATCTCTGATAAAATCAGATAGGTCTATGTGTTCACTCAGGCAGCTAGAACTAAACTGAAGTGGTGAGTCCCTTTATATATATTACTATGGAAAGTTCTAGAAAATTCTAAAAGGTTCTTGAAAATTCTCATAAGTTCTACAATATTCTAGAAAGTTCTTGTAAGTTCAAGAAAATTCTCTATCCACTACTCAGCACTGAATCTACCTGGAATGTTCTGGAAAATTGGTAAATTTGAAAATTTTATTACCCAGGTCACTAAAGCAAAGTTTGAAGAGAAAAATTAGGTCTTTTCCATTTACTTTAGGCAAAAGCAATTGGGAAATAACACTTTCTGCCCAGGAACAAGAAAAATTTTGTTACATAGAGTAATATAGATAAAAGAATAAAGACCTGTTTATATGTAACCTTACTTTTTTAATTATAAACAAAATAATCCTTACTTCTTGTATTTCTATGCTACTAGCAAACACACATATACGCTCTATAGTCTGAAGATGTTGCTCCCATAGAAGACTACTTCCAAGAGGACGACCCCAACAGTAGTACTTCCTCATGGTTTTATTTAGGTCTTGTAATATTGCTTGAAGCATATGCATGTTCTGTTGGTTACTAGCAACTGTAAGAAATTTTATAATGAAAGTCACAATGTACAGAAATTTTCAATAAACATACACTACCTACAACCTGACTGCATAAAGACACAGAGTGTATTGGTTCAAATATTAACACCCAATATTTTTCCACTTGACAAATGAATACAAAGATACTTGGTAGGTAGCTATCACTATAATGCTTGTGGGGGCAAACAAAAGTTTGAAAACATACACAACAGAAAACAGAAAGAAATCTCAGCAATCAAAATGAGAATTGATGACAACTTAGATGATGTCATTGGCCAAATCAGACCCAAACAATTAACTAAGAAAATACTATTATAGTAGTTAAAGTTAAAGTAGTTAAAGTTTAAACTTCTTCCTATACTCATACATCATGACTACAACAAAATAGAGAGAATACACTATGGATGTACATGTAGAATGTGTACAATGTTCAACATGAACCAACTTTACAATCACACACAAAACTAAACAGGATGTACATGTAGAATGTGTACAATGTTCAACATGAACCAACTTTACAATCATACACAAAACTAAACACACTCTTACTTCAGATAAATAGTCATTCTTATTAAAGATTTCATATTAACAGATTCATTCGATACAAACTGAAGTTTAATGATAAACAGTAATTAAACAAGAAGAAATGTTTTACTTGTGTGTGTGATAGTAAACCTTTAGTATGCAAAAGTGAAGAAGGTAAAATAATGGGTATTAAAGTTTTTAAAGTTACAACATTTTGTCAACAGGAATTCAAAAACAGAGTAACAGCATAACATTAATTTTAAAAAAACGGAGTTAAAACTGTAATAATGTTATTTTTGTTCTGTGTAACTACACGTTATTCAAGTCTGTTTTGAATGTTATAAGTTTAGGAAGGTTGGTTGTTTGCTTACTTGGGGTTTTATGGCTCAAAGCAGCTAAGCTATCTGTGTCAAAACTGGTAAAAAACTGAAAGTTAAATACAATAAAAAAATAAATCAAGTTCGAAGAACAAGAATGAAAATATGAGTAACATGAACGATCACAACTTATAGAGTAAGGATTCAGTTGACAATCATAGACATCATGGTCTTTACTACCACAATGAACACGTGTCAAAGAACCATAACAAGATGTCTTTGAATGCCCAAACCAATAACACTGGAAACATCTGAGAGTTATGAATATATGGCCATATCTTACAGTTAAGATATCCTGCCTTGCCATAGACAGGTGGATGTGGTGATGTAAGTATCAAAATCAGAACATTTTGTGGTACCATAAAAATGAAATTGATACCTTATAATCCAAATGCTTTCAAAAGGTGGACCTTACAAAAATTCTCAGGTTATAGGGTCTTTATTTTATTTCTATCAAGAATTTTTTAAAGATGTATGATTTTCTAACATCATGGTGGTACCATAATTCCTTTTTTTCTTTATTATTATGAGTGGAGATTTGTCTTGGTGTTAAAACTCCTTGGCAGGAGAAAGTAGTGAGGATCTTTTTTGGATCTCCATAAAGTCTTCTCAACAATGACTCCTCTGGTAGAATACAAAGAAACATGGAAAGTAACCCCAGTAGATGTATCCCCAATGGTCTTCAAATTCAGGAGGAGTTCACTGTGTTTAAGTACAGAGGTTTTTGACAAGATAGCTCCAGAACAGAGCGTTTTCACTGACTTTAGAGAGCTAGCAAGTCTCTCTAAACCCTTCCGAACAAAAAATGGAGGCACGTTTTCTAATGATTTCTTTGTCAAAGAATGAAGGATAAGAAAATGAGGTAAAGAAACAGTAGGAGATGGGGATCAGAGATCAGTCTTCCAATCATGGTAAAGAAACAGTAGGAGATAGGGATCAGAGATCAGTCTTCCAATCATGGTAAAGAAACAGTAGGAGATGGGGATCAGTCTTCCAATCATGGTTGCTTTTCCATTAATGATATTTTGCATTTCTTTTCTTTTGTGGATCACTGGATCTAGAATCCATAAAAAGAAAAAAAAACTTCATTGCTTATTGACCCCACCCACCATGGAGTTCTAACTAGGGGATGCACTACAAATGCCAAATCCAAGTATTGTAGTGATATCAGGATTTCATGGGACACTACATCCAAACACCAGTGTAAGAAACAAGGTTCACAACAGCCATTGAGAATGTTAAATACTGGTATTTGGTTGACCCTAGCTGACTTACCGTAGGAGATCCACCCTAAGACCACCTGTCTTTCGGAATTCAAGACCAGAGTGGTGCATTAGAGTGCCACTAACATAAACTTACCCATTAATGATACCCTCAACCACCAGGATCCTCTCCTCATTCATGAGTTACCACACATAGCAAACATTTGGGTGGATGTTTAGATCCCAGAGGAGGTACCTGAAAATACAGGGCTTTCTTTGGGAAGTCCCATTACCATGCACAGTTTAGGAACAAAATTATGAAATGACCAATAAACAAACTAATACTTTCCCTAAACTTTAATTTCTTGAGTAGAAAATGAGTGAGTAAATGCATTACTTTTAATTTCTATAAAGTTTATCTTATTTGTTTGTGTTTTAATTTTGGACAAAGCTACGGGAGGGCTATCTGCACTAGCTGTCCCTAATTTAGCAGTGTAAGGGGAAGGAAACTAGTCATCACCACCCACTGCCAGCTCTTGAGCTACTCTTTTACCAACGAATAGTGGGATTGACCAAAACTTGCTCTCCCTGGCAGCTGTTGGAGTGTTATAATGTGATGGTCAATCCCACTATTCGTTGGTAAAAGAGTAGCCCAAGATCTGGCAGTGGGTGATGATGATTTGAACCTGTGACTCTCAGATTACAAGTTCAGCACCCTAACCACCTGACCATGCTATAAAGTTTGTAATTTCTGAAACCTTCCACTTTGTGGATCACTACAATATCCAGTTACTTTGATCATATTTCAACTTTAGATCACCAGTTTATAGAGTATCATTAGGTCACAGAAGAATATCTGGAACATTCAGAAAAACAAAACTTCTGTAACATTAAATAATGAAACTTAAGTAAGGAAATATAGAAAGAATTTTTAAGATTTTTATACTTCAGTTAGTTACTTATTAATATAAATTTTCAGACTATGGTGTTACATTCTACAGACACTACAACCTGGTTATTTATTTATATGTATAGCTTAGTAAGTTTGAAAATCAAACTGTTACATAAACAATCAGTAAAAAATGCATTTTTTTATTATTACAACTGAGGTGTTGACCATAAATTAACAAAACATAATTAACTAGTATCTAACACTTAATATTTTCCTTGAAGACTATGATTCTAGTTCTTGTAATGTAACTACAATTATTGTATGCTATGTTTTCCTTCTTAATTCAAACACTTGTTTTAATGTTATACAGAGGGTTTGAAAAATATGTGCATTTCTCAATATCTGGAATTTTCTTGGAAGTTCAGGAAATACTTTGAACAACATAAAATACCTTGTGAGTAAGAGTAGAAGGAATATTGATTCATCATCGAGTCTGTTAAAGTTGTTGATTAATTACTCAACCAATATCATAAAGTTCACATTTGCATTTTCCAAATGATTACTAGAGATAATAGAAGTACCATATGTACAAGAAAAACAGCAAGCAAGTTAAATAGAAAACTTACAATCAAAGAGTAGACACTTCTGTTAGCATTAAGTGAACTGGATATTGTATTACAGCAAGATCTTCATAACAACCAAGTAAAACAAAACTGACAAGAACATTTAAGCTACAGCTAAATATTTGTAGGTGACCTGTAAGTGATTTTGAATGATATTTTTATGTTAACAGAAGTAAACATAGACATACCTTGGCCAGCTACTTCCTCCAACAAAGCAAAGAGTACTTTAGTTGCACAACCACTGAGTGTGGTCAAGTTTTCACTAATAATAAGGTGAATAAGCTGTGGAAAAAAAATTTAAATGCATCATTTATTTGTATTATTTTTTGTATTTGTTGTTTGCTAAAATGTGCACTTTGTACAATATTCCAAATGTTTTACTTTTACCCATGTGGCCAACTTGTGAATTATGTCATAGTATAAAATAATTCAAATATTACTTGAAATAAAGTTTACTTGGTCATGTGCAGTTTTACTTAACCTTAATTAGTTGTTCTTAGTGGAAAGGTGCATAATGGTCACCTGTGCTCTGTCCACTATGGAGGATCAAATAACTTTTAATAACTAACATGGACAATATGTAGGTAACGTTTAATAACTGTAACATGGACAATATGTAGGTAACTTTTAATAACTGTAACATGGACAATATGTAGGTAACGTTTAATAACTGTAACATGGACAATATGTAGGTAACTTTTAATAACTGTAACATGGTACAATAAGTAGGTGACTTTTAATAACTGTAACATGGACAATATGTAGGTAACTTTTAATAACTGTAACATGGACAATATGTAGGTAACTTTTAATAACTGTAACATGGACAATATGTAGGTAACTTTTAATAACTGTAACATGGTACAATAAGTAGGTGACTTTTAATAACTGTAACATGGACAATATGTAAATTGCTTAACATGAGAAATTCTCAGTTTTCCAACATAAATGTGAATTAGTAGTCCCTTAAAGGAAATAACATTTTATTTTCAAGTTAGTTTCTAAAAGTTGAATGTTGTATTCTTTGAAGGCTATAAATAAAGTCTAAGACATCAAATTATTTAAAGAGAATGAGGCTTTCAAAAATTTTCTGATAACTAGCACTTGCTTCAGATGAGTTAAAAAAACAAAAAAAACACACACAGTTATATCCGAGGGGAGGCTATGTACTAGAAATGAAAAATTCCTACTCTAATAAAAATATTTATATTAATATAATTATTAATTTCAATTTTGAGATCTAAATATTGTGTTTCTAATGTAAAAACTGAAGTATTAATTTCTAATTCTAAAAATAGTTTCTAAGATTAATTATATAGACTAATTAAATCATCAATATACCTGAGTTAAAGGAAAAACATTCACATTTATAGTTTTCAATAAACTTATTTTTATAAAAATAAAGATTAACTGTAATAGCAGGATAGTCTATTCCAAGTAGAACTTGCACTACTTGCCTTAGTACCAAGTTATTAGAAAATAATTATTATACATCCAGATATTTTGTATATCCTTCATACTTTTAGAAGTCAAATTTCTTTCTTCAAGAAATACATAAAAATTACCATATTGTTCTATTAATGAATTCATAACTAAATCTTTCAAAGGAACTGTTGTACATAGAAAAGTAAAAGCAAATGTTTGAACAGTTTTAACACTTCAAGAATTATTTAAATACATGAAGAGAGTGCTAGCACTATGTAGGGATGGCACAGACACTCGTATTAAAGCAATACAAAAGTCATATGGATTTTCTTCTCTACAAGTTATTAGAAGTTAGATGTGATGAGCTACCTAGGGTAGTCAATATCTACAACGTATATACTGCTTTTCAACTACCGAGAACATTCCAAAATCAGGGATTACCCAAAACTGAGACTGTTTATTTTCATTACCATCTTTCTTCATCAGGCTTAGCACCTACCTAGTTGTAACAGTTACTACAATTTTATCATCATTTGATTGAGAAAAACAGTGTTCAAAATCTCTGTTTTATTGTTATTTTCTGTTAAAATCTTATAATACATTCTCTACTCTAGTAGCCCTCGTACACCATCTTGTAAACAAACAAGTCTGGAATTTACATGGAGAATAGAATCCCTACATTAATGAATAGCAAACCAAATAGAACCAGGATTTCCAATCATAAAATGTTACTTACTGTATTATAAAATAATCACAAAAGAAGTTTTCTAAAGTTAACTAAATAAAACCTGGAGTCCCATTCAAATACCAAACTTTTGATAGACAAAGTTGGGAAGTCAATAATGAGGATATTTTATTATCCACATAAATTTAAGACAGCTTTCTCTGCTACGTGATCATTAGCAAGAAAAATGATATATCCACTTTCATAACTATCTTGATTGGTTCCTTTTTCAAATTCAGTTGTCAGCTCTACAAAGGTTTCTTATACTTATTCTGAAAGAAGTTGATCAGTTTATTATCCAAAGTGCATAGTTACTACTACTATTAATATTTTTAATTCTGTCACATAAAATATTAAGTAGCGTATTTAATAAAATGGCTATACTACTAATTTTACCTTATTAATTTGAGTTTTTACCACCATAATGGGAAACAGAATACCAACATGAAGAGGTACGGTTTTCACTACCCACAATAAAAGGACCATTTCTTTCTTTTAATTACTTTTTACTTATTTTTTCTCAGAACAGTCACCTTCTCATAAATGTCTGCTGACAGTGAAGGATCATACAGATGTGGGACATTGTGGACTTGAACATCCACCTTTGTTGTTGTTTTTCTTATTTTACACTTATTAATTTTATCTTTACATGCTAGGCTTTGTAAAGAGAGGCTAAAACTGATAGACAGTGTATTCCCACTACCATATGCATGTGTTACTACTGATGTTACCTCCAAAACCAGGGCAAAACTTGTATCCCACATTATATAGTTACTACCTAATATATACTTACTACTAGTATACAGTTAATACCTAGGTTAAGACTGATAGATGGTGCATTCCCCCACTGCTATGTGTGTCCTACTTCTGCAACCACCTCCAAAAACTAGGATACATCTTATATTACAAAGCTACAGCCTGGTAGCTTTGTTTTATTGTGAAGTGTTTTTGACTAAAGCTTGTTATATGTTGTAACACACACATCTGGTTTGTGGCATCATAAACTGTTGTGTGAAACCAGTTTAAACAGCATTTGTTATTAATTATCCCTTAAGTTCCAGTTCTGTGATCTTGTAAAGTTAGTTAGTCTGGTCAATACATTCCAACCATCAAATTCCTACAATGTACACCAGCCGGCATTAATAACAACAATTGTAACGATCTACAACATACAGTTATTTTACCACAGAACATGATTTAAAACAGTAGAATAAGAAATAGTATTAAACTTCTTTACAGTTACTAAATTGAAAAACAAAATATTGTGACTCACTTTACAGATATAATTAAATCTCCGGATATCCTTAACAGCATTTCTGAAGTCTAGTCTTCGAAAGGCTTCACTAATTGTATTGTATCCTGCAACCTAGAATACAAGTGTTAAATTAGTACTTGTTATATATCTCAGATTCTAGATAAAGCTGTTATTATAAGATATTTTAACTCTGTTGAAAACTTCCAAGTATTATTCTCTAAAAAATGTTAACATCCTAACTAATAACACTGTTAATACCAGAAATTGATAACTATTTACTAAGAAGCAACATTACAGGACATTATAATGAGTATTAATTTGTGTTGAAAATAAAAGTTCCTGACACAACATTCAAAGTCTTCTCGACACCTCAACTCCCATAATAGTGAACGTTCTTTCTAGATTAACTTTTTTTCTACTAAGCATAAGGAATAGGCTTTCTTAACTGTCCATTTTTCAACTGGAAAATGTTGAAAAACATCTTATCAGTATGATTTATACAGTTATTAAAAATAGAAGTACTAAAAATCCTTGGGTCAAACATCTAACACTCTAGTTACATTCTTTCATATCTTTATACCTTCATTGTAACCACTGCTAGCTGAATTTCATTTTTTTAAATCTAAATCCTAACAGTATCTGCGTTTTATGGCCTTACAAACGAATTTGGTTGGATCCAAATTGAACCAGACTTGGAAACAATCCAGAAACACAATCACATATATGTTCATCTCCATAGAGAATTGGTTCTCTCATGCACAGTACTTGAATATATGAAAATTGATATTTACCCTTGAGATAATGCATGCATTTGTATATTTGAGTGTTTTGTCATATTGTCTTCATACATGTTGTACATCTTCATAATTTTGTTACATTATAATTATGCCACCATTGTCAACCAAGCTCATAAGAATACCTTTAAATAAATTCACTCTGAGGTTAGTGTGGTCACAACCACATGGGATTTCTTACAATAGACAATGAAGGCTTTGGAACTTGAATCAGGGACTCCCCATGTACCTGCTGGTCCAACTAGGTATTGATCTCTATCTTTTGGAAATTTTCAAAGATTTTCTTTGATTTTGTACCAGTAACAATATGGCTTTGTGTACAACTGTCTTCTAATTCTAATATGTGTGTATATTGTACCAGTAACAATATGGCTTTGTGTACAACTGTCTTCTAATTCTAATATGTGTGTATATTGTACCAGTAACAATATGGCTTTGTGTACAACTGTCTTCTAATTCTAATATGTGTGTATATTGTACCAGTAACAATATGGCTTTGTGTACAACTGTCTTCTAATTCTAATATGTGTGTATAATTGTTTATATGAACTTTGGTGATGTCGCTAAACTTGTTAATTCTTGATTGTTTCACAGTGTGGATGGTACAAATGTAGTTCATCACATTAAATTCCATTTAAACATTGGTGATCGTTGTGGGGGTTCACATGGGGCAACATTGATTAAGATTACTATTTCTAACATGTTTGTTCTCCTTTACCAGATTATATTGTTGTAGCTAAAGAGGTAAAAACCAACTGTAAAAAAGTTCTCCTTTCTTCTGCCTTTTTTCTCTTATAACATCTTAGGTGGAGATTTTGTTTACCATCCATTCTAAAAGTACAAATATGAAACCCATCACCCACACACATACCACCTCTGTGTATTGGTAATGACAGGGGTAAAACTTTATGTGATGTCGTCTACATTTCTACAGTGAATCCAGCTATAGCAAGCTGATAAGAATAGTTATCTTGTATTACATTATAAATATTACCTTTCATTATAATGTAAAGTATATATAATGCTCTTCATTTTTATAAGCAGACCTCTAATTATTACTCAGATTTCTTTGTAACTTATCAATCATTTAAACCTAAAACAATCTCCATTCATACCATCTGAATGTTAGTTATACAGTTAAAGGTACACACCTGTTATGTAATCTCACTTTCAAGAACTTTTCTCGCATGAAAATGAGTTAATTTGAGACTAATACATTTGAAACCCACCCTACCGTAATCATCTGCACAAAGTGGAAACTAAAAAAATATCGCAGGAAAACCATTATGTAACCTATATATTATTCTCCGAAGTAAAACTAAAGTAAAGAAGTTCATGCAATTTCACGTTCCGTGATTTTTATTAATAACAACAAATGTCTTGACTCTTGTGTATAACAAAATGACATGAGTATCGTACAGTAGATATACCACTGAAGGAAATCACTTGCTTAAGAAACTAATTCTGTTACAAGCTCCAAAAGAACATACCCAAAAATATTTCTTCACATCCAATGTTTGGGGTATGATCAAATAAAATTATATACTTCCTGGACAGACTTTAGACTAATCTTTTTATTTGCTCAAACATGTCTGATTATTGTCTTGAAAATAAATAACTCCTTAAAGAAGAACACATGATTACTGTAACATTATTTTGGATATTTTTATATGTAAAAAAGTATAGGGACAGTCAGCTAATAACAAATTTTTCAAAACATAAATGTTTACTAATTAATCACAATATGTAATAGAGTAATACTTACATTTTTTGTGTTTGTGTTATTCATTTGAAATTCAATTTTTATGCTGGCAACATGCTACTTTTAACACCACAATTGTTTATTTCCCTACTTAGCTGGAAAATTTTAATAGAAACTCAACATATTATATATGTTTAGAAAGCTCTATTTATAGTCTATCATTTATAAATTATTATATGTTTGTATGAGGTACATTTGTACTAAGAGAACTTTTCCCCACAACACTGGTGACATCAAATCAGACATTTAAGAAAGCTTAGGCCTTTATCTTTTTGAATAACTGTAACAAATATGGTTTAAACCACTTATGATTACTATCCAAATATTACTGAATCTGTCCTATCAACCAGAATAACTTCATTCTCACCAATTTCTCCCCACTTTTTAACACACCCAGCCTAAAGAGTGCTCAATCCATGCAGTTACCTTGTCTATACTGTTACTTTTCCAGTCCTCATCTTAAAAGATGTGAAAGTTAATAAACCATATAGTGACAAACTTAGATCTTTGATCTATTATAATGAAATAAAATTATTTTGTCTTGACTCTTAACACTCGAAATATGATGAAAACATGTTGAAAGCTTAACAATCAAGTATTGCGATGTTTCTAGAACACCCCTGCTTTGTAATTTGTGTCCTGCAATGCATTTATCCAAAACACACAAAATAAACATTAAATTCACATAACCACGTCACAATATGTTTATCTTCTTTCTAATCTGACCTCTGCAACTAGGGTCCACTATATCAAATGTTGGTTGAACTGGATGAAGGTGGAAGTCCTGATGGCATAAACATGTAACTAAATGCTGTACTTCATACTGTTGCTCCATCTTGAAGATTACAACCATACCAGACACCACTGGTTTGGTATTAGTTACCAAAGGTTCAGCGTTCGACACACCAGACACCACTGGTTTGTCATTAGTTACTAAAGGTTCAGCATTCCACACATCAGACAGCACTGGTTTGTCATTAGTTACCATAGGTTCAGCATTCCACACATCAGACAGCACTGGTTTGTCATTAGTTACCATAGGTTCAGCATTCCACACATCAGACAGCACTGGTTTGTCATTAGTTACCATAGGTTCAGCATTCCACACATCAGACAGCACTGGTTTGTCATTAGTTACCATAGGTTCAGCATTCCACACATCAGACAGCACTGGTTTGTCATTAGTTACCATAGGTTCAGCATTCCACACATCAGACAGCACTGGTTTGTCATTAGTTACTAAAGGTTCAGTGTTCCACACATCAGACAACACTGGTTTGACTACAACAGTTTCTTTGATAGGCAGTTGCCACCCAATTTGGAGTCATCTCAATAACTAACATGTCACTCATCTTACAAAAGGGCATTTTGTTACAATGACTGTCAACTGCACATCCCTAACATTGTTAGGATTAATGCACGATAGGGGCCCTAACTATTTAGAAAACCCAGAGAAAAGTCCTGGAACAATGTTATTATTTTTAAATACATGTTCTTATTCAACACATTGAATGTCAAATACAATGTTGGAAGTTTTGCTAGATTTTTCAGAGTCTACAACAGACTGTTATTAATATCTCTTAATAAAACTTCCAGTTTTGGCTCTAGTAATGGGCATTATTTAAGTGGGGATGCTAAGCCCAAGATCAAGCAAGTAAAGGAGGTAAGAGGAGTTGTTTGACACCAAAAATCAATCGGCCTTTCAACAGCTGATAAAAACTACATTGTTAATGCTCTTCATAAAATAGGCCTACACACAAGGGATAGAAGAGAAAAATACAGATTATCATCCGAGGAAAGAGGAAGAACTGAGGCCAAGTGATGCTAGTAAAAGAAACATAACAAAGCAGATTAATTTAGCAACAGTTCTGCATTGTTGAGTAATGGTGTTAAGAGTTTTTAAAGGTTATGGAATGTTAAGGTGTAGCAACTTGCCAAAGTAGTGAGATAAGAAGTTTCTTTGTTTTTGTTTAAGTGACTGGAATTAAGATGTAATCTACCTTTGGATAGATCCACGTTCCTTTCAGCTGCAATGCAATGATTCTGTTATGTTGGACCTACCACCTGCTGAAAATATTTACTGTTTTGCATTTATTTTATACAATTCTGTATGTAATCAAACTGAACTGTTAACTTGGACAGAGTACTGTAATATACTTTGCTTTATTATTAATGCAATGTATATACATTCAGTGTGGGCTATTTATTAATGTCTTTTGATGATACTTTACATTTCAATTGGGGAGGTACAAGAGGGTTTGTTTGTTTTAAATTTTATGCAAAGTTGCACGAGGGCTATTTGCACTAGCTACCCCTAATTTTGCAGTGTAAAATTTAAAAAAAGGCAACCAGTCATCACCACCACCAACTCTTGGGCTACTCTTTTACCAATGAATAGTGAGATTGACCACCACATTGTAATGCTACCACAGCTGAAAAGGCAAGTATGTTTGGAGTGAGGGGATTCAAACCCGTGACCCTCAGATTACAAATCAAGTGCCTTAACTGGCCAGGGTACAAGAGGACAAAACACTTCTTGTGCCTAAGGCCTCAAAAATCTTAATATTCTTTTGATACTAGAACACAATAACACCATCAACAGCAGTCAGATCCTAAGTATCAATAACTCACAACACGAGTTATGTGGCATTTCCTAGAAATTAAACACCTCCCTACAACATCAGTCGTGTCTTAAAAACAATGCTTCACAACAACATCAGTCATGTTCTAGAGGACAATGACTCAATACAGTAACTCTCACATGGCACATCCTATATAACAATAATTCGCTGTAATAACTGTCAGATCATAGAAAATTACAAGTCACAACAATATTTGTCACATTAAGATGTCCTTGAGAAGCAAAAATAACTAAAGCTTGGCAGTTGGTGAGATTTGCTGACTGATTAATCATTAACCTATTACATTCATCTAATCTCACAAAAGACAGGAATACCTGAAAACACTAATTTTTTATTATTGTCGTGACACTGATCAATCTAACTATAACTTTGATCATAAGCATAGATTGTTTACACCCGATGGGGGGGGTGGAGATGAGTTTTGCAACCACTTATGTGGACTGTTCAATTTGCAAATTGGTAATCTCTGATTACATGAACCTGAAAGCTGTAAACATGCAGTCACAGAGTAAACTTGTTGCCACGATACTTGCATGTATACTTAGGCCTACTGACTGATACTTACGAACTTAGATTGAAAAGCTTAGAAGCACGCCTATATTAAAGATGTACATTTTGGCTACTGAAAAAGCCTACATCTAGGCCTAATTATGTAATTCGATTGGTAAGAACACGAGAATCACAAGAACAAACACATAATTTGTAGGCCTGTGATGCAACAAAACAATTCAACAGACCAAACTGTAGGGGGGGGGATGAATGTGTGCACCATACACCCCACCTAAAATGAAGGGGGGATGTATACCCCCATCCCCCCCAGGATCTACACCCCTGACTTTGATTAATCTATTATTTTACCTAACACTAGTCAAGATATTCAATGCCCATAGGTAACAAGTTATATACAGTTAAGTCACATAGCTACAGTCTCATCCCATATCCTATAAAACCATGGTTCACACCAGTAACGTCATCTTAGAAACACTAAAATTTTATATAATACATTCTAAAGTGTTTCCTTCTTAACTTACCACTCATGTAGGAACAAGCAAGCTAGTTATCACATGCAGTTAGAAATCCCAACTCCCCCAAAAAATAAAGTAACAAAAAAAACAAACATAGAATTTTCATTATTGAATGTTCTTATCCTGGAAAGTAAAACATACACCTGAAATTTATTTCAAACTGTATGTATCATACACAAAAGTATATTTATTATAATATATGCACATTACATATACACAAAATCCTAATATTACCACATCATTAGCTCTTAGTCTCATCTAAAAGGTGGAAGTTGACAAAGGTGATAAAACAAAATTATTAACTAAATTATGGTTGTCTACCAAATATTGTATTTACCTCCTCTTAACAGGGTACACAGAACACATACTCACCTCTTTGGTTGACTTAATAGTGATAGGGAAATGTGGCTGCCACAGATTGTTGTCTGTAAGTCAAGAAATATGGATCTTTAACATACATCTCAACAATATTCATTAGGAAAACAATGAAACTTTTGTTTCCTTCTGGTAAAATTAAGTCGTAAAACCTTTGTCTTACCACCACCACCAGTACTCAATATTAACATGTTTTAAAAACCTTTGTCTTACCATTACCAGTACTCAATATTAACATGTTTTAAAACCTTTGTCTTACCATTACCAGTACTCAATATTAACATGTTTTAAAACCTTTGTCTTACCATTACCAGTACTCAATATTAACATGTTTTAAAACCTTTGTCTTACCATTACCAGTACTCAATATTAACATGTTTTAAAAACCTTTGTCTTACCACCACCACCAGTACTCAATATTAACATGTTTTAAAAACCTTTGTCTTACCATTACCAGTACTCAATATTAACATGTTTTAAAAACCTTTGTCTTACCACCACCACCAGTACTCAATATTAACATGTTTTAAAAACCTTTGTCTTACCACCACCACCAGTACTCAATATTAACATGTTTTAAAAACCTTTGTCTTACCATTACCAGTACTCAATATTAACATGTTTTAAAAACCTTTGTCTTACCACCACCACCAGTACTCAATATTAACATGTTTTAAAAACCTTTGTCTTACCATTACCAGTACTCAATATTAACATGTTTTAAAAACCTTTGTCTTACCATTACCAGTACTCAATATTAACATGTTTTAAAAACCTTTGTCTTACCATTACCAGTACTCAATATTAACATGTTTTAAAAACCTTTGTCTTACCATTACCAGTACTCAACATTAACATGTTTTAAAAACCTTTGTCTTACCATTACCAGTACTCAATATTAACATGTTTTAAAAACCTTTGTTTTACCATTACCAGTACTCAATATTAACGTCTTTTAAAAACCTTTGTCTTACCATTACCAGTACTCAATATTAACATGTTTTAAAAACCTTTGTCTTACCATTACCAGTACTCAATATTAACATGTTTTAAAAACCTTTGTCTTACCATTACCAGTACTCAATATTAACATGTTTTAAAAACCTTTGTCTTACCACCACCACCAGTACTCAATATTAACATGTTTTAAAAACCTTTGTCTTACCACCACCACCAGTACTCAATATTAACATGTTTTAAAAACCTTTGTCTTACCACCACCACCAGTACTCAATATTAACATGTTTTAAAAACCTTTGTCTTACCATTACCAGTACTCAATATTAACATGTTTTAAAAACCTTTGTCTTACCATTACCAGTACTCAATATTAACATGTTTTAAAAACCTTTGTCTTACCATTACCAGTACTCAACATTAACATGTTTTAAAAACCTTTGTCTTACCATTACCAGTACTCAATATTAACATGTTTTAAAAACCTTTGTTTTACCATTACCAGTACTCAATATTAACGTCTTTTAAAAACCTTTGTTTTACCACCACCACCAGTACTCAATATTAACGTCTTTTAAAAACCTTTGTCTTACCATTACCAGTACTCAATATTAACATGTTTTAAAAAACCTTTGTCTTACCATTACCAGTACTCAATATTAACATGTTTTAAAACCTTTGTCTTACCATTACCAGTACTCAATATTAACATGTTTTAAAACCTTTGTCTTACCACCACCACCAGTACTCAATATTAACATGTTTTAAAACCTTTGTCTTACCATTACCAGTACTCAATATTAACATGTTTTAAAAACCTTTGTCTTACCATTACCAGTACTCAATATTAACATGTTTTAAAACCTTTGTCTTACCACCACCACCAGTACTCAATATTAACATGTTTTAAAAAACATTTGTCTTACCATTACCAGTACTCAATATTAACATGTTTTAAAAACCTTTGTCTTACCATTACCAGTACTCAATATTAACATGTTTTAAAAACCTTTGTCTTACCACCACCACCAGTACTCAATATTAACATGTTTTAAAAACCTTTGTCTTACCATTACCAGTACTCAATATTAACATGTTTTAAAAACCTTTGTCTTACCATTACCAGTACTCAATATTAACATGTTTTAAAAACCTTTGTCTTACCATTACCAGTACTCAACATTAACATGTTTTAAAAACCTTTGTCTTACCATTACCAGTACTCAATATTAACATGTTTTAAAAACCTTTGTTTTACCATTACCAGTACTCAATATTAACGTCTTTTAAAAACCTTTGTTTTACCACCACCACCAGTACTCAATATTAACGTCTTTTAAAAACCTTTGTTTTACCACCACCACCAGTACTCAATATTAACATGTTTTAAAAACCTTTGTTTTACCACCACCACCAGTACTCAATATTAACATGTTTTAAAAACCTTTGTCTTACCATTACCAGTACTCAATATTAACATGTTTTAAAACCTTTTGTCTTACCATTACCAGTACTCAATATTAACATGTTTTAAAAACCTTTGTTTTACCATTACCAGTACTCAATATTAACGTCTTTTAAAAACCTTTGTTTTACCACCACCACCAGTACTCAATATTAACATGTTTTAAAAACCTTTGTTTTACCATTACCAGTACTCAATATTCACATGTTTTAAAAACCTTTGTTTTACCATTACCAGTACTCAATATTAACATGTTTTAAAAACCTTTGTTTTACCACCACCACCAGTACTCAATATTAACATGTTTTAAAAACCTTTGTTTTACCATTACCAGTACTCAATATTAACATGTTTTAAAAACCTTTGTTTTACCACCACCACCAGTACTCAATATTAACATGTTTTAAAAACCTTTGTTTTACCATTACCAGTACTCAATATTAACATGTTTTAAAAACCTTTGTTTTACCATTACCAGTACTCAATATTAACGTCTTTTAAAAACCTTTGTTTTACCACCACCACCAGTACTCAATATTAACATGTTTTAAAAACCTTTGTCTTACCATTACCAGTACTCAATATTAACATGTTTTAAAAACCTTTGTTTTACCATTACCAGTACTCAATATTAACATGTTTTAAAAACCTTTGTCTTACCACCACCACCACCAGTACTCAATATTAACATGTTTTAAAAACCTTTGTCTTACCATTACCAGTACTCAATATTAACATGTTTTAAAAACCTTTGTCTTACCATTACCAGTACTCAATATTAACATGTTTTAAAAACCTTTGTTTTACCATTACCAGTACTCAATATTAACATGTTTTAAAAACCTTTGTTTTACCATTACCAGTACTCAATATTAACGTCTTTTAAAAACCTTTGTTTTACCACCACCACCAGTACTCAATATTAACATGTTTTAAAAACCTTTGTTTTACCACCACCACCAGTACTCAATATTAACATGGTTTAAAAACCTTTGTCTTTCCATTACCAGTACTCAATATTAACATGTTTTAAAAACCTTTGTTTTACCATTACCAGTACTCAATATTAACGTCTTTTAAAAACCTTTGTTTTACCACCACCACCAGTACTCAACATTAACATGTTTTAAAAACCTTTGTTTTACCACCACCACCAGTACTCAACATTAACATGTTTTAAAAACCTTTGTCTTACCACCACCACCAGTACTCAATATTAACATGTTTTAAAAACCTTTGTCTTACCATTACCAGTACTCAATATTAACATGTTTTAAAAACCTTTGTCTTACCACCACCACCAGTACTCAATATTAACGTCTTTTAAAAACCTTTGTTTTACCACCACCACCAGTACTCAATATTAACGTCTTTTAAAAACCTTTGTTTTACCACCACCACCAGTACTCAATATTAACATGTTTTAAAAACCTTTGTCTTACCATTACCAGTACTCAATATTAACATGTTTTAAAAACCTTTGTCTTACCATTACCAGTACTCAATATTAACATGTTTTAAAAACCTTTGTCTTACCATTACCAGTACTCAATATTAACATGTTTTAAAAACTTTTGTCTTACCACCACCACCAGTACTCAATATTAACATGTTTTAAAAACCTTTGTCTTACCATTACCAGTACTCAATATTAACATGTTTTAAAAACCTTTGTCTTACCACCACCACCAGTACTCAATATTAACATGTTTTAAAAACCTTTGTCTTACCATTACCAGTACTCAATATTAACATGTTTTAAAAACCTTTGTTTTACCATTACCAGTACTCAATATTAACGTCTTTTAAAAACCTTTGTTTTACCACCACCACCAGTACTCAATATTAACGTCTTTTAAAAACCTTTGTTTTACCACCACCACCAGTACTCAATATTAACATGTTTTAAAAACCTTTGTTTTACCATTACCAGTACTCAATATTAACATGTTTTAAAAACCTTTGTTTTACCACCACCACCAGTACTCAATATTAACATGTTTTAAAAACCTTTGTCTTACCATTACCAGTACTCAATATTAACATGTTTTAAAAACCTTTGTCTTACCATTACCAGTACTCAATATTAACATGTTTTAAAAACCTTTGTTTTACCATTACCAGTACTCAATATTAACGTCTTTTAAAAACCTTTGTTTTACCACCACCACCAGTACTCAATATTAACGTCTTTTAAAAACCTTTGTTTTACCACCACCACCAGTACTCAATATTAACATGTTTTAAAAACCTTTGTTTTACCATTACCAGTACTCAATATTAACGTCTTTTAAAACCTTTGTTTTTTACCACCACCAGTAGTACTCAATATTAACATGTTTTAAAACCTTTGTTTTACCATTACCAGTACTCAATATTAACATGTTTTAAAAACCTTTTGTTTTACCATTACCAGTACTCAATATTAACATGTTTTAAAAACCTTTGTTTTACCACCACCACCAGTACTCAATATTAACATGTTTTAAAAACCTTTGTTTTACCATTACCAGTACTCAATATTAACATGTTTTAAAAACCTTTGTTTTACCACCACCACCAGTACTCAATATTAACATGTTTTAAAAACCTTTGTTTTACCATTACCAGTACTCAATATTAACGTCTTTTAAAAACCTTAGTTTTACCACCACCACCAGTACTCAATATTAACGTCTTTTAAAAACCTTAGTTTTACCACCACCACCAGTACTCAATATTAACATGTTTTAAAAACCTTTGTTTTACCATTACCAGTACTCAATATTAACATGTTTTTTAAAACCTTGTTTTACCACCACCACCAGTACTCAATATTAACATGTTTTAAAAACCTTTGTCTTACCATTACCAGTACTCAATATTAACATGTTTTAAAAACCTTTGTCTTACCACCACCACCAGTACTCAATATTAACATGTTTTAAAAACCTTTGTCTTACCATTACCAGTACTCAATATTAACATGTTTTAAAAACCTTTGTCTTACCATTACCAGTACTCAATATTAACATGTTTTAAAAAACCTTTGTTTTACCATTACCAGTACTCAATATTAACATGTTTTAAAAAACCTTTGTTTTACCATTACCAGTACTCAATATTAACGTCTTTTAAAAACCTTTGTTTTACCACCACCACCAGTACTCAATATTAACATGTTTTAAAAACCTTTGTTTTACCACCACCACCAGTACTCAATATTAACATGGTTTAAAAACCTTTGTCTTTCCATTACCAGTACTCAATATTAACATGTTTTAAAAACCTTTGTTTTACCATTACCAGTACTCAATATTAACGTCTTTTAAAACCTTTGTTTTACCACCACCACCAGTACTCAACATTAACTTGTTTTAAAAACCTTTGTCTTACCATTACCAGTACTCAATATTAACATGTTTTAAAAACCTTTGTCTTACCACCACCACCAGTACTCAATATTAACATGTTTTAAAAACCTTTGTCTTACCACCACCACCAGTACTCAATATTAACATGTTTTAAAAAACCTTTGTCTTACCATACCAGTACTCAATATTAACATGTTTTAAAAACCTTTGTCTTACCACCACCACCAGTACTCAATATTAACATGTTTTAAAACCTTTGTCTTACCATTACCAGTACTCAATATTAACATGTTTTAAAAACCTTTGTCTTACCACCACCACCAGTACTCAATATTAACATGTTTTAAAAACCTTTGTCTTACCATTACCAGTACTCAATATTAACATCTTTTAAAAACCTTTGTCTTACCATTACCAGTACTCAATATTAACATGTTTTAAAAGCCTTTATTTTATCACTATCTAACTACAAGTACTTCTAATTAACATAATATTCCATTTATCCTGTTTCATTTTAATTAAATTTAATATATTTTAAATTAAACTTTTACCTTTCTATATTAAATATTGTAAGAGACTTAGAGTTCAGTTACCGATTTATTTGATATACATTTGTAAAAATAATCTCTGGATGATGTTCATACACACTTATTTTTTCATTTTATATTAAACTGTTGGTAAAGAAAAGCATTAGGTTCAAGACCTGGTTGATTTGTTTCTTTGTTTTTAACTTTACACAAAGCTACTGAAGGGCTATTTGTGCTGACTGTTCCTAATTTAAAAGTGATAGACTATAGGGAAGGTAGCTAGTTAATATCACCTACTGCCAACTCTTGGGCTGCTCTTTTACCAATGAATAATGGATTGCTCTTCGCATTATAATGTTCCCACAACTGAAAAGACAAGCATGCTAGCGATGGGTATTCAAACCCATGGATTACAGGTCGAGCACTCTAAGCACCAGAAAGTGCTTGATTGATAAGTAATATTTCCACCTATTACAAACCCATAAATTACAGGTCGAGCACTCTGAGCACCAGAAAGTGCTTGATTGATAAGTAATATTTCCACCTATTACAAACCCATGGATTACAGGTCGAGCACTCTAAGCACCAGAAAGTGCTTGATTGATAAGTAATATTTCCACCTATTACAAACCCATGGATTACAGGTCGAGCACTCTGAGCACCAGAAAGTGCTTGATTGATAAGTAATATTTCCACCTATTACAAACCCATGGATTACAGGTCGAGCACTCTAAGCACCAGAAAGTGCTTGATTGATAAGTAATATTTCCACCTATTACAAACCCATGGATTACAGATCGAGCACTCTAAGCACCAGAAAGTGCTTGATTGATAAGTAATATTTCCACCTATTACAAACCCATGGATTACAGGTCGAGCACTCTTAAGTACCACAAAGTGCTTGATTGATAAGTAATATTTCCACCTATTACAAACCCATGGATTACAGGTCGAGCACTCTAAGCACCAGAAAGTGCTTGATTGATAAGTAATATTTCCACCTATTACAAACCTATGGATTACAGGTCGAGCACTCTAAGCACCAGAAAGTGCTTGATTGATAAGTAATATTTCCACCTATTACAAACCCATGGATTACAGGTCGAGCACTCTAAGTACCACAAAGTGCTTGATTGATAAGTAATATTTCCACCTATTACAAACCCATGGATTACAGGTCGAGCACTCTAAGCACCAGAAAGTGCTTGATTGATAAGTAATATTTCCACCTATTACAAACCCATGGATTACAGGTCGAGCACTCTAAGCACCAGAAAGTGCTTGATTGATAAGTAATATTTCCACCTATTACAAACCCATGGATTACAGGTCGAGCACTCTGAGCACCAGAAAGTGCTTGATTGATAAGTAATATTTCCACCTATTACAAACCCATGGATTACAGGTCGAGCACTCTAAGCACCAGAAAGTGCTTGATTGATAAGTAATATTTCCACCTATTACAAACCCATGGATTACAGGTCGAGCACTCTGAGCACCAGAAAGTGCTTGATTGATAAGTAATATTTCCACCTATTACAAACCCATGGATTACAGGTCGAGCACTCTAAGCACCAGAAAGTGCTTGATTGATAAGTAATATTTCCACCTATTACAAACCCATGGATTACAGATCGAGCACTCTAAGCACCAGAAAGTGCTTGATTGATAAGTAATATTTCCACCTATTACAAACCCATGGATTACAGGTCGAGCACTCTTAAGTACCACAAAGTGCTTGATTGATAAGTAATATTTCCACCTATTACAAACCCATGGATTACAGGTCGAGCACTCTAAGCACCAGAAAGTGCTTGATTGATAAGTAATATTTCCACCTATTACAAACCCATGGATTACAGGTCGAGCACTCTAAGCACCAGAAAGTGCTTGATTGATAAGTAATATTTCCACCTATTACAAACCCATGGATTACAGGTCGAGCACTCTTAAGTACCACAAAGTGCTTGATTGATAAGTAATATTTCCACCTATTACAAACCCATGGATTACAGGTCGAGCACTCTAAGCACCAGAAAGTGCTTGATTGATAAGTAATATTTCCACCTATTACAAACCCATGGATTACAGGTCGAGCACTCTAAGCACCAGAAAGTGCTTGATTGATAAGTAATATTTCCACCTATTACAAACCCATGGATTACAGGTTGAGCACTCTAAGCACCAGAAAGTGCTTGATTGATAAGTAATATTTCCACCTAGCTGCAGATTCATGGTTCATACTTAAAGATAGTTAAACCAGATATATCTCTAGTCTTGATGTCAGACGTAATAAATTAGTTTAGTAGGGGTAGTAACAAAAACGTTATTATAGAGACTGGAGGTTGTCAATCTAATTCCAGCTTGGATGTCACTCTTACAAAGAAGGCACAGTAAGCACACACACAAGTGTGAAGTTAGTGGTTATGTAGATAAACTGTCCGTTTACTCTATTTCCAATTCAAAGTTGGGTTTCTCAGAGAAGTATCGTGTTATTGATTGATACTGTCATTCACAAAGACTTACCTCTTTTCTTCTGAAAATCAATGTTGCTGGTAACTGTGTTACTGTCTTTAGAGTCACTGTCACTATTCTCAGTGTTTCCATCACTAAAGACTTACCTCTTTTCTTCTGAAAATCAATGTTGCTGGTAACTGTGTTACTGTCTTCAGAGTCACTGTCACTATTCTCAGTGTTTCCATCAATAAAGACTTACCTCTTTTCTGAGAATCACTGTCACTATTCTCAGTGTTTCCATCACTAAAGACTTACCTCTTTTCTTCTGAAAATCAATGTTGCTGGTAACTGTGTTAATGTCTTCAGAGTCACTGTCACTATTCTCAGTGTTTCCATCACTAAAGACTTACCTCTCTTCTTCTGAAAATCAATGTTACTGGTAACTGTGTTAATGTCTTCAGAGTCACTGTCACTATTCTCAGTGTTTCCATCACTAAAGACTTACCTCTCTTCTTCTGAAAATCAATGTTACTGGTAACTGTGTTAATGTCTTCAGAGTCACTGTCACTATTCTCAGTGTTTCCATCACTAAAGACTTACCTCTTTTCTTCTGAAAATCAATGTTACTGGTAACTGTGTTAATGTCTTCAGAGTCACTGTCACTATTCTCAGTGTTTCCATCACTAAAGACTTACCTCTTTTCTTCTGAAAATCAATGTTGCTGGTAAGTGTGTTACTGTCTTCAGAGTCACTGTCACTATTCTCAGTGTTTCCATCACTAAAGACTTACCTCTTTTCTTCTGAAAATCAATGTTGCTGGTAACTGTGTTACTGTCTTCAGAGTTACTGTCACTATTCTCAGTGTTTCCATCATTAAAGACTTACCTCTTTTCTTCTGAAAATCAATGTTATTGGTAACTGTGTTAATGTCTTCAGAGTCACTGTCACTATTCTCAGTGTTTCCATCACTAAAGACTTACCTCTTTTCTTCTGAAAATCAATGTTATTGGTAACTGTGTTAATGTCTTCAGAGTCACTGTCACTATTCTCAGTGTTTCCATCACTAAAGACTTACCTCTTTTCTTCTGAAAATCAATGTTGCTGGTAACTGTGTTACTGTCTTCAGAGTCTCTGTCACTATTCTCAGTGTTTCCATCACTAAAGACTTACCTCTTTTCTTCTGAAAATCAATGTTGCTGGTAACTGTGTTACTGTCTTCAGAGTCACTGTCACTATTCTCAGTGTTTCCATCACTGTCCAGAGACAAGCTACAAATAATTCAAGCACTGTTATGCATGTTTTTTAAAAACAAATACTTTTCACACATGAAGATTCTATAAATCAAGATTAGCCTATTTCCCCACCATTTAGTTTTTGTTGTTGAGTGTAAAGCTATACAGTGGTTTGTATTTGTTGTTCAGTATAAAGCTATACAGTGGTTTGTATTTGTTGTTGAGTATAAAGCTATACAGTGGTTTGTATTTGTTGTTGAGTATAAAGCTATACAGTGGTTTGTATTTGTTGTTGAGTATAAAGCTATACAGTGGTTTGTATTTGTTGTTGAGTATAAAGCTATACAGTGGTTTGTATTTGTTGTTGAGTATAAAGCTATACAGTGGTTTGTATTTGTTGTTGAGTATAAAGCTATACAGTGGTTTGTATTTGTTGTTGAGTATAAAGCTATACAGCGGTTTGTATTTGTTGTTCAGTATAAAGCTATACAGCGGTTTGTATTTGTTGTTGAGTATAAAGCTATACAGTGGTTTGTATTTGTTGTTGAGTATAAAGCTATACAGTGGTTTGTATTTGTTGTTCAGCATAAAGCTATACAGTGGTTTGTATTTGTTGTTGAGTATAAAGCTATACAGTGGTTTGTATTTGCCCCCATCATGAATGTAAAACCCCAATTTTTGTACCACAACTAACTGTTGAACAACTTGGAGGGAGAGAGGGGCTCAAACTCTTTACAATTAGAAAAAAATATGAAAACTTCTCTCCATGTAAGGAAGTATGAAGTTCTTATACAGATAATTAGCAACCTAGTAGCTCAAACTAGAAAGCTGATTATATAACACAACCATATTAAAAGTACTATACTTTTAATTCTGAAAAAAATAAAACTAACCCTGGTGAATAATGACTAAAGAATTGTTATACTGTAAGTACTTCAGTTTCTAAGATGATCCAGAGATGTTTTCACTAAAACACTGAGAAGTAAATATTTTTTTTATACAAGTGGGTTTCCTCAGGGGTCAGTCTTAGAGTCATTGTTCTTCTTGATTTACACCAAGAATAGTCAATAAATTACTCAAATTTGCAACTGATACTAAGGTCTTGGGTGTTGCTAGCTGTGAAGAGGATGGTGGTGATTTACAAAAAGATTTACATCATTTAGTGAGTTTGACAAATAAATGGCAAATGGGTTTTAATTATAATAAATGTAAGATACTGCTTGTGGGCTATCAAAATTTGAATTTAATTTGGATAAGGATAACCTTAATAGTGTCATGAAACAAAAATGATCTCTGTGTTATGGTTGATCTGTTTCTTAAGCCATACAAGCAGTTTGCTGTTGGTAGTGATATAGCAAATAGCATTTTAGGTTGTATCTACAGAAACACTGAATATAAGAGAGATTACAATTTAATTGTATAGGTCACTGTTTAGGCCACATTTGGAGTATTGTGTTCAGTCTTGGACACCTTACTTTAGGAAAAACATAAAAATGGAATTATTGGAAATGGTCCAGAGGAAGTTTACCAATATGGTACCTGCTATTGAGGGGTTGTCATATGATACTAATATCTTTAAAACTGTTTTTTGTTGAAGTTTACCAATATGGTACCTGCTATTGAGGGGTTGTCATATGATACTAATATCTTTAAAACTGTTTTTTGTTGAAGTTTACCAATATGGTACCTGCTATTGAGGGGTTGTCATATGATACCAATATCTTAAAACTGTTTTTGTTGAAGTTTACCAATATGGTACCTGCTATTGAGGGGTTGCCATATGATACTAATATCTTTAAAACTGTTTTTTGTTGAAGTTTACCAAAATGGTACCTGGTATTGAGAAGTTGTCATATGATACTAATAACTTTAAAACTGTTTTTTGTTGAAGTTTACCAAAATGGTACCTGGTATTGAGAAGTTGTCATATGATACTAATATCTTTAAAACTGTTTTTTGTTGAAGTTTACCAAAATGGTACCTGGTTTTGAGGGGTTGTAATATGAGGAGATACTAATATCTTTAAAACTGTTTCTTGTTGAAGTTTACCAAAATGGTACCTGGTATTGAGGGGTTGTCACATGAGGAGATACTAATATCTTTAAAACTGTTTTTTGTTGAAGTTTACCAAAATGGTACCTGGTTTTGAGGGGTTGTAATATGAGGAGATACTAATATCTTTAAAACTGTTTCTTGTTGAAGTTTACCAAAATGGTACCTGGTATTGAGGGGTTGTCACATAAGGAGATACTAATATCTTTAAAACTGTTTCTTGTTGAAGTTTACCAAAATGGTACCTGGTATTGAGGGGTTGTCACATGAGGAGATACTAATATCTTTAAAACTGTTTTTTGTTGAAGTTTACCAAAATGGTACCTTGTATTGTGGGGATGTAATATGAGGAGATACTAATATCTTGAAAACTGTTTTTTGTTGAAGTTTACCAAAATGGTACCTTGTATTGTGGGGATGTAATATGAGGAGATACTAATATCTTGAAAACTGTTTTTTGTTGAAGTTTACCAAAAATGGTACCTGGTATTGAGGGGTTGTCACATGAGGAGAGACTAATATCTTGAAAACTGTTTTTTGTTGAAGTTTACCAAAATGGTACCTGGTATTGAGGGGTTGTAATATGAGGAGATACTAATATCTTGAAAACTGTTTCTTGTTGAAGTTTACCAAAATGGTACTTGGTATTGAGGGGTTGTCACATGAGGAGAGACTAATATCTTGAAAACTGTTTTTGTTGAAGCTTACCAAAATGGTACCTGGTATTGAGGGTTGTCACTATGAGGAGATACTAATATCTTTAAAACTGTTTCTTGTTGAAGTTTACCAAAATGGTACCTGGTATTGAGGGGTTGTCACATGAGGAGATACTAATATCTTTAAAACTGTTTTTTGTTGAAGTTTACCAAAATGGTACCTGGTTTTGAGGGGTTGTAATATGAGGAGATACTAATATCTTTAAAACTGTTTCTTGTTGAAGTTTACCAAAATGGTACCTGGTATTGAGGGGTTGTCACATGAGGAGATACTAATATCTTTAAAACTGTTTCTTGTTGAAGTTTACCAAAATGGTACCTGGTATTGAGGGGTTGTCACATGAGGAGATACTAATATCTTTAAAACTGTTTTTTGTTGAAGTTTACCAAAATGGTACCTGGTTTTGAGGGGTTGTAATATGAGGAGATACTAATATCTTTAAAACTGTTTTTTGTTGAAGTTTACCAAAATGGTACCTGGTTTTGAGGGGTTGTAATATGAGGAGATACTAATATCTTGAAAACTGTTTTTTGTTGAAGTTTACCAAAATGGTACCTTGTATTGTGGGGATGTAATATGAGGAGATACTAATATCTTGAAAACTGTTTTTTGTTGAAGTTTACCAAAATGGTACCTTGTATTGAAGGGTTGTAATATGAGGAGATACTAATATCTTGAAAACTGTTTTTTGTTGAAGTTTACCAAAATGGTACCTGGTATTGAGGGGTTGTCACATGAGGAGAGACTAATATCTTGAAAACTGTTTTTTGTTGAAGTTTACCAAAATGGTACCTGGTATTGAGGGGTTGTAATATGAGGAGATACTAATATCTTGAAAACTGTTTCTTGTTGAAGTTTACCAAAATGGTACCTGGTATTGAGGGGTTGTCACATGAGGAGAGACTAATATCTTGAAAACTGTTTTTTGTTGAAGTTTACCAAAATGGTACCTGGTATTGAGGGGTTGTCACATGAGGAGAGACTAATATCTTGAAAACTGTTTTTTGTTGAAGTTTACCAAAATGGTACCTGGTATTGAGGGGTTGTAATATGAGGAGATACTAATATCTTGAAAACTGTTGTTTGTTGAAAAAAGATGAATTAGAAGGGATTTGATTGAAGTATTTATGGCTGTAAAAGGAATTGATAATAATTGAATTGAATTGATAATTGATAATACTGATGCAACATATTTCATACTTAACAGTGAGAACTAGAGGACAGAAATACATAGACAAAGTAGTCTTCAGCTAAGACAATTTTAGTTTTTAAAGAGGGCCTATGAAATGGGTTACCTTCAGATGTTGTGGAGGTTGTCAATTTAAATGAATTAAAAAAAAAGCTTGATAAATATAGGAATGATAAGAGTTGGGTTTATTTTTTCTCTCTTGTTAACTTTTATTTTTTCTTAGAGAACTGGACAGCCTAGATGGATGAACAGGCTTCTTGTTGTCCCTACACATTACGTTATTTTGTTCATACCAAAAAGTGATTGATTATCATGTTAACAAAACTAACTATTCAATGGTTAGTTGTATTATACTGTTGTAAGCTATCTTTCTAATGTTCTTAGATGTTAGCTACAAAGCACAAGAGATTAAAATTGGGATACTTCTATCACTATCTAGATATAGGTACGTTGTTACAAGTAGGAGTAAAATATTAGTGAAGTATTTATTGAGAAGTTATTTTATAGTGATTATAATTCAAAGTGAAAGGTAATTATTGATTAAGAGAAAACTGACTGGTAAAGTTAATCAGTAAGCTAGGTTTGTTATCGGCCAGGTACATTTTCATTAAACATTTTTTATGCAATAGGCCTATATCACTTTCAGAAGTTTATGTTGAGAAGTGCTTTTGTTAATTTAAGCCTACACCTTGCATCAAAGTGAATATAGCTGTAGCAAACACTATCAAAAAATTAATTGACTTGACATAATATTTACCAGATAATTACAGAACATGCTACAACCATATTAAGTCTTACACATTTTCAAAATGAGCACTGATACATTGTTATCTGGTAACAATAATCACTATTTATTTAATACAAGTTAATATATTTTGTGCTCTGTACATCTGACATTCCTGAGAGAGAGAGAGAGAGAAAAGGACCCTTTCAATATACTATACTTGTATCATTAACTTCACCTTATTTAAATATTACCTAAACAAGCAGCTCAGAATGGAGTTACGAGGCCGTTTACGTCATTGTGTGTTATCAGCATTTAAGTATCTTATTTGTGTTGTATTTTGAGAAAGGTCATAAGCAATCAGAACTGCTTATGCTAAAACCTTATATATGACTAAATTTACTCAAATAGTAATGTGACTAGTAACCTGTTTTAATGAACAATTCTTTCCACATTAGTGTTTAATTTCAGAAGAATTGAGAAAAAATCAAAGTGGCAAGTAAACAAGTATGTACAAAATAAATGTGTCCCAGAGTATTTATAGTTATTTATTAGTTCCACCTTAATGTGAAATGATAAAGAATTGTCTTAAATATGCTTGGAGTCATTATCTATGAATGAACTTTCATGGAATGTTTATTTTATCTTGCTAGACAAGTTTAAATACAACTTAAAAACAAAAAGTATATATCTTTAGAGTTTCATGTATTAATACATATAAAATAAGAATCTTTCAGGCAAACAAAAAACCAGTGTTAACAGTAACCAACTTTTATCAAGATACAGCATCAGATGAAAACTAAAGATCATTCTGTTCCAAACCTTGGAAACTAGAGAACTAAAATATAAAACTGACACACTTCCAAAATCTGATCATAATGTCTGAAGAAGGAAACTCTAGCAAGCTCATCATGTAACAAAGTATTGAATGGAATCTACAGAATAAAATATATTTATGTTTCAATTATATATTTACATTTTATTTTGTTTAAGAAAAAATATAAAAGAAAAACATAGGTAAGCTTACGTTTTAAAATAATGGAGAAGTTTTGTACACGATTACAGAGTATTTCAGTCCTTGCAACAACTGTATTTTTATTGTTGCTCATTTAGCAAGACTTTAATGTTAACAGCTGCTAGAAAAACAAATTTAACTGTCTACACATCACATTATTCTTTCACTGAACAGAACAGTATAAACAGAATGAACACTAATATCAGATTGCTAAAATAGGGAACACTACAAGATAGTAAGATACAAAGTATATTATAAAGACTGAAGTTAATAGTGATAATTTAAAAATAAGATATTCACACTTGAAGATATTCCTACTTGAAGCTTTTAAATTAACTTTGAGATTTTAAAATCTTTATTTTGTAAGAATCTGGTTGAAATTAATTTTTTTATTTAACTAATGTGGAGGATCTTTTCTATTGACATTTGTTTTCTTACTTTAATTTGTGATTTCCACTGCTGTGTTAAGAAGGATCACTTGAACTCTCTCAAAATAGATAGTCCTAAACCTTTAAGTTGTAACTTTTTCTATCAAAACTTGGTTTGTATCATTATAAACCATTAGACTTATAATGAAGAGGTTTCCAAATTTAATCAAGTAACTTTATTATCATTGAAATACATAGTTTGAATCCAAGTTTTAATATTATACAGTTACCCACTGGTACAGTGGTTAGTCTACGGATTTGCAATACTAAAATCAGGGGTTCAATTCCCCTCAATGGACTCAGCAGATACCCCAATGTGGCTCTGCTATAAAAAAAAAAACAACAAAAAAACACACACAGTAAGATTTAATTTCTTAACTTCAAAAGGAAATATTTATATTATTGTGGATTATTCAATGAAATTAATCCAAAGTGTAGTCAATGACAACGAATGCATTTCTTATTACTGCAACTTCTACACTTAAATACAGTAATAACAAGCTTAACTTGACACCTGTGTTTCTTTGTCAAAACACAAACTCAATATTCACAAAAATTGATGCATCAACCAACCATTGTAACAGACTCAAACAATTATCAGTCTCACTTATTCTTATAAAATCATTGTTCAAATAATGTTTAGAGGCTCAAATTTTCTAGTAACCCAAAAGTGAAAATACAGAACATGTTCTAGTCACTAAGACAGACAGACATTCATCACATTACATTAAACATTCCTGCTAGCATAAACAAAACAAATGTCTATGTTAAGAAAAAAACAAACAGCCTAAAGTACTATCCCTTCCCTGGATTGTGAAATCCCTTGAATAATCCTATTATAAAAAAATTAATAATGGTACACTGAACTTATAAAATTTAAACTTACAATAAAGTTATTTTTAATGATTAATAATATAAATGTTCATAAGTATAGAAATTACAATAATTAAATCATCATTTTCATAAAATACAGTTCTGTAAGAAAAGTTCTAAATGATAAAATCTTCCTTTTTTACTCATTTACTGTTCTAAACGGCCCAGTCACCTTAAAGGTTTTCTGTGGCTTAAGGTATGAAAATGGGGGAACTTGTGTGTCACTAAGAAATCAATTGGTAACTACATTCTTAGCAATACTCATGATGTGATCTTGACAAGAACCTTGGGCCCTTCAGAATGTTAACTTTTTGATGATGAGAAACCCACTTGAAATAAAAATATATCTCAGAACAGCTGGTATGGGTATTAACACTTTTATTAATAAGCAGAGAACTCTTTGTTAACTTGAAGATGACCTAGAAAGGTCTCAATGTTGTTCTCTGCTTATTAATAAAAGTGTTAGTATCCATACCAGCAAGTTAACTTGTTTCTGGTGAAGTCTTCCCTGAATCCAACAATATGCTCATTTTCTAGCTAACATACTTCCAAAGAGGATTCTGACAGATGCCCTTTTGGTTGTACCATCCGACTCTCTGGATCTCAAAGTTTAGATTGGATGTCATCATCCTCTTGTTCTTCAACGCTTACTAACCTCAAAAGTCATACCTTCAGTGGTGTAACTGTCACATAGCACACAGGAGTTTTCTGGTTAAAACAAAGTATAATTTTACATTTGTGCTTCCACTTAAAAGTCTATCCACACAATGTATTCTTCCTCAATATTAATTCCAATGCACAATGTTGAGTAAAGAAACTTCCCACTGTGAAAGTAACCTCCACCCTTCCTATTACTTGAACATTAGGATTACTTGCATCTATTCATCCTATTGTTTTATTTCTGGAGGAAACTTCCGACCTTTTATTACCAACTCACTGATGTTCTTAACCTTACGTACAAACAATGACTTTGTTTACAGTTACTTTCAAAATCTGTTCATTGTTAAGCTGCACAATATGCTTTCTGTGCTGTATCCACATGGGTATTGATTTATTTAACACTATAAGTCACAATACTTACTGCTGAGACATGAGGTACGGGGGTTTAAAACTTAATTGAATAATGCTATAATTGATATATGTCAATACACTTGACTTTAAAAAAGTTTTAATTAAAGTTTAATATTACAGAAGTTAACTTTTAACATAAAATGGAAATGTTTATATTCTAAATCATCACTTATTTGTATCATACAACACTTCACTTCAAGTTGTTTGTTTTAAATTTTCTTTCTACCCCCCTTCTGATGTTTCACGTTTGGCACAAGTTACACACTTATACTGGGCGCAAGATAAAAATTACACCAAAAATAAACTTTAATAACTGTTATTATTTGAGATAACAACAAAATAGTGAATCCAACTAGTAGGTTTGGAAGTTTTGTTTTCATTACATTAATTTTTGTTTTGTTTTTATTCCTTTGAAGAACAAATTGTTACTACAAATTCATACCTACACATCCTTCAAAAGTTATTTACTTCACATTCATACCTACACATGCTTCAAGAGTTATTTACTTCACATTCAAACCTACACATGCTTCAAGAGTTATTTACTTCACATTCATACCTACACATGCTTCAAGAGTTATTTACTTCACATTCAAACCAACACATGCTTCAAGAGTTATTTACTTCACATTCAAACCAACACATGCTTCAAGAGTTATTTACTTCACGTTCAAACCAACACATGCTTCAAGAGTTATTTACTTCACATTCATACCTACACATGCTTCAAGAGTTATTTACTTCACATTCAAACCAACACATGCTTCAAGAGTTATTTACTTCACATTCAAACCAACACATGCTTCAAGAGTTATTTACTTCACATTCAAACCAACACATGCTTCAAGAGTTATTTACTTCACATTCAAACCAACACATGCTTCAAGAGTTATTTACTTCACATTCATACCTACACATGCTTCAAGAGTTTACTTCACATTCATACCTACACATGCTTCAAGAGTTATTTACTTCACATTCAAACCAACACATGCTTCAAGAGTTATTTACTTCACATTCAAACCAACACATGCTTCAAGAGTTATTTACTTCACATTCAAACCAACACATGCTTCAAGAGTTATTTACTTCACATTCATACCTACACATGCTTCAAGAGTTATTTACTTCACATTCAAACCTACACATGCTTCAAGAGTTATTTACTTCACATTCAAACCTACACATGCTTCAAGAGTTATTTACTTCACATTCATACCTACACATGCTTCAGGAGTTATTTACTTCACATTCAAACCTACACATGCTTCAAGAGTTATTTACTTCACATTCAAACCAACACATGCTTCAAGAGTTATTTACTTCACATTCAAACCAACACATGCTTCAAGAGTTTACTTCACATTCAAACCAACACATGCTTCAAGAGTTATTTACTTCACATTCAAACCAACACATGCTTCAAGAGTTATTTACTTCACATTCAAACCAACACATGCTTCAAGAGTTATTTACTTCACATTCAAACCAACACATGCTTCAAGAGTTATTTACTTCACATTCAAACCAACACATGCTTCAAGTTATTTACTTCACATTCATACCTACACATGCTTCAAGAGTTATTTACTTCACATTCATACCTACACATGCTTCAAGAGTTATTTACTTCACATTCAAACCTACACATGCTTCAAGAGTTATTTACTTCACATTCAAACCTACACATGCTTCAAGAGTTATTTACTTCACATTCATACCTACACATGCTTCAAGAGTTATTTACTTCACATTCAAACCTACACATGCTTCAAGAGTTATTTACTTCACAACTCCTACATCTTTCTGAGAGGGTTAGATTGGTAGTGAAAAACCTATCAAATGGCTATTTGAAAACAAAAGTTTACCATAAGAAATCAAAAGACCTTGAAGAACTGAAACATTGGACTTGTGATGTTGTCTCATTCATCCATACTGCTGTAAAGACCTTGAAGAACTGAAACATTGGATTTGTGATGTTGTCTCATTCATCCATACTGCTGTGTAGGAAAATGTTTTCTCAGAAAGTGAATGCAGAATTAGATTAATTATAATAAACGATGGAAGGCATGTAGAAGTCCATTAATTATTAAAATTAAAACTTACAAGCTTACTATCTTTATTATATTCAAGTTTTGTTGTTATCTCCAATAACAATAAAGCTATTCAACTTTATTTTTGGTATATTTCATTTTTGGAAACCATGTACATACTGCTAAGTTGCAATGTACATTAATGCCTCTAATTTCCTTCCTCTGCTAAAATATAGACAAAGTCACATCCACTTACCACACCCTCCTGTCACATATTGTCTTCCAAATAAAATAAAATAGTTTTCCCTAACATTTGCTATCACATTATTTATGACCAATAGAACAATAGAAAAGAGGGTTCATGTGCAAGGTTTAGATATATAGAGCCTCATTTTCATTGTCTATCCTTTATAAGTTTTATTGTACAAGCTAAAAGATGTTTTTCCAATTTATAGGCTAGTTAGAAAGGTATTTTAGGGTAAAAATATTTTTTATTCTAAATTGCATATCTGAAACAAAATAAATAAATTCTGAAACACCAACACTATTACAAAACAGTAAGTTTATGTTGCTTTGTTTTTGTTCGTGCAACACTATTACAAAACAGTAAGTTTATGTTGCTTTGTTTTTGTTTGTGCAACACTATTACAAAACAGTAAGTTTATGTTGCTTTGTTTTTGTTCGTGCAACACTATTACAAAACAGTAAGTTTATGTTGCTTTGTTTTTGTTCGTGCAACACTATTACAAAACAGTAAGTTTATGTTGCTTTGTTTTTGTTCGTGCAACACTATTACAAAACAGTAAGTTTATGTTGCTTTGTTTTTGTTCGTGCAACACTATTACAAAACAGTAAATTTATGTTGCTTTGTTTTTGTTTGTGCAACACTATTACAACACAGTAAGTTTATGTTGCTTTGTTTTTGTTTGTGCAACACTATTACAACACAGTAAGTTTATGTTGCTTTGTTTTTGTTTGTGCAACACTATTACAACACAGTAAGTTTATGTTGCTTTGTTTTTGTTTGTACTCTTCAATTTTCCATTTGACTCAACATTGCTAATTTTTCACAGTTAATGTTAGGGTAGAGGTGTTAAGAGTTAAAACACAGAATTTTGGAAGAAAAAACAAAACAAGACACCTGTGATATTCATTTAGAAAGTTCTAGAGAATATATAAATAATAATATAATAATAATAATGTATAAATACTTGTGTTCTTAACCTATAAATCAGTTTCCACCAAAACTAAGAAGATTTTGAATCCAACTCATTTCACACACACACATCTTTACTGAAACAAAATCCAACTATTTTCACACACACACACCTTTACTTAAAACAAAATCCAACTATTTTAACACACACACACACCTTTACTTAAAACAAAATCCAACTCATTTCACACACACACACACACACACACACCTTTACTTAAAACAAAATCCAACTCATTTCACACACACACACACACACCTTTACTTAAAACAAAATCCAACTCATTTCACACACACACACCTTTACTTAAAACAAAATCCAACTCATTTCACATACACACACACACCTTTACTTAAAACAAAATCCAACTCATTTCACATACACACACACACCTTTACTTAAAACAAAATCCAACTCATTTCACATACACACACACACCTTTACTTAAAACAAAATCCAACTCATTTCACATACACACACACCTTTACTTAAAACAAAATCCAACTCGTTTGACATACACACACCTTTACTTAAAACAAAATCCAACTCGTTTGACATACACACACCTTTACTTAAAACAAAATCCAACTCATTTCACACACACACACCTTTACTTAAAACAAAATCCAACTCATTTCACATACACACACACCTTTACTTAAAACAAAATCCAACTCATTTCACATACACACACACCTTTACTTAAAACAAACAAAATCCAACTCATTTCACATACACACACACCTTTACTTAAAACATTATTTAAACAGAATCTGATGTTTATTGAAAGCCTACCAAACTTTGTAATGATATACTTAGTACACATAATTTCATGATTACATGGTAGTTAAATTGTCAGTCAAAACTGTACACAGAGAGTTAATTAAATAATTCATTATTTATCTCCGTTAGTGTAGATTATATAATTTCATGATTACATGGTAGTTAAATCGTCAGTCAAACCTGTACACAGAGAGTTAATTAAATAATTCCTTATTTATCTCAGTTAGTGTAGATTCTCATCTTTAGAATATCATCTCTTTGACTAGTTCACCACAAACTTGGATGTAATACTCGCATTTCACACACTTACAGCAGTTTCTGTTTCCATGGTAAAATGTCTTTTTACAGTTGTAAAACTTTCTGTAAATTATATCCTTCACGGTCATTAACCAGTTACTCAATTAATCTTACAAGTTCTTTTACACTTCCATCATAAAAACTGAATGTTGCTGTATAATTGGATATATGATTAGCTTAGTTTAATAATTAATTAGATACTTTTTATATTAATTACTAATATGTTCAATCCCCTATTTTGACACCTGATCTACTACAATCCAGTATTTATTTAGTATGTACTAATCATCAACACATGGTTATATTCTGTTGGTTGTATATTTAATTGTCATGTGACCCCTTTGCTAGATATCTTGAATGTATAACATAACCATTAACAAATAAAGCTTCCTTGACTGTTTGCAGAGGTTATGAAAACAACTATAATAGCCTCACAAGACATCATGATCAGTTTCAATGCATTAAACCTCTTCAAATTCTATTGTAATATCATCTTTCACACTTGTTACAATTCCATGCTGTTTATATATTCTTTGCACAGTCTCAAAGAAAACTAAAATATTTACTTCTTTATTGAATATTCTAGGTATCCATAAACACCATTGATGGTACATGCAAATAATGATCATCAATAAAACAAGGTTGTCCACGATGTTCACCTTTACACTGTTGGACTGGCTATACGTGTGGTCTGTTTTATAAATACTGCTGATGTACAAGTTGACTTGGTAACAGTTGTGTCTAGTAATGGAAAACTATTTTCCACTGTGAGTTGCATTGCTCAATATTATTTGTTCAAATGATTAATGAATTCCCGATTCTTGTATTTAGTATATGGCCATACTAAAAGTGTATCAGTAACACATCTAAGCCAAATTGCGAGACTTGTAAAAGTTCTGAAGTTCTACCTTTGAAACACTCCATGTGTAGATCACCAAATGACAGGAGTGAGCCCATAGCTTGGCTTCTTTTTGGTAGTATTCATTTTCATGCTAGAAGTTGGTTGTGTTTATACAGCAGTTTGTGAGTTTTGGTATTGTAGAAATCATCAAGAGAGTGCAGTGCCTTACAGTTCTGTCATTTAAGCTATTGACTTGGTATTTGTAGAGTATCAGTTTTGAAGGTATTGGATACACTGAAACTGATTATGTCTTGTGGAATTATCATGGTTGTTTTTATAATGCCTACGGAATATTGTGGAAGCTTTACTTGTTAATGGTAATGCTATACCTTCAAGATAGTTAGCTAAGGGCTGATATGAAAATTGAACATCCAACCATCACCTTTCCATGGGTTATTTCACGGAGTTACTATTTCCAGACCATTTGATCTAACAATTGCATCATTCCTGAATGATACTTTCAGTAATGTTTATCTATAACTTTAAGTTACCTCAAATCCATTACCAAATGAAGAAACAATAAATAGGTAAATAAACTACAGTTGATGTAATTAGCAAAGAAATGAATTCTTTATATCTAAATAAATACTGCAGATGAAATCTTGATTTAGAAATACATCACAGTTAAAGATGTAAATATAGACTAAAAAGTAGGGTGTACAGTGGGTTTAAACACAAAGAATATATACCAATTACATGACAATTTAAGAACTTTGTATGCTGGTACATATGTTATTAAAAAGTTCCATTTCTTTAGATAATCACAAATTATTTTGGGAATGACAGCAGGAAACAGCCTCCTTCACAGGAATGACATAATGACATTTGTAAGTTTAGTCTTGGTGTTTTTCCCTTCCCATTTAGTTTCATACCTGCAGTGGGTTATAGCCCTATTGTATGTTTTTCTTTGTAATATTTGTTTTATAATGACAGGGAGGGAAAAAAAAGGAATTTAAATATCATTTTCATTTTCTATGTTGTGAATGCTCTTTACAAGCATTTATTTTCTAGCATCTCCAGTAGCCAATCACAGTTGAATGAAAAAGATAAGATAGAAATCCAGTTAAAACTCAAACAAATCAGACTTGAACAAGTCCACACTGAAGCTGAAAAAAAAACAAGCTCATACCAAAGCTGAAAAAGAGAAAGAACAAGCTTGTATCAAAACTTAGAAAGAAATTAGGCTGAAAAAAAATGTAGATTAGAGTCAACTTCAATCAAACAAGGCAAAATGAAAACTTTGAACTCATCAATATATCAAAGTTCCACCATTTAAAGAAAATGAAGTTGATAATTATTTTGAACACTTTGAGAAAGTTGCCCAAACCATGGAATAACCCACTGAAGAATTATTATTCATTGTGTTTCAACTGAAACTTGTGCTACTCTCTCTCCCGAAGACTATATGGTTAAAGCAGCTACAAAGCATACGAGTTAGTACTGAGGTTCATCACTTAACGAGGCCCGGCATGGCCAAGCGCGTAAGGCGTGCGACTCGTAATCCGAGGGTCGCGGGTTCGCGCCCGCGTCGCGCTAAACATGCTCGCCCTCCCAGCCGTGGGGGCGTATAATGTGACGGTCAATCCCACTATTCGTTGGTAAAAGAGTAGCCCAAGAGTTGGCGGTGGGTGGTGATGACTAGCTGCCTTCCCTCTAGTCTTACACTGCTAAATTAGGGACGGCTAGCACAGATAGCCCTCGAGTAGCTTTGTGCGAAATTCCAAAACAAACAAACAAACAATCACTTAACGATCAGATTATCACAAACAAGATCGCTAAACCTATATGTAATACGTCAATAAAAAGAAGTTTATTTTGATGGATGATGTAATTATATGCATGCTGGCAATAGTTTCGACAAATTAAAACAATGTAAGTAAGGAATTTAAATGCTGTACAACTAACATCTTTAAAACGTACTTGGATGAAAAGAAAGTTCAAGCACTCTGTCGGAAATAGCAGCTACTTCCTAATTACTCTAACACATAAAACCACTTTTCATGAAAATAAATTCCTAATATTTCGACAAAAATCTGTATCTGTTCACTTCAATAAAGTTCAGGATTCTTTTTTTAAAAAAATCCAAGTTCTCTAGTTCGAAATCACATTGCAGATGGGATAAAACTTCATAAAGACCTATCTACCATTTCTGTAAAACCTGGTCATGTTACGGCCAGTTATTGGAGTTTTAAAAAAGAGGAGGCAACACCCAGTGTGTTTGTGTCCACAAATGAACGTAGTTTCATCAGAATCACCTGATGTTATTGATTTGTCTAGCTATAAAAAGGTTGATGTAGTTAGGGAGGAATTTAAATCTTTTGTATTTGTTGGTTCTGTGTCTATAACAAATGACACAGATAATCGCATACCCATACGTATTTCATGTGATAATGGGGCGAATCAGTCATTTGTTACGTTGCCTCTATATTCGAGTTCTGCCACTGGCGAGTCTATTATAGTTGAGAATACTGAAGCTGGTTTTATTAATGTTCCTCTTTCTAACATTTGTTTAACATCAGACCAAATCTCGTATGTTGTCTAAATTTGTAGAAAATTCTCCTGTGTATGAATCAATAATGCATGTTGTACGAAAACACCAGCGTATCTTCGAATATTGTTCATCCAAGTGAACTTTCGAGAATTTCGCCTTAAGGTTATAAATCGACGCGTCAAAAAACAGTTTTAGAATATTGTTCGTTATGATAAGTATACTATAAGCCTCGAAAGCTGTAATTGTAATAAACGCTTATTAAATCAGAAAACTACAAATATTTGACCAGGAACGTTTAGTTGATATATATCATCATTCACTTGCCTTTTAAATTAAACTTTTATTGATACACAGCTTACGTAACATAAATCGGAGACTCATCCGAGATAAATTTTAATAAGTAACAGACGATAGTGGCAATAGGTGTTATGTATTATAATTTATCTCGAACGATTATCCGATTTATTACTTTACGTATATTAACGTATTACGATTTTAAGTATCCGAAAATTTTAACTTTAAATTTTAATTGAATGTATCAAATTTATGATAACTGATAGCAAGATTGTACCACACAATTTTCTTCAACAAATATACTTTAACATACAAATTATAATATAGTTTATAATAATGGCTATTACAAATAATTAAAAATATTGGTTTATATAAAAAACAATTTTAAATTCGCAAACAAAATCCAGTCTTCTATCCGTCTGGAACTGAATATTTTATCAATGGTCCAAGGCCACCAGGCACAAGGTACTTTTATGTTGATACACAGATACCCTTCACTTGACGGGAATGCTAGCTAGCTCTATTATTTTATGGCTTAAAGCGGTTTACAAGCCCACTTTTTACCAAGGAAGATATCAAATGTTCTTGTAGAAATACTCATATCTAAAGTTAATTCTCTGAAAGTTGAACCATAGTAGCGTTCTGAATCTACAATCGTTCCTGGTCAAATGCATGTAGTTTCCGGTTAATAAGCATTAATCTCAGTTATAGCTTTCGAGGCTTATAGTATACAAACTATAGCGAGCAAAAATATGTATAAACCTGTCTCTCGGTGCGTCAGTTTACATACTCTAATGCGAGATTCTCGAATGTTCAATAATGTGAGATAACACACTACTGTTTTCGTATACAATATATCACGGGTAGGCAACTTATTTTTCATAAGTGGCCACAACCATTGGCTAATGAAAAAACGTTGGCCACAGTATCAAAAAATAAATAAATTGAAGGATGTTAGTTTGATCAAAATAACTGCATTTCAACTAACCTTCAATGTGAAAATTAATGGGGTTTTCATCAAGAAGTTTCCTGAAATTTGGTTTAAAATCTGTGCTCAATGAGCATCTTAGCTCTGCCTCTAAATTTATGTCAGTAAGCCGAGATATGTATCTAGACTTGAGAAAATCTAGTGTAGAAAATGTTGATTCACACATCCATGTGGATCCAAACATGGAAAATAATTCTGAAATTGTTATCTTTAAATTTGGAAGACTCATTTATCAGAATAGTGTGCTATATTTTGCAAGGTGAGCATCTAGTCTTCAAATCCACACTTATCCAAAAGCCAAAAAAAGATGTAATTTCCTTACTGAAATTTTCTAAATCAAATTGAAATGGATCATGCAACAATTCAATTATTAATTTCAAATTTTTAAATTCGGAGAAACTTGATTTACATTTTTTGATCCAGTTTACAGCTATTAGAGATCATTCATTGTCATTATTTTCTAGAAAACTATTCAACTTTGCAAGATGTGTCAAATCATTATTTTTTAATTTTACGCAATGAGACTTAGCTTTAATTGAAATTCATGAATAGACTGTGATTGCTCGCTTATTATTTTACCTCTTCCCTGAAGCTTCGGATTCAAATTATTCAAGTGAACCATCATGTCGCCCAGAAAATGCAAATCACACTGCCAAAATTTCAATTTGAGGGAAATTTTCAGTCTTTACTTTTGATAACAAGATACTCTTTATTTGAAGAAATAAGGAAGTAACTCGTTCCAAGACTTTCCCTCTACTTAACCATCTTACATTTGCAAAATCTGCAAGATCAATAAAAGTACAGTCACTGCTTTTCTTCAAAGACTCAACAAACTGCGAATGGATGAGAGAGTTTTAACTTCTAATATAATTCACGATTTTTACAACAATGTCCATCAAATTTTTCAATTCATCACTTTTAGACATCTGAGCACGTACATTTTCCTTATGCAAAATGCAATGAAAAGATAATAGCGTGGACTTCACATTATTTTCAATGAAATGCTATTTCAAAAGAGAAACAAATCATAATTTCGCCCCAGTCATGGTGGTCTGTTGTGACTGTTTTTTAAAATCCAGATTGAAATTTTTGACATTAAGAAATTTTTTCAAATTTTTCCAATGTTCGATCTCGTAATCCACAAACACCAAGCATTTCTTCCCTCACTTGAAAATCCTAAGTTAGAATCGAACCCAAAGTATGAACCGCGCAGTGTCACTAACATGTGTTGACTCATCTAATGCTAAAGTGAGTCTTTTAGTTCCTCAAGAAACTGATTCTCTATCTTTCGCTAGCATTCTTCAGACAGTGTTAATGGTGAAAGGTGTGTGTCAAATAAATGGTAACAGGTGTAATAAACTTTCTCTCATTATTTATTGTATCGTAGATTGCGTTCCACTAACTTCATTCAGAAAGAGGTTTTGCTAGTTTATTATTTACATTTAATAAATCTATTTTCTACAGATTTTATTCTGATGTTCTTTTCTTCATTCAAATAATTTTTACATTTTCAATGCTGTCATCACAACATTTCTCCAAACTTGTGATCCCTGTTCAAGTCACCTAGATGTTAAATCAACATCGTTTTTCATTAGTTCATTATTATTCATATTATCTTTCTTCCAACTGTTCTTTTAAATTTAAATTTCGTACTACTTGGGCGTATTTTTATTTAGTTTTACATTCTTATAATTTTACAAAAATTTCGTCTTGGACTTGCTACTCATTTTCAACAAGTACTTCAACTTGGCTAACATTGTTTTCCTTCTACTGAGTATTCAACTTGTCCAACATTGTTTTCCTCCTACTGAGTATTCAACTTGTCCAACATTGTTTTCCTTGCTACTGAGTATTCAACTTGTCCAACATGGTTTTCCTTGCTACTGAGTATTCAACTTGTCCAACATTGTTTTCCTTCCTACTGAGTATATTAAGTTTCTACCTTCGTTCGATTCATTCTTTGATTTTATTCAGATAAAATCATTTTAAATCTATGTAACGATGACAAAGTTTATTTCTACAGGCTGGAACGTTGTTGTAACGTGTAGGCCTATATATACACATTTTGATCAAATGGATACATGTTAATCGTAGTACAGTTACTGTTATAAAAATAAATTTACTTTCATAGCCGATCGATCAAGTAACTGAATATGTGTAATAAATAACACCAGGAAGAAGATACAATCAGCCTGAACATTAATACCCGATGTTTCACTTTAAGACAAAGTTACTAAATTAACACTTTAAAATTCAGAACTTGTGTTTTATGGGCCTCTTTTTATGCACTTTTGATTTTAAACACCCTTTACTATTTGAATTATAGCACTATAAAATATAGTTTAAAAACATAAAAGCCAAAATAGTTTCTAAGAGAGAATTTGATTTAAAAAAACGATTTGAGTTTATTACACACACACACATATTTTCAGCTACAAGTGAAACCACTTTAAAATACAGTTTATATTATCCACTTCAATTTTATTTTCTCTTAAATATATGACGTTGGAAACAAGGAAAACATATTTGAAAAGAATCCCAGAGATTGTCGGATGATATTTTAAAGTGAATTGTTGTTAGTGTTTGAACTTCACATTAAGAATTATCAGTGCATCTAGAAATAAACTAACTCCAACAACAAAATATTTCAAAAACTTGTAAATATATAAAATAAAAAAAATCGTTGCGTTCACAAAGTACATGTTTATGAAAGCAGTGTATATATAACATGAAGCCAACGCGAAAGATAACGCGAATTTGACAGCCATTCATAATATTACAATATTTTTTATTACCAGTCGCCTCAAAAATTTTAATTCAAGTGAAATTACGTTAATGAACTTTTAGCGAATTTAGGAAAATATATGTCGATTAATATGTTGAGTTAAAATATAAACAATAAATTATAAATGTTAAAAATCACGGTGTTCTACGCGAATAACAAAATTTATCACAAGTTAAGTATGATTAACTACGCAGTCAACTATTTCTAAATAGATATAAACGAACGTCGTACCCGAACAGATGAATGTACACAGGCGTATATTCTGCGTCTACTAGGAAGTCTGAACAGAAATAAATATAAATTAGGTAAGAAAGTTTGGATAATAATCTCTCAAAGATTAAATAATAAATAATTGTTGTTTGGAGTTTACTGGAGCAAATCAACCAGGCTATCTGTACCAAAAATAAACAAATTATTAGCATAAGGCTTCGTTGCCTCTTAAACTTGGCAAGTTATCAACAGTTTCGCAAGGACTTCAGTCGTAGCACGTGGTTTTGTTTTCCTTCACCAGTGATGATGCAAGGTTTAAAATATAAATAATACTAATAAAAAAAACGCTTTGTGTTCCACAGATATTAGTAAGTGACTGTTTCTTTCAATATTATACATTTTTACGCGTAGCCACTAAGTGTAATTTCTGTAATCCTACACAAATATTTTTCGCGTGTATAATATTATCATATATAATAATAATAATAACTTCTGGCGTGCACGATTAAATGTTAGCACTCATTTCAAACACAATACATCACAAAGAAAAGTGTTTATTTAGTTTTAACGCCACAATCTAGCGTGGCCTTGGTTTTACTGGCGTCTTTCTTCTTGTCCATTAAACACGTCTACTCGGACAGCTTGAAGGTGAATAATTTGATGTTTAAAGCTGTTTTTTCAGGATGAAGTAATGCGATACTCAATTAACTACCAAAATAAATTAATTTAAAACTCCACATAAAATATTAACTTCCAAAGAACTCGTACAATAACACAAATCAGCCACCCAAGTGTCTTAATATTTATTAAGATGTTTTTTTTAAATGTTGCGAAACGTCAAAAGGTAACATACCATATACAGACTCGACTATTTTTATTGAATGTAAACTGGTTTAAATATATCGGTTCGTTGAATATAAAAGACCGACCAGGTTGTTTTTTTTTTTTTTTTCGTTTCATGCTCCCCGTTCAAAATACCGATATATATATATATAATTAAAATGAGAAATAAAATTAATATTTTTTATTATTAATGGAAACTCTTAACATTACATATATACCCATGTATTCAAAAGAACTATAGAACACCAAAACAATACAAACTACCAGATGACAAAATAAATTGAATAATGAAAACTTAAAACTATTCTTCAATAAATCATTATTTTTATGCTGAGAACGCCAAACATATTCCAAAGATACGAGTTATGATTATATCCACGATGTTGCTTGTTAGTTTGTAACCACATTCCAAACTTTCAATTTGCCCTTCATGTCACAAGCAGAAATCAAAATTCGGTGTATTTATGTTTTGAGGGAAAAAAAATGGGTATTTTCATTTTTTAAAATTAAAGTATTTTTTATTTGATCTTAATGAAACGTACTCTCCATACTGAAACAAGCAATCGAGAACTCAAATCACCAGGCAATGATGGCATACAAACAATTATCCTCAGAAAAGGCACTCCGAAACTATTTGACCACCTATTAGCTATCTTTAATTTATCTTTATACTCTGGATACATCCCACGTAATTAGAAGCAAAGCTAATATATTAATATTTCATAAAGAAGATAAACCAGCTAATAAACCAAATAGTTATCGACCAATCAGCCTGACCAGTTGTGTATGTAAAATTCTTGAACGAATAAGTAATAGGCTCTCCACATTTTTTAAGATTACTTCAAAATTGCCTGAGGAACAAAACGGACTTAGAAAATATAGACAAACAACAGATCATTTAGTTAGATTAATTGAAACAATAATTAATAGCTTTAATAAAAAAAAGAATGCACTGTCGCCTGCTTCCTCGATATCGAGAAAGCATTCGACACTGTATGGCACAATGGACTAAGGTTCCGTATGAATGAAGTGGGACTACCGCGTGGAATTATTAATACGCTGGTTATCTAACTTTTTGGAAAATAGAAAATCCAGAGTAAACGTAAAGGGAACTTTCTCGGAGTTCTTCACTCCAGAAGCTGGAGTTCCTCAAGGAGGGGTGGTTAGTCCTGTTCTCTTCATCATGTATGTGAATAATATGCCACTTAAAGACCCAAACCTCATCACAGTTCACTGATGATGTAACAATTTGGAAAAGTGCCCCAACACCAGAAATAGCAGCCACTAACTTACAACCACAACTAAACAGATTAAGTGAATATTGTGAAAAATATAGAATTAAAATAAACACAGCGAAGACATAATTAGTAATATTTTCAAAATCAACGAAACGTGAAAAAACACAACCGTAGATTTATATGAATGGAGAGCTTCTCCAGACTGCTACATCTGCAAAATATTTAGGATTAACATGTGATTCAAAACTTACCTGGACAAAACATGTAAATAACAAAAACTAAAATTTGGCGAAGAATAAACTATGCTAGGAGTCTAACTGGTAAAAAACTACGGAAAAACACCAGAAAATATTAAAATATACAAGACGTACATTAGACCAGTAATAGACTATGCAGCTCCTGCATGGATCATTATAAGTGAAAACAAATACAAACCAAGCTCCAACCACTACAGAATACACTAATTACATCAGCATACAGAGTACAAACCACTTCAAAGTTCATGCATAAATATTCAAATATACAAACAATACCAGATAGACTCCTACATAATACAAAAAAAGGGAACTTGTGTGAACTAGACAGATATTGCACATATGATGAAGAGAGTCCTAAACACCTAACCCCGATTAGTTTATAAAATAGATCATTAAGTTAAAATTAGGTAAACAAAATAAAATAAATAAAAAATAATAATAATATAATTAATATATAACAATAATAATAAATTAGTGCTATAATAAAACAGGCCACCTATGAGCCAGACTTGTGAATCTGAAAGTACAATATACATATACATTGCTCTGTCATCACTCTGGCCCTCATGTATTAACTTTAAATGTACTAAGCAGTCCAACCTAACAATGAAAAGGAAGGAGGAAGAGGTCAAGCGCACCTGACCCTCCCGGGTATACATAATTTATATATCCAAACAACGAGAGAGAGAGAGAGATGAACATCTGCGAAAGTGTTCATCTTTCTCTCTCTCGTTGTTTGGGTATTTGTATACCCAGAAGGGTCAGGTGTGCTTGACCTCTTCCTCCAAAGTGTTCATGAGATAGTTATTTGGGCCTCACCCAACGCCAAGACCACGCACTAACAAGCGTGTACGTGTAATGTACCTGAAGTGTACTCTCTAGAACAGAGCTTTTTGATGTATCATAGCAAACAAGTACACGATTTACTAATAAAAAATATTAAACCAACTAAAACTCCAGTAAATTAGTTACTGGATGATAACTCTGGAGACCAGAGAAATACAAACAGTTTAATGTTACTTTCACGAATTACACTGCAGATATACACCCACATAAAAATATACAAATCTCCAAACGACAAATTTAAAGGAGATAGTCCTACCGGTCGATAAGTAAAACAAACAGTTTCACATAAAATATGATACTACATTTTAATAAACTGTGGGAAATCTAGCGAGCGAAGTGAGATTCTGCAACAGCACGGGACACATAACCATTGCTATGGCAACGTATATTCGTGCGTCCGAACACTTGAAATCGAAATATCCATTATGAACTAACTCCGCTTTACTTCAGCAAATTTAAATAACGTAAATCACAACATTAATAAACGAATCAAAACGAGATAAAAACTGTAGCCTCCACTTGGCGAGCGTAGATCAGAATTTACGTTTCATTCCATAATAGACACAGATAATTTAATAATACACCGCCTTATTTATAATGAATAGAATGTATTGGATTCAACAGGTGGGAACATTCGATAGTAGTGGCAACAATACTTTAAGTTTAGCAAATTCAGGTTAGTCCTAATTTTATATTCTAATCTTGCAATCAAAACAAATCTCATAATAAAAATTTATACAGTATATAATATCCACAACGAGCCAATTTTCCTATATTTCAAGCTAACTTTGGATTTTGTTGGGTTCAAATGGATGACGGACGCCATTGCGTCATTCAACACACAAGTCTATCGGAGGTGGATTTATTCTCCTTTGGGCCCAGCATGGCCAGGTGGGCTATGGCGTTCGACTCGTAATCTGAGGGTCGGGGGTTCGAATCCCGGTCACACCAAACATGCTCGCCCTTTGAGCTGTGGAAACGTTATAATGTGACGATCAATCCCACTATTCGTTGGTAAAAGAGTAGCTCAAGAGTTGGCGGTGGGTGGTGATGACTAGCTTCTCTCTAGTCTTACACTGCTAAATTAGGGACGGCGAGCACAGATAGCCCTCGTGTAGCTTTGTGCGAAATTAAAAACAAACTATATTCTCCTTTGCGTTCGTTCACTTATAATAATAATAATAATGACTTAAATGGTATTAAACAGCTTCAGACACGTCACTGAAAACAAAGACTAGATTTTATGGTTTCCTAACTTAAATTTTTAAGAACCAATAAGTAACTCAGTTATACAATTCTATAGTACTGATACACCATACTTTAAATTAACACAAGTTCGGGTTTTCGTTAACACATTAAATGTTTGTGTTTAGTGTTTTTTTTGTTTGTTTTTTTCAGAGGAATGCTAGTATTTCAAAGAAATAATGCATTAGCAAATGTTTCGAATACTGAAAAATCTTCAAGGTTCCAAAGGATAAAAAGTTCCAAAGCTAATTTCTAATGTCACTTTTACTTAGTGGTTGTTAAAAATAAAATTTTCACAAGGACAATTTCATTAGTCAAAATACAACCAACAAGAACCACGTGACTAGCTGTAAAAAAAAAAAAAAAAGGTCACCACACTCTGACGGAAGAAACGCTTTTTACTACAGTAATAAATTATTTAACCTTCAACGTCTTAGATGAGAAACATTTTAACTTTAGTGACCTAAATTTCCTCAGTTCAATGATGGTTCATGGTTAAGTGAAGCTGAGCCCGATTTTATTTCATTCAGTTATCGATGGCTCTGAAATACCAAGAACGACCCATATAAACAGCTGGATACTACATATACACATAAATACAAGAGAAAAAAATGAACATGTGCTATCAGAGTGGTCAACTGGACTAAGTTAACAACGAATGGGAGACAATTATTTATGGAAATTTATTTGCGTTGTTAGACAATTCGTTATATTTTCTTTCGCCCTAGAACTATGCACAAATCCGAAAGACTGAATTTCTCGTTCAGTGCGGACCAAATAACTTGTATTTGTTCAAAGTCAGTAAACAAGAACACAATTCTTAAATACTTGAAATAACGTAGGAACTCTGAAATTGTTGATGTTACTTAACACGACAATATACGTCGTATTCGGACGGAAGTACGAAAGGGTGCAAAAAGTCCAAATTCTTATCAATGTCGTTTGTATACCACATATTATAGCGAAAACGTTGGAGCAACTATTCCCCCTTTCTCCCGCCCTCCGTAATTTTGTCTGTGCATCAAGTTTTATTTTAGTAGCTTCTGACAGTTTGTCTTACAAAAACTTTAATAACGAAAATTTCGAAGAAAGGAGGCGCTGGTGCTTCCTCTACACCAATCTGACTAAAGAGAATTGATAAATAACTCCTTCAATTCCTGCGACACTGGAAAATCATGTTTTTCTCATCACGACACAGGCACCACCTGGTGCCCGTTACTACTCGGTATCTCTTATTTAATGAGGTTGCAAACACACATAAGGAAAAGCTGATTGATTGGTTGATTTAGTGTTTTATGGCACAAAGCAGCTAGTCTATCTGCGCCAAGATAAGGAAAGACAAGAGAAAACCACGAAAGTCTAAAAATACGAATGTATTACAATCGTTCTGCTTTCTGAAGACAACACATATCAACTGTACGATTAATAAATAGGTCAACATTCTTAAAAACTGTTCACCAATTATATGGTACTGAAACTAACGAACCGAGGATAATCAGGTGTGTGACTACATCGCAAAAAATCGAAACAAAATTCGCCTTACATAATCAACATTTTAATCAGCGACATATCTAGGCGTAACGCCTCTCCCAGATAAAACAAACGAAAATAATTTGAAATTATACAAGTCGGCGGTGAATGACTACAATTGTACTCGTCTCAACACATTAATATTAGGCCTATTACCATTTTAAACACTGCATTCTCAATACAGTTCCTCATGCTTTATGACAAGTAAAATAATACTAAATATAGAATAAAGATAAAAGTTAAACTAGAGGACATAGTAAAATTCCTATAGACTACTTCTGCCCTAAACATTTCTGATACGAATTATCGGCAAGTTTGTCTCAGTTCAGTGAAACCGACAGATTTATATCGGTCAACAATGGATATATAAACAAAACATACGTCTGAATCGACTGTTTTGCACGTCATTCTAGAATATCAGTGATTCACCCGAAGGAAGTTCGTTAACTTTCAACTGCTACATATTGAACATTATGGGTCGTTTAATTTCAGATTTCTCAAGGCTACTTAAAATTAAAAATAACTTACTATTCTCTTATGACTGATTCTATGTTTCTGTCGAAACAATGCACCAATACACACACTAAACTTCCCGATTGCGAAATAGTGTCTCACAATCATACAATAAATACACACCAGGTGTAAGACAAAAGGAGTGTTTCCACTGATTTAAGTACTTCAATCAACAAATGGCAACTGGTTTAAACACCACAGACGACATATGGCCGTGGTTTCACTCGTATCAATAGCACATATGGTTAGTGGAAACTCCGGATTAAAGCATGGGCTTCCCGAACTGAAGCCCACACTAATTAGGAGGCCTCAAGCTGCGACTATAAATCTATTGCACGTAGAAGTTCTGTCTTGAAGTTGGAAAGCTTAAGGCCAATAAAAACCCTTAATCCGGCATTGGTTAGTGGACATGAAATAATTTACCAATTTAAAAATCAAAAAGGATGAGGTGTAAACTAAAAACGTTGGCTACTCGCACCACAACGTGGCGCTTTTATTAAACACCCCAATACCAAATGATCTCACATTGCTGAATTATACTTCCCAACTTGTACAGGTTAAGAGGTAAACGAAACAACCGTAATATTTAATAAACAGGCGTATGTGCGTTACAATCGGTACGATATAAACAGACGTATGACACAATTACTAGTAGTACGTTACGATCGGTACGATATAAACAGACGTATGACACATCTACTAGTAGTACGTTACGATCGGTACGATATAAACAGACGTATGACACATCTACTAGTAGTACGTTAAAATCGGTACGATATAAACAGATGCACAACACATCTACTAGGAGTACGTTACGATCAGTATAACAAACATACTAAAGAGTAAAAGATACATTTTAGTACAAGAAAATACTCAAATATTAATAATTACATGTGCACGGTTTCTCCTCGATTTACAACAAACTTAAAACCATCATTACGAAGGACAACAGTTAAAATTGTGATTAGATATTGCAAGACCTAATTAATAACAGCTTTAAAATCATACAGCTCAAAACCAGACAGACTTCTCACACCTTAGCTTCCGGTATACACCAAACTACAAAACTTATATTCTAACCCAAATCCTTGACTTAGTTATTACAGCTACAAACATTACATACTACGTAAACCTAGCAAAAAGCCTTGAAACCGTTTAGGCGCCTTGAAGTAGATTAAAAGGTATATGACTAATCTTAATTCAATTACGTCTAAAACTACTACTGTAAAAAACACGTCCACGTGGTAGGTGCATAAGAACGTCTTAGATATCTTTTATTATAGATGCACTGGACTAAAAATTAGTGATGTCGAGAAACCCACTTGTTGAGAAATTTATATGCAGAAACGGCTCGTTTGGGTTGAGAAAATATTTTACATAGAAGAGCGAACAACGTTTCGACCTTCTATGTAAAATATTTTCTCAACCCAAACGAGCCGTTTTTGCACATAAAATTGGACTAAAAATTATTCAATCACAGCGCGGGAAAAAGGACAGTGACTGCTAACGTTCCCCAAGGACAAAACTGCCCATTCAATAAACTGCGTGCGCCCAGCTACTCGTAACGTTCGATTAAACTATGTATACCGAAAGTCTACAAGGTATTTGCTAGTTTATTAAACAGAAGTCAGTGGAAAACAGGTATTTTCGTACAAAAATAAAGATAGCACAATGAAGCTACTGGCGTTTTAATCACATGAGGATACACGAAAGCTACACTAATGGTAGACAGTGTGTAAAATACTGTTGTAAGCATTGTGTCTAATAGTAGGTTAGAACGAATCAACACGTTACACCGATATATTTTTACATATGTAAGAAACGTAAATTTGTTAAGTGGAAAAACAGCCCAATCAAACTTATAAAAACTTAAGAAATCAAAGCTTCTCCATTAACTTCGTGTAGTACTATTATTAAACGCATATAATTGGTAGTTAATTAATAAATTTTCATTAAAATATCAAATAAAAATGAAATTACAAAAAACGATTTAAACAGCTCATTGTTTCAGATTATTTAAGCAAGACACTAACGATAGTGTTTCGTAACACTACGAGTTTGTAGCATGTAAAATGCTACAGAAGTTTCAAACTAAGCATTACTTTCTAAAACTATTCTTCGAATAAAGCTATATTTAACAGTGTACAAGATACAACAGATACCTCAGACAAGTGGTAGATATAATACTTGTTCGGAAAAAAACAACATACGTTAATATCTTCACTAAATTCTTTGTACGTACGTAAGTTGTATCTAAAAATAGTTACCAAGTGATGCAAGACAGCTGGTTAAATTACGAGCAAAATTTCGTTCTTTATCAACCTTCTCACTCTAATTACAACATTCTTAAGGCTCACAAACAACAGTGTAACACTATGACCCAAAACAATGTTCTTCAGCGATACTATTAAACCAAGCGGGCATTTTAAATACCACAATCAGATGGTCGAGAAACGCATATAAAAACACAGCTGGTTCAACGACTAAAAATGAAACTGTCCTCTACGAAAATTATTAAATCGCCCAAGATATAAGAAATAAAACTTACTATCGTGTTTGTATTCGAAGTCAGGGAACAATTACTATGAAATATCTGAATTAAACTGTTTATGAAGGAAGTGTATACAACTTTAGTTACCTAATAACGTATAATCAAGACTTCTTTTTACATCAATCACTTCAAACTGTTATTTCTATTGCTGCGTAAAAACAAAGTTCGTTTTAAAGTTTTGCCCACATCGAATTAACTAATACATTTGTGTAACTTGCAAGATATATTTAAAGATTCAAAATAATTATGCACTAGTTTATTGAATACTAGGTGGACGAAAGATTATGTGAATTCATACTTTCTTTACATATAACTGAAAAGAGAAAAACGCCCATAAAACTACAAAACGAAAACGTTTATGTACCTTCACACGAACCTAATGAGCCTCCATATCAATTTTGAAGATTCTTTCACATCCTATAATAAACATGATCAGCAATACAGTTTTTATATATATTCACACACACACACGCGCGCGCCACTATTAATTTAAATAATGTTAACATATATTTAGCAGTTCTAACAAAGTAACACACGTTCATGATTGATTTGAGACAACTACAATTATAAAAAAAAAAAAAAATTGCATGTTCAGAGTAACTTATTTTCCAATGAATATTTTAATGTTTAGAAGATGAAAATTTGACACATTATATTACATCTTTTTACTGCCAAAGAGTATATTCGAATTACTTTTCTTACTTTCAGTTTAAAGCAAAATCATTTTAGGATAAATAAATAATATTGCTTTCTTGGGTCAGCCATGGTTGATGTCGACATTCGGATAAAATCGGGTATCAACCAACAATAATTTATATTTCTCTTCTTACGTCTCACTTTTAGTGTACACTTTACACGTTTATTAATGCTTAAACTTTACCAAATCAAAAAGGTTTAAGAATACAGATTTTTTAAATATCAGACTAAACCAGTTTTGATAAGACAATATTTCAAATGTTTCACTAAAAAATAAAAGCTGTCGTACTGCAACTACAAACATTCCAAAACTGGTTGTTTTACAACTTTTTCTGAAAACGAAAGGACACAAGAACTGAAATCTTAAAAATGACTAACTTTAAACCTACCTACAAATTAATGAATTAACAATTCAATGTTACCTTCGTAAAACAGAAAACAATTAAGCCAATATGTTACGCTATAACACAGTAAACAAACTTGTTCAAATAGCAGGGTTCTTCAATCATGTCTACATTCAAACCACATCAACCACTAAATAACTAAAGAAAGCAGTTTATATCTTTAACAAAACCAAGTAACTAAGCCTACTTGCCTTTTCTGAATATTACGATTTAACTGCTCAAGAATTTTCTTCTTTTCCCACCCTTCGTCTGTTTTTACCCATGCCTCACCCGGGGATCTCCAATCTTTCCCTATGAAAGGCATGTTTTTATTAAAAATTAACTATTGTAGCGTTAAACTTCACGCTACTTCCCTCCTCTTCCAGCCTAACAACTACGATTGACATTTTCAATCAGCTGTCTTTGTATTTATATACTGCTATTAGTATCCGAATCAACGACGCATGGTGTTGTTGACGGAAATGACGTAATACGGAAAACTAGTCGGAATTTCGAACAGTAAAAAAACAAACAAACACGAATTTTACATTTTAGGATTTTACCAAACATACTAGATATACTCATTACCTGTATCTGGAATTATTTTGATTTTCCAAAGAAATTTTAGAAGAGTACAAATTTTGAAAGAGTACAAAACTCACCTTCTGCTTTGCTGCCATCTAGTGGCCACATGTTTTGACAGTATTTTTTGTTCGGTAAAAGCAAAACAATATTATTTCTAAACTTTCTATATTCCTGTTTATCAATACTACAAAATAATTTTAAAAGTTATCACTGAAATCAAAACTAAATCAATGTTCTCATACGATTAATAAGTATTATCTTATTCAACAACTAAGTTTAAGGTGTCCATTTATTCCAATAAAAACATTCACTATTGTTTGGTTGAAATATAATTGATCGTTACAATATAGGCTGCACATGTATCCTCTGTATACCAGAGTTTCCTGACAAAGCAAATATTTTAAAATTACTTTCATTTTTGCTCACGTTAACACATATTTAAAAGTAATGATGGACAATGTTAAATATTTCTATTAAAATCTACATATACATTACAAATTAGGTTGCTCTGTTAAATATAAATGTTCTTTTACACAAATGTTTTATAGTAATTGAAATAAATGTTACACAATAGTGGAATATTACTCTCACCTACTATCAGGATACAAAAGCAGTTTTATGCAAATATACCTGATGATCTAATGTGTTTCATGAAAACGTATACTTAATTTTGTGAAAGTATCTTACGGTTCATTCAGAATATCAGATCTCTGAAAATTGACTGGCCAATTCTTACAGTGCTTTGAAAAAATCAGACATGTTTCCACTTATAATTAGCCATATAAGGTTAACTGTGTCTTAAATTAGTTTTGTTTGAAGCAGAAAGTCACACAATAGGCTGTTTATCAAACCCATTTTATTAGCACTGTAACTGCCCAGCCACCAGGTTGTAGTTCAAAGAATCTTTCTCCATATTGTAGCTTTAGTTACGGACCACATTTTTATTAAGAGAATTATGTTGTTTTTTTAACTTCAACAGGTTTTAAAAGTTCCCTTTTATATGACTGTTCTTAAAATTAATTTTAAGCTTTCATTAATACCAGAACTTAGAAATATTATATTAAAAAATCCAAATTGGTATTTATGAGCTTTTCTTATATTTTACCTTAATGAGATTTCATATATCAATCCATTAGTCACACATGTTACACGTACTTTTATTACAGTTATGAAAAAAGTTAAAAATAAGAAATACAGACACTTCATAAGAAAACAATTAGGAAGAAACCTAGTCTATAAATAGAGAGTCTATTTTAGACTATATATTGAATTGACTGTCTGCTCTTGTATGAAGTACATTAACACATCGCCAGTGTCTTCAATAATCTATAAGGAAAGAAAAGTACCAACATAAGACTTAAACAAAAATGTAACATGTGCAAAAAATAAAAATTGAGAAAGGACCCACTCTTGAGATAGGTTTAAAATATATACAAAAGAAGTTCAAAATTAGTAATATTTACCTTCTATTTTAATATAACATGTGTTATTTGTTAAAATATCTTTAATTATGATCAACTACAACAAAATATTAATATTTAAAATCTCAGGAACACATCTCTTATACTCACTGTTTTGGTCTTAAGCCTAAACACAAAGAAAATACACAAATATAGTTGATGACGTATCCACTGTGATTTCTTGTTACATGTTGTAACATGTATAGACAGTCCATGTGGATTAAAAAAAATAATACACACAAGCTAAGTTAGTCACTGACCCTAATGTGCAAAGGATTTCAGTGTAAATTTATAAGCCTAGCCTAGAGAAACTTTATTAATATTTATCTTTAATTTTCTCTCATTAAACTCTTAGCAAGCCAACATGATTTTTTTACTTGCAGCTACCATTTTATTTCTCTAAGGAATATATTTATCTTGAATATTTAAAAATTTAAAAATATGTATTTGGGGATTTTATTGCCCACTCTTTTGGGGGGCTTTAATAAAGTTTAACACTTTAAATTGACTGGTATGACAGGAGATTTAGAAGATATAGAATAAAGTTAGTGAAACAGTAAGTTAGGACATCAAAAATGATGTATGAGGAAAGGTTGACTAGAAATGTACAAATTAACAGTAAGGATTTATTTAAATATATTAATGATAAATAAAATGTTAAATAGGGAGTAGGACCCTTGAGGGATGGTAAAAGTTGACTAGAAATGTACAAATTAACAGTAAGGATTTCTTTAAATATATTAATGATAAATACAATGTTAAATAGGGAGTAGGACCCTTGAGGGATGGTAAAGGTTGACTAGAAATGTACAAATTAACAGTAAGGATTTCTTTAAATATATTAATGATAAATAAAATGTTAAATAGGAAGTAGGACCCTTGAGGGATGGTAAAGGTTGACTAGAAATGTACAAATTAACAGTAAGGATTTCTTTAAATATACTAATGATAAATAAAATGTTAAATAGGAAGTAGGACCCTTGAGGGATGGTAAAGGTTGACTAGAAATGTACAAATTAACAGTAAGGATTTCTTTAAATATATTAATGATAAATAAAATTTTAAATATGGAGTAGGACCCTTGAGGGATGGTAAAGGTTGACTAGAAATGTACAAATTAACAGTAAGGATTTCTTTAAATATACTAATGATAAATAAAATGTTAAATATGGAGTAGGACCCTTGAGGGATGGTAAAGGTTGACTAGAAATGTACAAATTAACAGTAAGGATTTCTTTAATATCCTAATGATAAATAAAATGTTAAATAGGAAGTAGGACCCTTGAGGGATGGTAAAGGTTGGCTTGTATCTGATGATTATGAGATAGCTGTGTTATTAAATTTTATCTATATCTTCAATGTTTACTAACAAAGATTTCAGCATTATTTCACATTTTGAACAGTTGGATAAATGGAAACAAGATGAAACAAGACCACCGCATTAATTCTGAGCTGCACTAGTCTGAGCACAAAGTGATTTTCATGTTATGATTAAAAACTATTCTTCAGCCCAAAAATCTCAAATATTATTTGCATAATGTGTAAAACCCCCAAAATACACTTCAAACATTTGTTTTCAGTAAGACTTTGTTATTTTCTATGTGGGGTCTGTCACTTGATCAACCTCATAGCTATCATTGAAAGAATAGGAAATAAATATGAATATTTTTTCATGTTAGAATGGCTCATAACATGAAAATACAAATGTAGCTTAAGTCTCATTTATTATTTTTATTATACTGATCTTCCAATCATGCCTACCTAACATTATGTAACTTGCATTGATGCAATGAATATACACTCATGTTATGCATCCAGTAATATAAAACTAATGTTTAGTCTTCTTGTCTTGGCTGTGTTTTAGTGAACTAGTATTTTGTAATATACAGTAAAATTTCAATTATTATACATTATTTATATATATTAGAAAAAATTAATACTAATATATTCAAATAAACAAAATCAAAAGGAAGGAATGCATTAAAAACAGCAAATCCAAATCTCTGACTAATTATATTAGTTTGTTATAACATAAAAAACAAGCTAAAACAAAAATGCTGCACCAATTGAAAATATCCCAGGGTACAAACTATAATATGGGATATAAAATGTAACCTAGGTCTTGGAGGTGACTGAAGTAGGACCCACATTTCAGTGGGGACACACCATCTATCAGTCTTAATCTCCATTTGCCAATCTCATATAAGAAATAAAGGAGTAGAAATAGATATAGAAATTAGGAGAGCAAGATGTGGATGCTCAGGCCTACAACGTCCTACATCTGTATCACCCTTTACTGCCTGCAGACAGTTGTCGGAAGGTGACTGCTCTCTAAAGTAAAGAAAAAATAATAATAATAAGGTACTACCATTTGGAGGTAAGTTAGATCAGTCCAAAATAGTGATAACACACTAATTAGTAGACTACTAGACAAATTATACTAGTATAAAGGGACCCAACCAGTTATCAAACAGTTTTTGAATAACCACAATTGCTAATGGGATGTGTGCACTTGTTGGGCATTGCACAGCTTCTCAAACCTTGGAATATGATTGGACACTGCCACCCTCATTACCTGTTTTACATTGATTTTCACACAGTACTTGCTTTTTATCACATCAACCTACAAAAACCCAGCTTCACAGAGATATGATGTCGCAAATGGAATCAGGATTCACTGAGCTTTAGCATATAGCAGTGAATATTCATCTTTTACTGATATCCAAAACTGTAAGTTCCATGCTGCCATATTTTGTTTTTGAAGTTTTGTTACAAGACAGTTAAATAAGATTTTCTTCTTCTGCAGAGTTAAATCCAGATGGGGCCTTAGCATCAAATGGGTCTTGGATCCATGCAAACTTCTCCATATCTTCTGGAAAGTAATTTTCAAACCAGTCACTGAGCTGTGTCAGATGCTCCTCAATAAAAGATTTTAGTTCGTGGGTCAAATCAACTTCACTGGATGTAACAAACTGCTGCAGCAGGAGGAAACAGTCTTTGTCACCATCTTTATTCATTTTTTTTTTCCATAGTAACTTTTTCTGAAGGCTAAATCCTTCTCTGCAAGTTTCAGAACATTCATATGGCTTCCCTGCAGAGAGGTATACACTGCATTCAGGTTTTTGAAAAGATTGCATTGATGTGCTAATTTTGACTCAAAAAATCAGTAACCATGAAGTTTTGAGCATATTTGTGTTCTTTTACTTCAAGATAAGAGAAGAATTCCTGTCATAATTTGAAAACACAGGAGAGCCATTGCAAGCTGCAATAGTACAACAAAGATGTGTGCTCAGATCCCATATCCTCAGACAGTTTAAAAAAAAAAAGATCACTTCTGTGGCCAAGTTTTTATATAGTTCACCACTTTCAACACACTTTCCAGGATTAGGTTCAGTGCAGGACTCAGGTGCTTTCATGCAAGGGCTTTCCTGTGGAACATACAGAGGGGCACAGTACATCAAAAGCTTTGCTCCCAATGAGTGCGTGTAATCCTCCGTAACAACCAGACACAGAGCAACCACCATAGGTACAGATGCCAGTGCACTTAGTCCAGTCTAAGTTATTTTCATACATAAAAGTATCAAGGATCTCAAACAAGTCTTAAGCCTTTGTACCTGTAGCGATACTTTTACAAAAGAGAAGGTCTTCCAGTCTTCCACAATTTTGTCACCATCCATGAACCATGTAGAACAAATCAAATGAACATCCTTGTTACTATCCATCACCTTATCTAGCTGGTGTAACAAATCAAATGAACATCCTTGTTACTATCCATCACCTTGTCTAGCTCGTGTAACAAATCAAATGAACATTCTTGTTACTATCCATCACCTTGTCTAGCTGGTGTAACAAATCAAATAAACATTCTTGTTACTATCCGTCACCTTGTCTAGCTGGTGTAACAAATCAAATGAACATCCTTGTTACTATCTGTCACCTTGTCTAGCTGGTGTAACAAATCAAATAAACATTCTTGTTACTATCTGTCACCTTGTCTAGCTGGTGTAACAAATCAAATGAACATCCTTGTTACTATCTGTCACCTTGTCTAGCTGGTGTAGCAAATCAAATGAACATCCTTGTTAATATCCGTCATCTTGTCTAGCTGGTGTAACAAATCAAATGAACATCCTTGTTACTATCCGTCATCTTGTCTAGCTGGTGTAACAAATCAAATGAACATCCTTGTTACTATCCGTCACCTGGTCTAGCTGGTGTAACAAACCAAATGAACATCCTTGTTACTATCCATCACCTCGTCTAGGTGGTGTAACAAATCAAATAAACATCCTTGTTACTATCTGTCACCTTGTCTAGGTGGTGTAACAAATCAAATAAACATCCTTGTTACTATCTGTCACCTTGTCTAGCTGGTGTAGCAAATCAAATGAACATCCTTTTTACTATCTGTCACCTTGTCTAGCTGGTGTAACAAATCAAATGAACATCCTTGTTACTGTCCGTCATCTTGTCTAGCTGGTGTAACAAATCAAATGAACATCCTTGTTACTATCCGTCACCTTGTCTAGCTGGTGTAACAAATCAATGAACATCTTTGTTACTATCCGTCACCTTGTCTAGCTGGTGTAACAAATCAAATGAACCTCCTTGTTACTATCCATCACCTTGTCTAGCTGGTGTAACAAATCAAATGAACCTCCTTGTTACTATCCATCACCTTGTCTAGCTGGTGTAACAAATCAAATAAACATCCTTGTTACTATCCATCACCTTGTCTAGCTGGTGTAACAAATCAAATAAACATCCTTGTTACTATCCGTCGTCTCATCTAGCTGGTGTAGCAAATCAAATGAACATCCTTGTTACTCTCCGTCACCTGGTCTAGCTGGTGTAACAAACCAAATGAACATCCTTGTTACTATCCATCACCTCGTCTAGGTGGTGTAACAAATCAAATAAACATCCTTGTTACTATCTGTCACCTTGTCTAGGTGGTGTAACAAATCAAATAAACATCCTTGTTACTATCTGTCACCTTGTCTAGCTGGTGTAGCAAATCAAATGAACATCCTTTTTACTATCTGTCACCTTGTCTAGCTGGTGTAACAAATCAAATGAACATCCTTGTTACTGTCCGTCATCTTGTCTAGCTGGTGTAACAAATCAAATAAACATCCTTGTTACTATCCGTCGTCTCATCTAGCTGGTGTAGCAAATCAAATGAACATCCTTGTTACTCTCCGTCACCTTGTCTAGCTGGTGTAACAAATCAAATGAACATCCTTGTTACTATCCGTCGTCTCATCTAGCTGGTGTAGCAAATCAAATGAACATCCTTGTTACTATTCGTCACCTTGTCTAGCTGGTGTAACAAATCAAATGTACATCCTTGTTACTATCCGTCACCTTGTCTAGCTGGTGTAACAAATCAAATGAACATCCTTGTTACTATCTGTCACCTTGTCTAGCTGGTATAACAAATCAAATGAACATCCTTGTTACTATCTGTCACCTTGTCTAGCTGGTATAACAAATCAAATGAACATCCTTGTTACTATCTGTCACCTTGTCTAGCTGGTATAACAAATCAAATGAACATCCTTGTTACTATCCGTCACCTTGTCTAGCTGGTATAACAAATCAAATGAACATCCTTGTTACTATCTGTCACCTTGTCTAGCTGGTATAACAAATCAAATGAACATCCTTGTTACTATCTGTCACCTTGTTTAGCTGGTGTAACAAATCAAATGAACAACCTTGTTACTATCTGTCACCTTGTCTAGCTGGTGTAACAAATCAAATAAACATCCTTGTTACTATCTGTCACCTTGTTTAGCTGGTATAACAAATCAAATGAACATCCTTGTTACTCTATGTCACCTTGTCTAGCTGGTGTAACAAATCAAATAAACATCCTTGTTACTATCTGTCACCTTGTCTAGCTGGTATAAAAAATCAAATGAACATCCTTGATACTATCCGTTGTCTCATCTAGCTGGTGTATCAAATCAAATGAACATCCTTGTTACTATCCGTCACCTTGTCCAGCTGATGTAACAAATCAAATGAACATCCTTGTTACTCTCTGTCACCTTGTCTAGCTAGTATAACAAATCAAATGAACATCCTTGTTACTATCTGTCACCTTGTCCAGCTGATGTAACAAATCAAGTGAACATCCTTGTTACTATCTGTCATCTTGTCCAGCTGGTGTAACAAATCAAGTGAACATCCTTGTTACTATCCGTCACCTTGTCCAGCTGGTGTAACAAATCAAGTGAACATCCTTGTTACTATCTGTCATCTTGTCCAGCTGGTGTAACAAATCAAATGAACATCCTTGTTACTATCCGTCACCTTGTCCAGCTGGTGTAACAAATCAAATGAACATCCTTGTTACTATCCGTCACCTTGTCCAGCTGGTGTAACAAATCAAATGAACATCCTTGTTACTCTCTGTCACCTTGTCTAGCTGATATAACAAATCAAATGAACATCCTTGTTACTCTCTGTCACCTTGTCTAGCTAGTATAACAAATCAAATGAACATCCTTGTTACTATCTGTCACCTTGTCCAGCTGATGTAACAAATCAAGTGAACATCCTTGTTACTATCTGTCACCTTGTCCAGCTGATGTAACAAATCAAATGAACATCCTTGTTACTATCCGTCACCTTGACTAGCTGATGTAACAAATCAAATGAACATCCTTGTTACTCTGTCATCTTGTCCAGCTGGTGTAACAAATCAAGTGAACATCCTTGTTACTATCCGTCACCTTGTCCAGCTGGTGTAACAAATCAAGTGAACATCCTTGTTACTATCTGTCATCTGGTCCAGCTGGTGTAACAAATCAAATGAACATCCTTGTTACTATCCGTCACCTTGTCCAGCTGATGTAACAAATCAAGTGAACATCCTTGTTACTCTCTGTCACCTTGTCCAGCTGTAACCTAAATCCCTTTCCTTTCATTTTCTCAATAGTTAATCTTTGAGATCTTTGACCATGTTTTGGATTCTACAACTGATAATACTGTTGGTTAAATACACCTTTGGAAGCAGTCTTCTGCAGATTCACCAACCCATAATGTTCACCATATCCACTGCAGCCGGTAAAATTAGTTCTTCGGCACGGGTGCGAGGCTTTTTACATTTCCCGACTCTATACGCCACCTTGCAGGATACTAGTAAAGTATTGCTTGGTATCGATGTTCGTTTCAAAATGTACCTTTTTGTTCTTTCAATTCTTTTAGCTTTGTGATAGAATAATCACGGGATTTGTTAGCCATGTTAGGAATGATTGGTCTCTAAATCACATTTTAGTTTACTTGAAAGCAGGCACCCTGGAGCCAAAACTGTTAGACATAATAGACACTGTGGACATTCTTCATGACTGACATCTACTGAAGTAAAACTGAAATCTAGATAACTATCCTCATATTACCAATATTTCTGTTTCTTCACAACTTTGCTACTGGTCTGTGGTTCACCATCCCTTTCTTCACTCCCACACTTCTTATTAATGTTCAAAAATCTTTATGCACGTGGACTAAAAATCAACAAAATAATTCACTGAACTTTGCTTGACCTCGAGGACACTTGATCACAACACTCTCCAGTTATTTCAGTTATTGACCGACCTGGAGAGTCAACAGGTATTTATATACAGAATCTAAGAAACAAGAAAGTTCAAGAAGTTACAGGCATAGCCAAAAGTACAAGTAAACAAAACACATCTCAAACATTTGAGAATGTCATCAAAAGGAATGTAGCGCAATCTGATGTTAAAACTGTGAACAACCTACTGTGTCCGAAAGATGTTGATATTGCACACAGCATGGGAACCACTGTCATAAAATATTCATACTGATACAATTTAATGGATTTAATAAAGAAACTTTAAATAAAATTATTAAACTATTCTGCAAGAAATATAATAATGTATTAAACATATATAACAAAATAAAACTTAGAGAAATTTTGATTCATATTTCTAATTACTATTTTCAAATATGGATAAGGTAATTGAACAACCTGGCACTACTTTAAACAGATATACACCTTGCTGCACATAAAGGCTTGTTTAAAGCACAATAGTCATGGTAGACTTAAAAATTGGTGGTGGTTGGGAGCTATACTAGTTTATTTAGATAATTGGAAGGGGCTCTTTATACTAGCATAATTTATTTACTGGACTACCAATTAGTGCCTTTCTATCATAATGAGGGCTGGAATGCTAAATTCAAGAGGTACATTTTTAACTTACCCTTAAATGGTAGTATCTTATTTTTCTTATTTTTATTTCAATTAATTTTTTCTTCTTCTTTACTTTAGAGAGCAATTACCTTCCTACAACTGAAGGCAGACAGTGAAGGGTGATACAGATGTGGGATGTTGTGGGCTTGAGCATCCACATTTTGCTCTCCTAATTTCTACATCTATTGCTACTTCTTTATTTCTTATATGAGATTGGCAAATGGAGGTTAAGACTGATGGATGGTGTATCCCCACTGCAATGTGGGTCCTACTTCTTCAGTCACCTCCAAAACCTATGTTACATTTTATATCCAACATTATAGCTTGTACCCTAGGATCTTTTTAATTAATGCAATTTTTTGTTTATTTTGTTTTAGCTTGTTTTTTAAGTTATAGCAAATGAATATATGTATATATATCATTACTATTTAAAATCAATTATTAAACTTTTTTTCTTAAAACATAGAACAGTAAATCAAGAAGTAAGGCAAACAATTATCTTTTCTTACTACAAATTTTGTATTTGATTGTTGCTGGACATAGGTTGCTAAGTCTTAAAATTTCACACATGGAGGATATCAAACAAAATTTTTAAGGGTTTTATACAAAGAGTTGAATAAATAGAAAATCATAAATAACTACAATAATACCACATAATTCCACTATAATCTATTAAGCTTAGTAACTATGAGCCTTAGAGCAGACTAAAGACACAATCCACCTCCTTGAAATCTTGGATAGAAAGAATGTGGCAGCCTTTTCACAGATTAAAATGGCTGAGAAAACCACACTAGAGACATTGTAAGATGTTGATTGGTTATTCACATGTCATATACTGAGGTAAGTGTTTGTAAAGGACTGTTTTCAAAAATGGAAAGAGATGAACAGAGCAACTATGTTTGATTCAGTACGTAATCCATATCTCAACAAAATAAAAATGGTACGAGGTTTTCATTTTATATTCTGGCTTCACAACACTAATAAATTCAGTTCCTAATTTGTATGAAACTATACACTCAATATTTTGACATCACAAACATCTAATTTTAAACAATGCTGCATTCAACATATCATGACTTACTAAAATCTGTATTCAAATGTGTTATTTTAATATTTACCTTTAAGAAATTAACTTATATATAATATCAAAGTTTATTATAATCTGCTTTAATAAAATTTAAATTCAAATCAACAAATGAGATGACATGGCCTTTGACCAGCAACCAGTAGCAACAGGGTTAAAACATGTTGTATGTACCCTCCAAAAATAAATTACTTCACTATGCTTATAAACCACTGTTTTTCTAATTTATATTATAGCTCAATACACTTCCTTACTCAAGAAATCATTTATTATCAGTGATGTTTTTCTCAACATTTAAGTGACCTGTTCATTTATCAAGTCCATCCCATCTGCTTAAAAAGAAAATAATGTAGACCATTCCTGATCATATAAGTATTTCTTGTATCTTACTTTCAAGTTATTTCTTCCACCCAAAACAAGCCACCTATAAGAAAAATAAAACTCCAAACTTCCCAAGTCAATATTCCCTCTTTTTACCATTATCAATACTACATTAGAACAATGCCACAATAAGCTATTTGTCATGTCTACAGACTTATCACTGGGGAACAAAAAGAAGATGATACATCCACACTATCAATTCCCTTTAGAATATTTAACATCCCAATCACATCCACTCTACTAAAATAAAACAATTTCAGAGATGTTAGCCTCTACTCACATGATAACCCATCCATCTCAGGTACCACACTCTAGACCTCCTTTAAACCTTTTAACTATTCAATATCCTTCTTAAGGTAAGCAGTCTACCCTAAAATCAGTACTCTGAATTAGGTCTAACATGTCTGGTAATCAGTAGCTTTTGTTATTTAATCTGATAAAGGTTTCATTCTTCAATACCATTACAATACTACAAGTATCTTTACTATTGTAAATATGATCGGTGCAAGAGATTCTGACATGTTTGATGAGTGATGTTCTTGGTACCAAACAGTCTCCGGTACTATGAGCTGATTGAAGAACTCAATATAATACTCTGTTATAAAAGACATTGGAGAATAATTTTGTGTATAATGGAATGGACAAAGTAACATGACAAAAATATATTTCTGGTACAAAATTAATATTTCAATGCATTATAATAAATATTTGATAATTATTTTGGTACTTGTTTAGTTATATACCACACTATAAACAGATGAAAACAGGCCTATAAAGGTAATACCATCAGCCAAATAGTGGTGTTAGATAGTCGTATACATGTTAAAACTCTAGAATATTTACATCAAAATCATACTTGTACCTTAAATTATGATAATCCAACTTTTTATGGTTTATTTCTTATTTGTTTAATGTCAATTTAAGGTTCATATTTTCATTTCTTGTTTGCTTAATGTCAATTTAAGGTTCATATTTTCATTTCTTGTTTGCTTAATGTCAATTTAAGGTTCATATTTTCATTTCTTGTTTGCTTAATGTCAATTTAAGGTTCATATTTTCATTTCTTGTTTGCTTAATGTCAATTTAAGGTTCATATTTTCATTTCTTGTTTGCTTAATGTCAATTTAAGGTTCATATTTTCATTTCTTGTTTGCTTAATGTCAATTTAAGGTTCATATTTTCATTTCTTGTTTGCTTAATGTCAATTTAAGGTTCATATTTTCATTTCTTGTTTGCTTAATGTCAATTTAAGTTTCATATTTTCATTTCTTGTTTGCTTAATGTCAATTTAAGTTTCATATTTTCATTTCTTGTTTGCTTAATGTCAATTTAAGTTTCATATTTTCATTTCTTGTTTGCTTAATGTCAATTTAAGTTTCATATTTTCATTTCTTGTTTGCTTAATGTCAATTTAAGGTTCATATTTTCATTTCTTGTTTGCTTAATGTCAATTTAAGTTTCATATTTTCATTTCTTGTTTGCTTAATGTCAATTTAAGTTTCATATTTTCATTTCTAGTTTGCTTAATGTCAATTTAAGTTTCATATTTTCATTTCTTGTTTGCTTAATGTCAATTTAAGGTTCATATTTTCATTTCTTGTTTGCTTAATGTCAATTTAAGTTTCATATTTTCATTTCTTGTTTGCTTAATGTCAATTTAAGTTTCATATTTTCATTTCTTGTTTGCTTAATGTCAATTTAAGTTTCATATTTTCATTTTTTGTTTGCTTAATGTCAATTTAAGTTTGATATTTTCATTTCTTGTTTGTTTAATGTCAATTTAAGGTTCATATTTTCATTTCTTGTTTGCTTAATGTCAATTTAAGGTTCATATTTTCATTTCTTCTTTGCTTAATGTCAATTTAAGGTTCATATTTTCATTTCTTCTTTGCTTAATGTCAATTTAAGTTTCATATTTTCATTTCTTGTTTGTTTAATATCAATTTAAGTTTGATATTTTCATTTCTTGTTTGCTTAATGTCAATTTAAGTTTGATATTTTCATTTCTTGTTTGTTTAATGTCAATTTAAGTTTGATATTTTCATTTCTTGTTTGCTTAATGTCAATTTAAGTTTGATATTTTCATTTCTTGTTTGTTTAATGTCAATTTAAGGTTCATATTTTCATTTCTTGTTTGCTTAATGTCAATTTAAGTTTGATATTTTCATTTCTTGTTTGCTTAATGTCAATTTAAGTTTCATATTTACATTTCTTGTTTGCTTAATGTCAATTTAAGTTTCATATTTTCATTTCTTGTTTGCTTAATGTCAATTTAAGTTTCATATTTTCATTTCTTGTTTGCTTAATGTCAATTTAAGTTTCATATTTACATTTCTTGTTTGCTTAATGTCAATTTAAGTTTCATATTTTCATTTCTTGTTTGCTTAATGTCAATTTAAGTTTGATATTTTTAAGTCTACCATGACTATCGTGCTTTAAACAAGCCTTTATGTGCAGCAAGGTGTATGTCTGTTTAAAGTAGTGCCAGGTTGTTCAATTACCTTATCCATATTTGAAAATAGTAATTAGAAATATGAATCAAAATTTCTCTAAGTTTTATTTTGTTATATATGTTTAATACATTACAATTCTTTTATTTACAGCTACCCTTTTTTTTCCCTTTATAAGAAATTTAAGTTTGTTATTTAAAAATGTACAAAATTTGATCACTATCTCCAATAAATTATTGACAGAAAATAATGTTTTTGGACATCTCTTCAAAATATACTTTCTAGGAATTTGTGAACAAAACTTTGGTGTTCCTGACCTCAAATTTCTGAAAACTTGTTACCCTAATGTTGACTCTTAAAATCTCTCAATCTATATGCCTCAAATGAAAATTCCCTTTATTATAACTTCATTAAAAGCTGTAATCTTAACTGCAGTATCAAGTTCATGTTTATTTCATCAGTCTTACCTGGTGGTGTCTGTAAAGAATTCCAGCAAAGAGCCTTCTACCCTACATTCACTAACAAACACTCAAACAGATTCAACATCCTAAGTCTACTCAACTTCAACAGTATCTAACTCACTCTTTATCTAAAGTCAATTTTCATCTCCTGTTAGCATTCTTAGCCTATTGAACAACCTATAATCCTCAGTTTAAAAAATCAGACATTTCTGTCATCAAAATTGTCACCATCTAAGTCAGTTATTCTCACAGTGCTGACATCAACTGTTCCAAAAGTGTTTTAAATAGTTTAAGGTTATTTCTAAAATTTCTAGCATTACAATGATAACAATTTAACATACCCTTAAAAGGACTGATATACTTAATATAAATGTCAGACTTTCAAATCAGGTCGCACTTGTTTACAAATGTCCAACTCCAATACTTCTGTTCAACCTAGGCCAGTGGGAGTAACTTTTGTACTAAAGTAATTACTGATAAATTATTTGTTTTGTTTAGATATTAAGATGTTATTAACATAAAATTAATTCAAAACATTAATAGTGACTTTGTCATTAGAGAAGTTTATATTTTAACAATTACAACTTTTTGAATCATAGTATTGAGTCATCATGTAATAGTTACTTTTTTTAACATAACTGTGCAACTCTTTCCTGGTGATGACTCGATACTAATTCCTGTAAGTCGAAACGTTGTAATTATCAAAATCAGAACTTGCCTAGTGTAAAAAGTTGCTATTATTGTATTTTGAATGATTCAGTTCAGTGGATTCCTCACTAGATAAATATAATTATCACAACTATCTGCTATACATACACGTTAAAGGTTGATGTTTCATAATTATAGATTATCAGTCAAATCAATCTTCAGGCTTCTCAGGTGGAGGACCGCATGGCTGAAGTGTTTTTTCCATAAGGTTAAATCTCACTCGAGCCTTCGCCTCATTTTCAGCAATAGAGAAGAAATTTAACATATCAAAATGTCCCATGTAGGAGGCACAACTGTCCCGGTGTTGGTTTACCATCCATTCATACCTAGCTGAGTCGGCATGACCCGTTCCGATATACTTCGACTGCAAGTGTTCTAGTTGACTGTGAATATTATACCTGTCTCCCATACTTGTTTTACAAAACGCAGAACAAAAGTTATAGCTAATACTGGTTCAACAACCGAAACGTTAAGCCTAATATTACCTACAAATGTTAATCTTTAGAAATCCCCACCAGAGGGCAAGAGTGTATCTGTAATTGACATATGCCTTGTAAATTAATAAAATGAAAGAAAATAGCGACCATGCATATTACCCATTTAATAACACCTTTAAAATGTCTGAATATTAACGATGACTATTTCACGGCACTGACTGAGTGAAACTAAAACTTATTGTATTTATAAAGCCTCCTTAATTGCTACAGATGCATTTACGAAATGAAAAAATTCCCCAATTGTAATGTAAATGACTTCCAGACAAAATAACGAACCTAGTCACTTTCATTGTTTCACAAAACTCTTTTATCTGAGGTCCGAAAAATTCCTTTCTTGCACTGAAAAAGTTAGTGACATATATCTTACTATAAAGACATAGTGTGTATGTTAATACGCACGTAACTAAAACACCTGCGCTATCTATTGAATGGCACTACAAAAAAAAGAATCAATAAATATTTCATAGTTTTGAAATTCAAGATACAGACAATTAGAAAAAAATAACTGTATTATGTACAACAGCCATTTATTTATCACAGAATACAATTTTAAATAAAAGTACTCTTCTCACAAGATGGAAATAAGTTTCACTAAGACTGTTCGAGAGGGTTTGATTATATCATTATTGATATGATTTTAGATGCCGTACTGAGAAACTGGATTTCATAGAAAAACTTAATTTTTCGATAAATATTACTATTTTTCACACCTAAAAGGCCCGGCATGGATAGGAGATTAGGGCACTCGACTTGCAATCTTAGGGCTGCGGATTAGAATCTCTTTCCCACCAAACATGCTCGACCTTTCAGCCGTGGAGGCGTTACAATGGTACGATCAATCCCACAATTCTTTAGTAAAAGAGTAGCCCAAGAGTTGATAGTGGCTGGTAAGGGCCTTCTCTTTAGTCTTCCACTGCGATATTAGGGACAACTGACGAGACAACCCTCGTGTAGCTATGCATGAAACTCAAAACAAACAGAGATATAAAAATATTATATTTTTAACAATAAAATTCATGAAAATTTCGAGCTCTTTACATTTAATAATTTGAATGTCACATCTCTTTCACCTGGCTATGGACTAATGTACAGACGGATTATCAACAGACGCTTTTAATGACTGGCAATGGTTAGAAGAGCGCTGTTTGAGAAATTAAATAATTATTATTACATTATGGTAATGTGATAACACCATGCCACACATCATATACAGATCTATTTTTATATTTTATTATTTGTTTTTGTAGGATCTTATCTTCTGAACCTATAATTAGTGATGCAGATGATTTCAAATCATATCAAGTCAAATGATGAAGGATAATATAATGACATAAAGTTCCACAACATTTCCAGCGAGCCAGAGTCCAGTGAGGTTTGCTTTCTAACAAAGCATCTTCGATGTTCAGCAAATACACTCAGTTTCGCAATTCAAGATAGTGTCCCGATTGAAATCTACAAAGGTCCAGACGCTTCGGAAAAAACAGAACTGCATCATTGTATCAGTTGACTTTGTTCAACAATAAGAGGGCGAATATTTTGTTGTTCCATACATTACGTGGTGAAATATATGTGCAATGTGTTCATTAGTATGAAGAGCATTGAAATGAAGAGAGAGAGAGAGAACAGTCAATAAAAGTGTTTGATGAGATAGGCATTCAACCGTTTGAATATGTAATTACTGTAGCACGCGCGCTAGATTTACAACTAAGATTTGTATGCTAATACTTATTACACGTATTAGAAAACAGAAAGATTTTTCTTGAAAACCACTCAAAACTTGCAAGGAACTTGTTGATGCTTTAGTTTCAGGAATTAAGAAGCACTTTAAAACTGTATTTCAGAACAGCTGGTATAGGTATTGACACTTTTATTGATAAGCAGAGAAGAACAACTCTCTTTGTTAACCTGAATATGACCTAGAAAAGTCGAAACGTTATTCCCTGTTATCAATAAAAGTAAGTTAATACCCATACCAGATGTTCTGAGATGCATATTTATTTCAACTGGTTTTCGTCATCAAGAACTCTGAAGCTGTTTTATCAATGAGGATTACG
>NC_134834.1:112386175-112496619 GCF_004210375.1 Tachypleus tridentatus
AGTAACTGTGTCAATAAATATGACAGTTTTGATGAACTAGTAACTGTGTCAATAAATATGACAGTTTTGATGAACTAGTAACTGTGTCAATAAATATGACAGTTTTGATGAACTAGTAACTGTGTCAATAAATATGACAGTTTTGATGAACTAGTAACTGTGTCAATAAATATGACAGTTTTGATGAACTAGTAACTGTGTCAATAAATATGACAGTTTTGATGAACTAGTAACTGTGTCAATAAATATGACAGTTTTGATGAACTAGTAACTGTGTCAATAAATATGACAGTTTTGATGAACTAGTAACTGTGTCAATAAATATGACAGTTTTGATGAACTAGTAACTGTGTCAATAAATATGACAGTTTTGATGAACTAGTAACTGTGTCAATAAATATGACAGTTTTGATGAACTAGTAACTGTGTCAATAAATATGACAGTTTTGATGAACTAGTAACTGTGTCAATAAATATGACAGTTTTGATGAACTAGTAACTGTGTCAATAAATATGACAGTTTTGATGAACTAGTAACTGTGTCAATAAATATGACAGTTTTGATGAACTAGTAACTGTGTCAATAAATATGACAGTTTTGATGAACTAGTAACTGTGTCAATAAATATGACAGTTTTGATGAACTAGTAACTGTGTCAATAAATATGACAGTTTTGATGAACTAGTAACTGTGTCAATAAATATGACAGTTTTGATGAACTAGTAACTGTGTCAATAAATATGACAGTTTTGATGAACTAGTAACTGTGTCAATAAATATGACAGTTTTGATGAACTAGTAACTGTGTCAATAAATATGACAGTTTTGATGAACTAGTAACTGTGTCAATAAATATGACAGTTTTGATGAACTAGTAACTGTGTCAATAAATATGACAGTTTTGATGAACTAGTAACTGTGTCAATAAATATGACAGTTTTGATGAACTAGTAACTGTGTCAATAAATATGACAGTTTTGATGAACTAGTAACTGTGTCAATAAATATGACAGTTTTGATGAACTAGTAACTGTGTCAATAAATATGACAGTTTTGATGAACTAGTAACTGTGTCAATAAATATGACAGTTTTGATGAACTAGTAACTGTGTCAATAAATATGACAGTTTTGATGAACTAGTAACTGTGTCAATAAATATGACAGTTTTGATGAACTAGTAACTGTGTCAATAAATATGACAGTTTTGATGAACTAGTAACTGTGTCAATAAATATGACAGTTTTGATGAACTAGTAACTGTGTCAATAAATATGACAGTTTTGATGAACTAGTAACTGTGTCAATAAATATGACAGTTTTGATGAACTAGTAACTGTGTCAATAAATATGACAGTTTTGATGAACTAGTAACTGTGTCAATAAATATGACAGTTTTGATGAACTAGTAACTGTGTCAATAAATATGACAGTTTTGATGAACTAGTAACTGTGTCAATAAATATGACAGTTTTGATGAACTAGTAACTGTGTCAATAAATATGACAGTTTTGATGAACTAGTAACTGTGTCAATAAATATGACAGTTTTGATGAACTAGTAACTGTGTCAATAAATATGACAGTTTTGATGAACTAGTAACTGTGTCAATAAATATGACAGTTTTGATGAACTAGTAACTGTGTCAATAAATATGACAGTTTTGATGAACTAGTAACTGTGTCAATAAATATGACAGTTTTGATGAACTAGTAACTGTGTCAATAAATATGACAGTTTTGATGAACTAGTAACTGTGTCAATAAATATGACAGTTTTGATGAACTAGTAACTGTGTCAATAAATATGACAGTTTTGATGAACTAGTAACTGTGTCAATAAATATGACAGTTTTGATGAACTAGTAACTGTGTCAATAAATATGACAGTTTTGATGAACTAGTAACTGTGTCAATAAATATGACAGTTTTGATGAACTAGTAACTGTGTCAATAAATATGACAGTTTTGATGAACTAGTAACTGTGTCAATAAATATGACAGTTTTGATGAACTAGTAACTGTGTCAATAAATATGACAGTTTTGATGAACTAGTAACTGTGTCAATAAATATGACAGTTTTGATGAACTAGTAACTGTGTCAATAAATATGACAGTTTTGATGAACTAGTAACTGTGTCAATAAATATGACAGTTTTGATGAACTAGTAACTGTGTCAATAAATATGACAGTTTTGATGAACTAGTAACTGTGTCAATAAATATGACAGTTTTGATGAACTAGTAACTGTGTCAATAAATATGACAGTTTTGATGAACTAGTAACTGTGTCAATAAATATGACAGTTTTGATGAACTAGTAACTGTGTCAATAAATATGACAGTTTTGATGAACTAGTAACTGTGTCAATAAATATGACAGTTTTGATGAACTAGTAACTGTGTCAATAAATATGACAGTTTTGATGAACTAGTAACTGTGTCAATAAATATGACAGTTTTGATGAACTAGTAACTGTGTCAATAAATATGACAGTTTTGATGAACTAGTAACTGTGTCAATAAATATGACAGTTTTGATGAACTAGTAACTGTGTCAATAAATATGACAGTTTTGATGAACTAGTAACTGTGTCAATAAATATGACAGTTTTGATGAACTAGTAACTGTGTCAATAAATATGACAGTTTTGATGAACTAGTAACTGTGTCAATAAATATGACAGTTTTGATGAACTAGTAACTGTGTCAATAAATATGACAGTTTTGATGAACTAGTAACTGTGTCAATAAATATGACAGTTTTGATGAACTAGTAACTGTGTCAATAAATATGACAGTTTTGATGAACTAGTAACTGTGTCAATAAATATGACAGTTTTGATGAACTAGTAACTGTGTCAATAAATATGACAGTTTTGATGAACTAGTAACTGTGTCAATAAATATGACAGTTTTGATGAACTAGTAACTGTGTCAATAAATATGACAGTTTTGATGAACTAGTAACTGTGTCAATAAATATGACAGTTTTGATGAACTAGTAACTGTGTCAATAAATATGACAGTTTTGATGAACTAGTAACTGTGTCAATAAATATGACAGTTTTGATGAACTAGTAACTGTGTCAATAAATATGACAGTTTTGATGAACTAGTAACTGTGTCAATAAATATGACAGTTTTGATGAACTAGTAACTGTGTCAATAAATATGACAGTTTTGATGAACTAGTAACTGTGTCAATAAATATGACAGTTTTGATGAACTAGTAACTGTGTCAATAAATATGACAGTTTTGATGAACTAGTAACTGTGTCAATAAATATGACAGTTTTGATGAACTAGTAACTGTGTCAATAAATATGACAGTTTTGATGAACTAGTAACTGTGTCAATAAATATGACAGTTTTGATGAACTAGTAACTGTGTCAATAAATATGACAGTTTTGATGAACTAGTAACTGTGTCAATAAATATGACAGTTTTGATGAACTAGTAACTGTGTCAATAAATATGACAGTTTTGATGAACTAGTAACTGTGTCAATAAATATGACAGTTTTGATGAACTAGTAACTGTGTCAATAAATATGACAGTTTTGATGAACTAGTAACTGTGTCAATAAATATGACAGTTTTGATGAACTAGTAACTGTGTCAATAAATATGACAGTTTTGATGAACTAGTAACTGTGTCAATAAATATGACAGTTTTGATGAACTAGTAACTGTGTCAATAAATATGACAGTTTTGATGAACTAGTAACTGTGTCAATAAATATGACAGTTTTGATGAACTAGTAACTGTGTCAATAAATATGACAGTTTTGATGAACTAGTAACTGTGTCAATAAATATGACAGTTTTGATGAACTAGTAACTGTGTCAATAAATATGACAGTTTTGATGAACTAGTAACTGTGTCAATAAATATGACAGTTTTGATGAACTAGTAACTGTGTCAATAAATATGACAGTTTTGATGAACTAGTAACTGTGTCAATAAATATGACAGTTTTGATGAACTAGTAACTGTGTCAATAAATATTGTCAATAAATATGACAGTTTTGATGAACTAGTAACTGTGTCAATAAATATGACAGTTTTGATGAACTAGTAACTGTGTCAATAAATATGACAGTTTTGATGAACTAGTAACTGTGTCAATAAATATGACAGTTTTGATGAACTAGTAACTGTGTCAATAAATATGACAGTTTTGATGAACTAGTAACTGTGTGTCAATAAATATGACAGTTTTGATGAACTAGTAACTGTGTCAATAAATATGACAGTTTTGATGAACTAGTAACTGTGTCAATAAATATGACAGTTTTGATGAACTAGTAACTGTGTCAATAAATATGACAGTTTTGATGAACTAGTAACTGTGTCAATAAATATGACAGTTTTGATGAACTAGTAACTGTGTCAATAAATATGACAGTTTTGATGAACTAGTAACTGTGTCAATAAATATGACAGTTTTGATGAACTAGTAACTGTGTCAATAAATATGACAGTTTTGATGAACTAGTAACTGTGTCAATAAATATGACAGTTTTGATGAACTAGTAACTGTGTCAATAAATATGACAGTTTTGATGAACTAGTAACTGTGTCAATAAATATGACAGTTTTGATGAACTAGTAACTGTGTCAATAAATATGACAGTTTTGATGAACTAGTAACTGTGTCAATAAATATGACAGTTTTGATGAACTAGTAACTGTGTCAATAAATATGACAGTTTTGATGAACTAGTAACTGTGTCAATAAATATGACAGTTTTGATGAACTAGTAACTGTGTCAATAAATATGACAGTTTTGATGAACTAGTAACTGTGTCAATAAATATGACAGTTTTGATGAACTAGTAACTGTGTCAATAAATATGACAGTTTTGATGAACTAGTAACTGTGTCAATAAATATGACAGTTTTGATGAACTAGTAACTGTGTCAATAAATATGACAGTTTTGATGAACTAGTAACTGTGTCAATAAATATGACAGTTTTGATGAACTAGTAACTGTGTCAATAAATATGACAGTTTTGATGAACTAGTAACTGTGTCAATAAATATGACAGTTTTGATGAACTAGTAACTGTGTCAATAAATATGACAGTTTTGATGAACTAGTAACTGTGTCAATAAATATGACAGTTTTGATGAACTAGTAACTGTGTCAATAAATATGACAGTTTTGATGAACTAGTAACTGTGTCAATAAATATGACAGTTTTGATGAACTAGTAACTGTGTCAATAAATATGACAGTTTTGATGAACTAGTAACTGTGTCAATAAATATGACAGTTTTGATGAACTAGTAACTGTGTCAATAAATATGACAGTTTTGATGAACTAGTAACTGTGTCAATAAATATGACAGTTTTGATGAACTAGTAACTGTGTCAATAAATATGACAGTTTTGATGAACTAGTAACTGTGTCAATAAATATGACAGTTTTGATGAACTAGTAACTGTGTCAATAAATATGACAGTTTTGATGAACTAGTAACTGTGTCAATAAATATGACAGTTTTGATGAACTAGTAACTGTGTCAATAAATATGACAGTTTTGATGAACTAGTAACTGTGTCAATAAATATGACAGTTTTGATGAACTAGTAACTGTGTCAATAAATATGACAGTTTTGATGAACTAGTAACTGTGTCAATAAATATGACAGTTTTGATGAACTAGTAACTGTGTCAATAAATATGACAGTTTTGATGAACTAGTAACTGTGTCAATAAATATGACAGTTTTGATGAACTAGTAACTGTGTCAATAAATATGACAGTTTTGATGAACTAGTAACTGTGTCAATAAATATGACAGTTTTGATGAACTAGTAACTGTGTCAATAAATATGACAGTTTTGATGAACTAGTAACTGTGTCAATAAATATGACAGTTTTGATGAACTAGTAACTGTGTCAATAAATATGACAGTTTTGATGAACTAGTAACTGTGTCAATAAATATGACAGTTTTGATGAACTAGTAACTGTGTCAATAAATATGACAGTTTTGATGAACTAGTAACTGTGTCAATAAATATGACAGTTTTGATGAACTAGTAACTGTGTCAATAAATATGACAGTTTTGATGAACTAGTAACTGTGTCAATAAATATGACAGTTTTGATGAACTAGTAACTGTGTCAATAAATATGACAGTTTTGATGAACTAGTAACTGTGTCAATAAATATGACAGTTTTGATGAACTAGTAACTGTGTCAATAAATATGACAGTTTTGATGAACTAGTAACTGTGTCAATAAATATGACAGTTTTGATGAACTAGTAACTGTGTCAATAAATATGACAGTTTTGATGAACTAGTAACTGTGTCAATAAATATGACAGTTTTGATGAACTAGTAACTGTGTCAATAAATATGACAGTTTTGATGAACTAGTAACTGTGTCAATAAATATGACAGTTTTGATGAACTAGTAACTGTGTCAATAAATATGACAGTTTTGATGAACTAGTAACTGTGTCAATAAATATGACAGTTTTGATGAACTAGTAACTGTGTCAATAAATATGACAGTTTTGATGAACTAGTAACTGTGTCAATAAATATGACAGTTTTGATGAACTAGTAACTGTGTCAATAAATATGACAGTTTTGATGAACTAGTAACTGTGTCAATAAATATGACAGTTTTGATGAACTAGTAACTGTGTCAATAAATATGACAGTTTTGATGAACTAGTAACTGTGTCAATAAATATGACAGTTTTGATGAACTAGTAACTGTGTCAATAAATATGACAGTTTTGATGAACTAGTAACTGTGTCAATAAATATGACAGTTTTGATGAACTAGTAACTGTGTCAATAAATATGACAGTTTTGATGAACTAGTAACTGTGTCAATAAATATGACAGTTTTGATGAACTAGTAACTGTGTCAATAAATATGACAGTTTTGATGAACTAGTAACTGTGTCAATAAATATGACAGTTTTGATGAACTAGTAACTGTGTCAATAAATATGACAGTTTTGATGAACTAGTAACTGTGTCAATAAATATGACAGTTTTGATGAACTAGTAACTGTGTCAATAAATATGACAGTTTTGATGAACTAGTAACTGTGTCAATAAATATGACAGTTTTGATGAACTAGTAACTGTGTCAATAAATATGACAGTTTTGATGAACTAGTAACTGTGTCAATAAATATGACAGTTTTGATGAACTAGTAACTGTGTCAATAAATATGACAGTTTTGATGAACTAGTAACTGTGTCAATAAATATGACAGTTTTGATGAACTAGTAACTGTGTCAATAAATATGACAGTTTTGATGAACTAGTAACTGTGTCAATAAATATGACAGTTTTGATGAACTAGTAACTGTGTCAATAAATATGACAGTTTTGATGAACTAGTAACTGTGTCAATAAATATGACAGTTTTGATGAACTAGTAACTGTGTCAATAAATATGACAGTTTTGATGAACTAGTAACTGTGTCAATAAATATGACAGTTTTGATGAACTAGTAACTGTGTCAATAAATATGACAGTTTTGATGAACTAGTAACTGTGTCAATAAATATGACAGTTTTGATGAACTAGTAACTGTGTCAATAAATATGACAGTTTTGATGAACTAGTAACTGTGTCAATAAATATGACAGTTTTGATGAACTAGTAACTGTGTCAATAAATATGACAGTTTTGATGAACTAGTAACTGTGTCAATAAATATGACAGTTTTGATGAACTAGTAACTGTGTCAATAAATATGACAGTTTTGATGAACTAGTAACTGTGTCAATAAATATGACAGTTTTGATGAACTAGTAACTGTGTCAATAAATATGACAGTTTTGATGAACTAGTAACTGTGTCAATAAATATGACAGTTTTGATGAACTAGTAACTGTGTCAATAAATATGACAGTTTTGATGAACTAGTAACTGTGTCAATAAATATGACAGTTTTGATGAACTAGTAACTGTGTCAATAAATATGACAGTTTTGATGAACTAGTAACTGTGTCAATAAATATGACAGTTTTGATGAACTAGTAACTGTGTCAATAAATATGACAGTTTTGATGAACTAGTAACTGTGTCAATAAATATGACAGTTTTGATGAACTAGTAACTGTGTCAATAAATATGACAGTTTTGATGAACTAGTAACTGTGTCAATAAATATGACAGTTTTGATGAACTAGTAACTGTGTCAATAAATATGACAGTTTTGATGAACTAGTAACTGTGTCAATAAATATGACAGTTTTGATGAACTAGTAACTGTGTCAATAAATATGACAGTTTTGATGAACTAGTAACTGTGTCAATAAATATGACAGTTTTGATGAACTAGTAACTGTGTCAATAAATATGACAGTTTTGATGAACTAGTAACTGTGTCAATAAATATGACAGTTTTGATGAACTAGTAACTGTGTCAATAAATATGACAGTTTTGATGAACTAGTAACTGTGTCAATAAATATGACAGTTTTGATGAACTAGTAACTGTGTCAATAAATATGACAGTTTTGATGAACTAGTAACTGTGTCAATAAATATGACAGTTTTGATGAACTAGTAACTGTGTCAATAAATATGACAGTTTTGATGAACTAGTAACTGTGTCAATAAATATGACAGTTTTGATGAACTAGTAACTGTGTCAATAAATATGACAGTTTTGATGAACTAGTAACTGTGTCAATAAATATGACAGTTTTGATGAACTAGTAACTGTGTCAATAAATATGACAGTTTTGATGAACTAGTAACTGTGTCAATAAATATGACAGTTTTGATGAACTAGTAACTGTGTCAATAAATATGACAGTTTTGATGAACTAGTAACTGTGTCAATAAATATGACAGTTTTGATGAACTAGTAACTGTGTCAATAAATATGACAGTTTTGATGAACTAGTAACTGTGTCAATAAATATGACAGTTTTGATGAACTAGTAACTGTGTCAATAAATATGACAGTTTTGATGAACTAGTAACTGTGTCAATAAATATGACAGTTTTGATGAACTAGTAACTGTGTCAATAAATATGACAGTTTTGATGAACTAGTAACTGTGTCAATAAATATGACAGTTTTGATGAACTAGTAACTGTGTCAATAAATATGACAGTTTTGATGAACTAGTAACTGTGTCAATAAATATGACAGTTTTGATGAACTAGTAACTGTGTCAATAAATATGACAGTTTTGATGAACTAGTAACTGTGTCATGAACTAGTAACTGTGTCAATAAATATGACAGTTTTGATGAACTAGTAACTGTGTCAATAAATATGACAGTTTTGATGAACTAGTAACTGTGTCAATAAATATGACAGTTTTGATGAACTAGTAACTGTGTCAATAAATATGACAGTTTTGATGAACTAGTAACTGTGTCAATAAATATGACAGTTTTGATGAACTAGTAACTGTGTCAATAAATATGACAGTTTTGATGAACTAGTAACTGTGTCAATAAATATGACAGTTTTGATGAACTAGTAACTGTGTCAATAAATATGACAGTTTTGATGAACTAGTAACTGTGTCAATAAATATGACAGTTTTGATGAACTAGTAACTGTGTCAATAAATATGACAGTTTTGATGAACTAGTAACTGTGTCAATAAATATGACAGTTTTGATGAACTAGTAACTGTGTCAATAAATATGACAGTTTTGATGAACTAGTAACTGTGTCAATAAATATGACAGTTTTGATGAACTAGTAACTGTGTCAATAAATATGACAGTTTTGATGAACTAGTAACTGTGTCAATAAATATGACAGTTTTGATGAACTAGTAACTGTGTCAATAAATATGACAGTTTTGATGAACTAGTAACTGTGTCAATAAATATGACAGTTTTGATGAACTAGTAACTGTGTCAATAAATATGACAGTTTTGATGAACTAGTAACTGTGTCAATAAATATGACAGTTTTGATGAACTAGTAACTGTGTCAATAAATATGACAGTTTTGATGAACTAGTAACTGTCTGTGTCAATAAATATGACAGTTTTGATGAACTAGTAACTGTGTCAATAAATATGACAGTTTTGATGAACTAGTAACTGTGTCAATAAATATGACAGTTTTGATGAACTAGTAACTGTGTCAATAAATATGACAGTTTTGATGAACTAGTAACTGTGTCAATAAATATGACAGTTTTGATGAACTAGTAACTGTGTCAATAAATATGACAGTTTTGATGAACTAGTAACTGTGTCAATAAATATGACAGTTTTGATGAACTAGTAACTGTGTCAATAAATATGACAGTTTTGATGAACTAGTAACTGTGTCAATAAATATGACAGTTTTGATGAACTAGTAACTGTGTCAATAAATATGACAGTTTTGATGAACTAGTAACTGTGTCAATAAATATGACAGTTTTGATGAACTAGTAACTGTGTCAATAAATATGACAGTTTTGATGAACTAGTAACTGTGTCAATAAATATGACAGTTTTGATGAACTAGTAACTGTGTCAATAAATATGACAGTTTTGATGAACTAGTAACTGTGTCAATAAATATGACAGTTTTGATGAACTAGTAACTGTGTCAATAAATATGACAGTTTTGATGAACTAGTAACTGTGTCAATAAATATGACAGTTTTGATGAACTAGTAACTGTGTCAATAAATATGACAGTTTTGATGAACTAGTAACTGTGTCAATAAATATGACAGTTTTGATGAACTAGTAACTGTGTCAATAAATATGACAGTTTTGATGAACTAGTAACTGTGTCAATAAATATGACAGTTTTGATGAACTAGTAACTGTGTCAATAAATATGACAGTTTTGATGAACTAGTAACTGTGTCAATAAATATGACAGTTTTGATGAACTAGTAACTGTGTCAATAAATATGACAGTTTTGATGAACTAGTAACTGTGTCAATAAATATGACAGTTTTGATGAACTAGTAACTGTGTCAATAAATATGACAGTTTTGATGAACTAGTAACTGTGTCAATAAATATGACAGTTTTGATGAACTAGTAACTGTGTCAATAAATATGACAGTTTTGATGAACTAGTAACTGTGTCAATAAATATGACAGTTTTGATGAACTAGTAACTGTGTCAATAAATATGACAGTTTTGATGAACTAGTAACTGTGTCAATAAATATGACAGTTTTGATGAACTAGTAACTGTGTCAATAAATATGACAGTTTTGATGAACTAGTAACTGTGTCAATAAATATGACAGTTTTGATGAACTAGTAACTGTGTCAATAAATATGACAGTTTTGATGAACTAGTAACTGTGTCAATAAATATGACAGTTTTGATGAACTAGTAACTGTGTCAATAAATATGACAGTTTTGATGAACTAGTAACTGTGTCAATAAATATGACAGTTTTGATGAACTAGTAACTGTGTCAATAAATATGACAGTTTTGATGAACTAGTAACTGTGTCAATAAATATGACAGTTTTGATGAACTAGTAACTGTGTCAATAAATATGACAGTTTTGATGAACTAGTAACTGTGTCAATAAATATGACAGTTTTGATGAACTAGTAACTGTGTCAATAAATATGACAGTTTTGATGAACTAGTAACTGTGTCAATAAATATGACAGTTTTGATGAACTAGTAACTGTGTCAATAAATATGACAGTTTTGATGAACTAGTAACTGTGTCAATAAATATGACAGTTTTGATGAACTAGTAACTGTGTCAATAAATATGACAGTTTTGATGAACTAGTAACTGTGTCAATAAATATGACAGTTTTGATGAACTAGTAACTGTGTCAATAAATATGACAGTTTTGATGAACTAGTAACTGTGTCAATAAATATGACAGTTTTGATGAACTAGTAACTGTGTCAATAAATATGACAGTTTTGATGAACTAGTAACTGTGTCAATAAATATGACAGTTTTGATGAACTAGTAACTGTGTCAATAAATATGACAGTTTTGATGAACTAGTAACTGTGTCAATAAATATGACAGTTTTGATGAACTAGTAACTGTGTCAATAAATATGACAGTTTTGATGAACTAGTAACTGTGTCAATAAATATGACAGTTTTGATGAACTAGTAACTGTGTCAATAAATATGACAGTTTTGATGAACTAGTAACTGTGTCAATAAATATGACAGTTTTGATGAACTAGTAACTGTGTCAATAAATATGACAGTTTTGATGAACTAGTAACTGTGTCAATAAATATGACAGTTTTGATGAACTAGTAACTGTGTCAATAAATATGACAGTTTTGATGAACTAGTAACTGTGTCAATAAATATGACAGTTTTGATGAACTAGTAACTGTGTCAATAAATATGACAGTTTTGATGAACTAGTAACTGTGTCAATAAATATGACAGTTTTGATGAACTAGTAACTGTGTCAATAAATATGACAGTTTTGATGAACTAGTAACTGTGTCAATAAATATGACAGTTTTGATGAACTAGTAACTGTGTCAATAAATATGACAGTTTTGATGAACTAGTAACTGTGTCAATAAATATGACAGTTTTGATGAACTAGTAACTGTGTCAATAAATATGACAGTTTTGATGAACTAGTAACTGTGTCAATAAATATGACAGTTTTGATGAACTAGTAACTGTGTCAATAAATATGACAGTTTTGATGAACTAGTAACTGTGTCAATAAATATGACAGTTTTGATGAACTAGTAACTGTGTCAATAAATATGACAGTTTTGATGAACTAGTAACTGTGTCAATAAATATGACAGTTTTGATGAACTAGTAACTGTGTCAATAAATATGACAGTTTTGATGAACTAGTAACTGTGTCAATAAATATGACAGTTTTGATGAACTAGTAACTGTGTCAATAAATATGACAGTTTTGATGAACTAGTAACTGTGTCAATAAATATGACAGTTTTGATGAACTAGTAACTGTGTCAATAAATATGACAGTTTTGATGAACTAGTAACTGTGTCAATAAATATGACAGTTTTGATGAACTAGTAACTGTGTCAATAAATATGACAGTTTTGATGAACTAGTAACTGTGTCAATAAATATGACAGTTTTGATGAACTAGTAACTGTGTCAATAAATATGACAGTTTTGATGAACTAGTAACTGTGTCAATAAATATGACAGTTTTGATGAACTAGTAACTGTGTCAATAAATATGACAGTTTTGATGAACTAGTAACTGTGTCAATAAATATGACAGTTTTGATGAACTAGTAACTGTGTCAATAAATATGACAGTTTTGATGAACTAGTAACTGTGTCAATAAATATGACAGTTTTGATGAACTAGTAACTGTGTCAATAAATATGACAGTTTTGATGAACTAGTAACTGTGTCAATAAATATGACAGTTTTGATGAACTAGTAACTGTGTCAATAAATATGACAGTTTTGATGAACTAGTAACTGTGTCAATAAATATGACAGTTTTGATGAACTAGTAACTGTGTCAATAAATATGACAGTTTTGATGAACTAGTAACTGTGTCAATAAATATGACAGTTTTGATGAACTAGTAACTGTGTCAATAAATATGACAGTTTTGATGAACTAGTAACTGTGTCAATAAATATGACAGTTTTGATGAACTAGTAACTGTGTCAATAAATATGACAGTTTTGATGAACTAGTAACTGTGTCAATAAATATGACAGTTTTGATGAACTAGTAACTGTGTCAATAAATATGACAGTTTTGATGAACTAGTAACTGTGTCAATAAATATGACAGTTTTGATGAACTAGTAACTGTGTCAATAAATATGACAGTTTTGATGAACTAGTAACTGTGTCAATAAATATGACAGTTTTGATGAACTAGTAACTGTGTCAATAAATATGACAGTTTTGATGAACTAGTAACTGTGTCAATAAATATGACAGTTTTGATGAACTAGTAACTGTGTCAATAAATATGACAGTTTTGATGAACTAGTAACTGTGTCAATAAATATGACAGTTTTGATGAACTAGTAACTGTGTCAATAAATATGACAGTTTTGATGAACTAGTAACTGTGTCAATAAATATGACAGTTTTGATGAACTAGTAACTGTGTCAATAAATATGACAGTTTTGATGAACTAGTAACTGTGTCAATAAATATGACAGTTTTGATGAACTAGTAACTGTGTCAATAAATATGACAGTTTTGATGAACTAGTAACTGTGTCAATTCAATAAATATGACAGTTTTGATGAACTAGTAACTGTGTCAATAAATATGACAGTTTTGATGAACTAGTAACTGTGTCAATAAATATGACAGTTTTGATGAACTAGTAACTGTGTCAATAAATATGACAGTTTTGATGAACTAGTAACTGTGTCAATAAATATGACAGTTTTGATGAACTAGTAACTGTGTCAATAAATATGACAGTTTTGATGAACTAGTACTGTGTAACAGTTGTGTCAGTAACTGTGTCAATAAATATGACAGTTTTGATGAACTAGTAACTGTGTCAATAAATATGACAGTTTTGATGAACTAGTAACTGTGTCAATAAATATGACAGTTTTGATGAACTAGTAACTGTGTCAATAAATATGACAGTTTTGATGAACTAGTAACTGTGTCAATAAATATGACAGTTTTGATGAACTAGTAACTGTGTCAATAAATATGACAGTTTTGATGAACTAGTAACTGTGTCAATAAATATGACAGTTTTGATGAACTAGTAACTGTGTCAATAAATATGACAGTTTTGATGAACTAGTAACTGTGTCAATAAATATGACAGTTTTGATGAACTAGTAACTGTGTCAATAAATATGACAGTTTTGATGAACTAGTAACTGTGTCAATAAATATGACAGTTTTGATGAACTAGTAACTGTGTCAATAAATATGACAGTTTTGATGAACTAGTAACTGTGTCAATAAATATGACAGTTTTGATGAACTAGTAACTGTGTCAATAAATATGACAGTTTTGATGAACTAGTAACTGTGTCAATAAATATGACAGTTTTGATGAACTAGTAACTGTGTCAATAAATATGACAGTTTTGATGAACTAGTAACTGTGTCAATAAATATGACAGTTTTGATGAACTAGTAACTGTGTCAATAAGTATGACAGTTTTGATGAACTAGTACTGTGTCAATAAATATATGACAGTTTTGATGAACTAGTAACTGTGTCAATAAGTATGACAGTTTTGATGAACTAGTAACTGTGTCAAAAAGTATGACAGTTTTGATGAACTAGTAACTGTGTCAATAAATATGACAGTTTTGATGAACTAGTAACTGTGTCAATAAATATGACAGTTTTGATGAACTAGTAACTGTGTCAATAAATATGACAGTTTTGATGAACTAGTAACTGTGTCAATAAGTATGACAGTTTTGATGAACTAGTAACTGTGTCAATAAATATGACAGTTTTGATGAACTAGTAACTGTGTCAATAAATATGACAGTTTTGATGAACTAGTAACTGTGTCAATAAAATATGACAGTTTTGATGAACTAGTAACTGTGTCAATAAATATGACAGTTTTGATGAACTAGTAACTGTGTCAATAAATATGACAGTTTTGATGAACTAGTAACTGTGTCAATAAATATGACAGTTTTGATGAACTAGTAACTGTGTCAATAAATATGACAGTTTTGATGAACTAGTAACTGTGTCAATAAATATGACAGTTTTGATGAACTAGTAACTGTGTCAATAAATATGACAGTTTTGATGAACTAGTAACTGTGTCAATAAGTATGACAGTTTTGATGAACTAGTAACTGTGTCAATAAATATGACAGTTTTGATGAACTAGTAACTGTGTCAATAAATATGACAGTTTTGATGAACTAGTAACTGTGTCAATAAATATGACAGTTTTGATGAACTAGTAACTGTGTCAATAAATATGACAGTTTTGATGAACTAGTAACTGTGTCAATAAATATGACAGTTTTGATGAACTAGTAACTGTGTCAATAAATATGACAGTTTTGATGAACTAGTAACTGTGTCAATAAATATGACAGTTTTGATGAACTAGTAACTGTGTCAATAAATATGACAGTTTTGATGAACTAGTAACTGTGTCAATAAATATGACAGTTTTGATGAACTAGTAACTGTGTCAATAAATATGACAGTTTTGATGAACTAGTAACTGTGTCAATAAATATGACAGTTTTGATGAACTAGTAACTATCTCAAAAAATATGACAGTTTTGATGAACTAGTAACTGTGTCAATAAATATGACAGTTTTGATGAACTAGTAACTGTGTCAATAAATATGACAGTTTTGATGAACTAGTAACTGTGTCAATAAATATGACAGTTTTGATGAACTAGTAACTGTGTCAATAAATATGACAGTTTTGATGAACTAGTAACTGTGTCAATAAATATGACAGTTTTGATGAACTAGTAACTGTGTCAATAAATATGACAGTTTTGATGAACTAGTAACTGTGTCAATAAATATGACAGTTTTGATGAACTAGTAACTGTGTCAATAAATATGACAGTTTTGATGAACTAGTAACTGTGTCAATAAATATGACAGTTTTGATGAACTAGTAACTGTGTCAATAAATATGACAGTTTTGATGAACTAGTACTAACAGCAATAAATATGACAGTTTTGATGAACTAGTAACTGTGTCAATAAATATGACAGTTTTGATGAACTAGTAACTGTGTCAATAAATATGACAGTTTTGATGAACTAGTAACTGTGTCAATAAATATGACAGTTTTGATGAACTAGTAACTGTGTCAATAAATATGACAGTTTTGATGAACTAGTAACTGTGTCAATAAATATGACAGTTTTGATGAACTAGTAACTGTGTCAATAAATATGACAGTTTTGATGAACTAGTAACTGTGTCAATAAATATGACAGTTTTGATGAACTAGTAACTGTGTCAATAAAATATGACAGTTTTGATGAACTAGTAACTGTGTCAATAAATATGACAGTTTTGATGAACTAGTAACTGTGTCAATAAATTGACAGTTTTGATGAACAGTAGTAACTGTGTCAATAAATATGACAGTTTTGATGAACTAGTAACTGTGTCAATAAATATGACAGTTTTGATGAACTAGTAACTGTGTCAATAAATATGACAGTTTTGATGAACTAGTAACTGTGTCAATAAATATGACAGTTTTGATGAACTAGTAACTGTGTCAATAAATATGACAGTTTTGATGAACTAGTAACTGTGTCAATAAATATGACAGTTTTGATGAACTAGTAACTGTGTCAATAAATATGACAGTTTTGATGAACTAGTAACTGTGTCAATAAATATGACAGTTTTGATGAACTAGTAACTGTGTCAATAAGTATGACAGTTTTGATGAACTAGTAACTGTGTCAATAAATATGACAGTTTTGATGAACTAGTAACTGTGTTAATAAATATGACAGTTTTGATGAACTAGTAACTGTGTCAATAAATATGACAGTTTTGATGAACTAGTAACTGTGTCAATAAATATGACAGTTTTGATGAACTAGTAACTGTGTCAATAAATATGACAGTTTTGATGAACTAGTAACTGTGTCAATAAATATGACAGTTTTGATGAACTAGTAACTGTGTCAATAAATATGACAGTTTTGATGAACTAGTAACTGTGTCAATAAATATGACAGTTTTGATGAACTAGTAACTGTGTCAATAAATATGACAGTTTTGATGAACTAGTAACTGTGTCAATAAATATGACAGTTTTGATGAACTAGTAACTGTGTCAATAAATATGACAGTTTTGATGAACTAGTACTGTGTCAATAAATATGACAGTTTTGATGAACTAGTAACTGTGTCAATAAATATGACAGTTTTGATGAACTAGTACTGTGTCAATAAATATGACAGTTTTGATGAACTAGTAACTGTGTCAATAAATATGACAGTTTTGATGAACTAGTAACTGTGTCAATAAATATGACAGTTTTGATGAACTAGTAACTGTGTCAATAAATATGACAGTTTTGATGAACTAGTAACTGTGTCAATAAATATGACAGTTTTGATGAACTAGTAACTGTGTCAATAAATATGACAGTTTTGATGAACTAGTAACTGTGTCAATAAATATGACAGTTTTGATGAACTAGTAACTGTGTCAATAAATATGACAGTTTTGATGAACTAGTAACTGTGTCAATAAATATGACAGTTTTGATGAACTAGTAACTGTGTCAATAAATATGACAGTTTTGATGAACTAGTAACTGTGTCAATAAATATGACAGTTTTGATGAACTAGTAACTGTGTCAATAAATATGACAGTTTTGATGAACTAGTAACTGTGTCAATAAATATGACAGTTTTGATGAACTAGTAACTGTGTCAATAAATATGACAGTTTTGATGAACTAGTAACTGTGTCAATAAATATGACAGTTTTGATGAACTAGTAACTGTGTCAATAAATATGACAGTTTTGATGAACTAGTAACTGTGTCAAAAAGTATGACAGTTTTGATGAACTAGTAACTGTGTCAATAAATATGACAGTTTTGATGAACTAGTAACTGTGTCAATAAATATGACAGTTTTGATGAACTAGTAACTGTGTCAATAAATATGACAGTTTTGATGAACTAGTAACTGTGTCAATAAGTATGACAGTTTTGATGAACTAGTAACTGTGTCAATAAATATGACAGTTTTGATGAACTAGTAACTGTGTCAATAAATATGACAGTTTTGATGAACTAGTAACTGTGTCAATAAATATGACAGTTTTGATGAACTAGTAACTGTGTCAATAAATATGACAGTTTTGATGAACTAGTAACTGTGTCAATAAATATGACAGTTTTGATGAACTAGTAACTGTGTCAATAAATATGACAGTTTTGATGAACTAGTAACTGTGTCAATAAATATGACAGTTTTGATGAACTAGTAACTGTGTCAATAAATATGACAGTTTTGATGAACTAGTAACTGTGTCAATAAATATGACAGTTTTGATGAACTAGTAACTGTGTCAATAAATATGACAGTTTTGATGAACTAGTAACTGTGTCAATAAATATGACAGTTTTGATGAACTAGTAACTGTGTCAATAAATATGACAGTTTTGATGAACTAGTAACTGTGTCAATAAATATGACAGTTTTGATGAACTAGTAACTGTGTCAATAAATATGACAGTTTTGATGAACTAGTAACTGTGTCAATAAATATGACAGTTTTGATGAACTAGTAACTGTGTCAATAAATATGACAGTTTTGATGAACTAGTAACTGTGTCAATAAATATGACAGTTTTGATGAACTAGTAACTGTGTCAATAAATATGACAGTTTTGATGAACTAGTAACTGTGTCAATAAATATGACAGTTTTGATGAACTAGTAACTGTGTCAATAAATATGACAGTTTTGATGAACTAGTAACTGTGTCAATAAATATGACAGTTTTGATGAACTAGTAACTGTGTCAATAAATATGACAGTTTTGATGAACTAGTAACTGTGTCAATAAATATGACAGTTTTGATGAACTAGTAACTGTGTCAATAAATATGACAGTTTTGATGAACTAGTACTGTGTCAATAAATATGACAGTTTTGATGAACTAGTAACTGTGTCAATAAATATGACAGTTTTGATGAACTAGTAACTGTGTCAATAAATATGACAGTTTTGATGAACTAGTAACTGTGTCAATAAATATGACAGTTTTGATGAACTAGTAACTGTGTCAATAAATATGACAGTTTTGATGAACTAGTACTGTGTCAATAAATATGACAGTTTTGATGAACTAGTAACTGTGTCAATAAATATGACAGTTTTGATGAACTAGTAACTGTGTCAATAAATATGACAGTTTTGATGAACTAGTAACTGTGTCAATAAATATGACAGTTTTGATGAACTAGTAACTGTGTCAATAAATATGACAGTTTTGATGAACTAGTAACTGTGTCAATAAATATGACAGTTTTGATGAACTAGTAACTGTGTCAATAAATATGACAGTTTTGATGAACTAGTAACTGTGTCAATAAATATGACAGTTTTGATGAACTAGTAACTGTGTCAATAAATATGACAGTTTTGATGAACTAGTAACTGTGTCAATAAATATGACAGTTTTGATGAACTAGTAACTGTGTCAATAAATATGACAGTTTTGATGAACTAGTAACTGTGTCAATAAGTATGACAGTTTTGATGAACTAGTAACTGTGTCAATAAATATGACAGTTTTGATGAACTAGTAACTGTGTCAATAAATATGACAGTTTTGATGAACTAGTAACTGTGTCAATAAGTATGACAGTTTTGATGAACTAGTAACTGTGTCAATAAATATGACAGTTTTGATGAACTAGTAACTGTGTCAATAAATATGACAGTTTTGATGAACTAGTAACTGTGTCAATAAATATGACAGTTTTGATGAACTAGTAACTGTGTCAATAAATATGACAGTTTTGATGAACTAGTAACTGTGTCAATAAATATGACAGTTTTGATGAACTAGTAACTGTGTCAATAAATATGACAGTTTTGATGAACTAGTAACTGTGTCAATAAATATGACAGTTTTGATGAACTAGTAACTGTGTCAATAAATATGACAGTTTTGATGAACTAGTAACTGTGTCAATAAATATGACAGTTTTGATGAACTAGTAACTGTGTCAATAAATATGACAGTTTTGATGAACTAGTAACTGTGTCAATAAATATGACAGTTTTGATGAACTAGTAACTGTGTCAATAAATATGACAGTTTTGATGAACTAGTAACTGTGTCAATAAATATGACAGTTTTGATGAACTAGTAACTGTGTCAATAAATATGACAGTTTTGATGAACTAGTAACTGTGTCAATAAATATGACAGTTTTGATGAACTAGTAACTGTGTCAATAAATATGACAGTTTTGATGAACTAGTAACTGTGTCAATAAATATGACAGTTTTGATGAACTAGTAACTGTGTCAATAAATATGACAGTTTTGATGAACTAGTAACTGTGTCAATAAATATGACAGTTTTGATGAACTAGTAACTGTGTCAATAAATATGACAGTTTTGATGAACTAGTAACTGTGTCAATAAATATGACAGTTTTGATGAACTAGTAACTGTGTCAATAAATATGACAGTTTTGATGAACTAGTAACTGTGTCAATAAAATATGACAGTTTTGATGAACTAGTAACTATGTCAATAAATATGACAGTTTTGATGAACTAGTAACTGTGCAAAAAAATATAACAGTTTTGATGAACTAGTAACTGTGCCAATAAGTATGACAGTTTTGATGAACTAGTAACTGTGTCAATAAATATGACAGTTTTGATGAACTAGTAACTGTGTCAATAAATATGACAGTTTTGATGAACTAGTAACTGTGTCAATAAATATGACAGTTTTGATGAACTAGTAACTGTGTCAATAAATATGACAGTTTTGATGAACTAGTAACTGTGTCAATAAATATGACAGTTTTGATGAACTAGTAACTGTGTCAATAAATATGACAGTTTTGATGAACTAGTAACTGTGTCAATAAATATGACAGTTTTGATGAACTAGTAACTGTGTCAATAAATATGACAGTTTTGATGAACTAGTAACTGTGTCAATAAATATGACAGTTTTGATGAACTAGTAACTGTGTCAATAAATATGACAGTTTTGATGAACTAGTAACTGTGTCAATAAATATGACAGTTTTGATGAACTAGTAACTGTGTCAATAAATATGACAGTTTTGATGAACTAGTAACTGTGTCAATAAATATGACAGTTTTGATGAACTAGTAACTGTGTCAATAAATATGACAGTTTTGATGAACTAGTAACTGTGTCAATAAATATGACAGTTTTGATGAACTAGTAACTGTGTCAATAAATATGACAGTTTTGATGAACTAGTAACTGTGTCAATAAATATGACAGTTTTGATGAACTAGTAACTGTGTCAATAAATATGACAGTTTTGATGAACTAGTAACTGTGTCAATAAATATGACAGTTTTGATGAACTAGTAACTGTGTCAATAAATATGACAGTTTTGATGAACTAGTAACTGTGTCAATAAAATATGACAGTTTTGATGAACTAGTAACTGTGTCAATAAATATGACAGTTTTGATGAACTAGTAACTGTGTCAATAAATATGACAGTTTTGATGAACTAGTAACTGTGTCAATAAATATGACAGTTTTGATGAACTAGTAACTGTGTCAATAAATATGACAGTTTTGATGAACTAGTAACTGTGTCAATAAATATGACAGTTTTGATGAACTAGTAACTGTGTCAATAAATATGACAGTTTTGATGAACTAGTAACTGTGTCAATAAATATGACAGTTTTGATGAACTAGTAACTGTGTCAATAAATATGACAGTTTTGATGAACTAGTAACTGTGTCAATAAATATGACAGTTTTGATGAACTAGTAACTGTGTCAATAAATATGACAGTTTTGATGAACTAGTAACTGTGTCAATAAATATGACAGTTTTGATGAACTAGTAACTGTGTCAATAAATATGACAGTTTTGATGAACTAGTAACTGTGTCAATAAATATGACAGTTTTGATGAACTAGTAACTGTGTCAATAAATATGACAGTTTTGATGAACTAGTAACTGTGTCAATAAATATGACAGTTTTGATGAACTAGTAACTGTGTCAATAAATATGACAGTTTTGATGAACTAGTAACTGTGTCAATAAATATGACAGTTTTGATGAACTAGTACTGTGTCAATAAATATGACAGTTTTGATGAACTAGTAACTGTGTCAATAAATATGACAGTTTTGATGAACTAGTAACTGTGTCAATAAATATGACAGTTTTGATGAACTAGTAACTGTGTCAATAAATATGACAGTTTTGATGAACTAGTAACTGTGTCAATAAATATGACAGTTTTGATGAACTAGTAACTGTGTCAATAAATATGACAGTTTTGATGAACTAGTAACTGTGTTAATAAATATGACAGTTTTGATGAACTGTTACTGTGTCAATAAATATGACAGTTTTGATGAACTAGTAACTGTGTCAATAAATATGACAGTTTTGATGAACTAGTAACTGTGTCAATAAATATGACAGTTTTGATGAACTAGTAACTGTGTCAATAAATATGACAGTTTTGATGAACTAGTAACTGTGTCAATAAATATGACAGTTTTGATGAACTAGTAACTGTGTCAATAAATATGACAGTTTTGATGAACTAGTAACTGTGTCAATAAATATGACAGTTTTGATGAACTAGTAACTGTGTCAATAAATATGACAGTTTTGATGAACTAGTAACTGTGTCAATAAATATGACAGTTTTGATGAACTAGTAACTGTGTCAATAAATATGACAGTTTTGATGAACTAGTAACTGTGTCAATAAATATGACAGTTTTGATGAACTAGTAACTGTGTCAATAAATATGACAGTTTTGATGAACTAGTAACTGTGTCAATAAATATGACAGTTTTGATGAACTAGTAACTGTGTCAATAAATATGACAGTTTTGATGAACTAGTAACTGTGTCAATAAATATGACAGTTTTGATGAACTAGTAACTGTGTCAATAAATATGACAGTTTTGATGAACTAGTAACTGTGTCAATAAATATGACAGTTTTGATGAACTAGTAACTGTGTCAATAAATATGACAGTTTTGATGAACTAGTAACTGTGTCAATAAATATGACAGTTTTGATGAACTAGTAACTGTGTCAATAAATATGACAGTTTTGATGAACTAGTAACTGTGTCAATAAATATGACAGTTTTGATGAACTAGTAACTGTGTCAATAAATATGACAGTTTTGATGAACTAGTAACTGTGTCAATAAATATGACAGTTTTGATGAACTAGTAACTGTGTCAATAAATATGACAGTTTTGATGAACTAGTAACTGTGTCAATAAATATGACAGTTTTGATGAACTAGTAACTGTGTCAATAAATATGACAGTTTTGATGAACTAGTAACTGTGTCAATAAATATGACAGTTTTGATGAACTAGTAACTGTGTCAATAAATATGACAGTTTTGATGAACTAGTAACTGTGTCAATAAATATGACAGTTTTGATGAACTAGTAACTGTGTCAATAAATATGACAGTTTTGATGAACTAGTAACTGTGTCAATAAATATGACAGTTTTGATGAACTAGTAACTGTGTCAATAAATATGACAGTTTTGATGAACTAGTAACTGTGTCAATAAATATGACAGTTTTGATGAACTAGTAACTGTGTCAATAAATATGACAGTTTTGATGAACTAGTAACTGTGTCAATAAATATGACAGTTTTGATGAACTAGTAACTGTGTCAATAAATATGACAGTTTTGATGAACTAGTAACTGTGTCAATAAATATGACAGTTTTGATGAACTAGTAACTGTGTCAATAAATATGACAGTTTTGATGAACTAGTAACTGTGTCAATAAATATGACAGTTTTGATGAACTAGTAACTGTGTCAATAAATATGACAGTTTTGATGAACTAGTAACTGTGTCAATAAATATGACAGTTTTGATGAACTAGTAACTGTGTCAATAAATATGACAGTTTTGATGAACTAGTAACTGTGTCAATAAATATGACAGTTTTGATGAACTAGTAACTGTGTCAATAAATATGACAGTTTTGATGAACTAGTAACTGTGTCAATAAATATGACAGTTTTGATGAACTAGTAACTGTGTCAATAAATATGACAGTTTTGATGAACTAGTAACTGTGTCAATAAATATGACAGTTTTGATGAACTAGTAACTGTGTCAATAAATATGACAGTTTTGATGAACTAGTAACTGTGTCAATAAATATGACAGTTTTGATGAACTAGTAACTGTGTCAATAAATATGACAGTTTTGATGAACTAGTAACTGTGTCAATAAATATGACAGTTTTGATGAACTAGTAACTGTGTCAATAAATATGACAGTTTTGATGAACTAGTAACTGTGTCAATAAATATGACAGTTTTGATGAACTAGTAACTGTGTCAATAAATATGACAGTTTTGATGAACTAGTAACTGTGTCAATAAATATGACAGTTTTGATGAACTAGTAACTGTGTCAATAAATATGACAGTTTTGATGAACTAGTACTGTGTCAATAAATATGACAGTTTTGATGAACTAGTAACTGTGTCAATAAATATGACAGTTTTGATGAACTAGTAACTGTGTCAATAAATATGACAGTTTTGATGAACTAGTAACTGTGTCAATAAATATGACAGTTTTGATGAACTAGTAACTGTGTCAATAAATATGACAGTTTTGATGAACTAGTAACTGTGTCAATAAATATGACAGTTTTGATGAACTAGTAACTGTGTCAATAAATATGACAGTTTTTTGATGAACTAGTAACTGTGTGTCAATAAATATGACAGTTTTGATGAACTAGTAACTGTGTCAATAAATATGACAGTTTTGATGAACTAGTAACTGTGTCAATAAATATGACAGTTTTGATGAACTAGTAATACTGTGTCAATAAATATGACAGTTTTGATGAACTAGTAACTGTGTCAATAAATATGACAGTTTTGATGAACTAGTAACTGTGTCAATAAATATGACAGTTTTGATGAACTAGTAACTGTGTCAATAAATATGACAGTTTTGATGAACTAGTAACTGTGTCAATAAATATGACAGTTTTTGATGAACTAGTACTGTGTCAATAAATATGACAGTTTTGATGAACTAGTAACTGTGTCAATAAATATGACAGTTTTGATGAACTAGTAACTGTGTCAATAAATATGACAGTTTTGATGAACTAGTAACTGTGTCAATAAATATGACAGTTTTGATGAACTAGTAACTGTGTCAATAAATTATGACAGTTTTGATGAACTAGTAACTGTGTCAATAAATATGACAGTTTTGATGAACTAGTAACTGTGTCAATAATAATATGACAGTTTTGATGAACTAGTATGACTGTGATGAACTAAATAATGACAGTTTTGATGAACTAGTAACTGTGTCAATAAATATGACAGTTTTGATGAACTACGTAACTGTGTCAATAAATATGACAGTTTTGATGAACTAGTAACTGTGTCAATAAATATGACAGTTTTGATGAACTAGTAACTGTGTCAATAAATATGACAGTTTTGATGAACTAGTAACTGTGTCAATAAATATGACAGTTTTGATGAACTAGTAACTGTGTCAATAAATATGACAGTTTTGATGAACTAGTAACTGTGTCAATAAATATGACAGTTTTGATGAACTAGTAACTGTGTCAATAAATATGACAGTTTTGATGAACTAGTAACTGTGTCAATAAATATGACAGTTTTGATGAACTAGTAACTGTGTCAATAAATATGACAGTTTTGATGAACTAGTAACTGTGTCAATAAATATGACAGTTTTGATGAACTAGTAACTGTGTCAATAAATATGACAGTTTTGATGAACTAGTAACTGTGTCAATAAATATGACAAGTTTTGATGAACTAGTAACTGTGTCAATAAATATGACAGTTTTGATGAACTAGTACTGTGTCAATAAATATGACAGTTTTGATGAACTAGTAACTGTGTCAATAAATATGACAGTTTTGATGAACTAGTAACTGTGTCAATAAATATGACAGTTTTGATGAACTAGTAACTGTGTCAATAAATATGACAGTTTTGATGAACTAGTAACTGTGTCAATAAATATGACAGTTTTGATGAACTAGTAACTGTGTCAATAAATATGACAGTTTTGATGAACTAGTAACTGTGTCAATAAATATGACAGTTTTGATGAACTAGTAACTGTGTCAATAAATATGACAGTTTTGATGAACTAGTAACTGTGTCAATAAATATGACAGTTTTGATGAACTAGTAACTGTGTCAATAAATATGACAGTTTTGATGAACTAGTAACTGTGTCAATAAATATGACAGTTTTGATGAACTAGTAACTGTGTCAATAAATATGACAGTTTTGATGAACTAGTAACTGTGTCAATAAATATGACAGTTTTGATGAACTAGTAACTGTGTCAATAAATATGACAGTTTTGATGAACTAGTAACTGTGTCAATAAATATGACAGTTTTGATGAACTAGTACTGTGTCAATAAATATGACAGTTTTGATGAACTAGTAACTGTGTCAATAAATATGACAGTTTTGATGAACTAGTAACTGTGTCAATAAATATGACAGTTTTGATGAACTAGTAACTGTGTCAATAAATATGACAGTTTTGATGAACTAGTAACTGTGTCAATAAATATGACAGTTTTGATGAACTAGTAACTGTGTCAATAAATATGACAGTTTTGATGAACTAGTAACTGTGTCAATAAATATGACAGTTTTGATGAACTAGTAACTGTGTCAATAAATATGACAGTTTTGATGAACTAGTAACTGTGTCAATAAATATGACAGTTTTGATGAACTAGTAACTGTGTCAATAAATATGACAGTTTTGATGAACTAGTAACTGTGTCAATAAATATGACAGTTTTGATGAACTAGTAACTGTGTCAATAAATATGACAGTTTTGATGAACTAGTAACTGTGTCAATAAATATGACAGTTTTGATGAACTAGTAACTGTGTCAATAAATATGACAGTTTTGATGAACTAGTAACTGTGTCAATAAATATGACAGTTTTGATGAACTAGTAACTGTGTCAATAAATATGACAGTTTTGATGAACTAGTAACTGTGTCAATAAATATGACAGTTTTGATGAACTAGTAACTGTGTCAATAAATATGACAGTTTTGATGAACTAGTAACTGTGTCAATAAATATGACAGTTTTGATGAACTAGTACTGTGTCAATAAATATGACAGTTTTGATGAACTAGTAACTGTGTCAATAAATATGACAGTTTTGATGAACTAGTAACTGTGTCAATAAATATGACAGTTTTGATGAACTAGTAACTGTGTCAATAAATATGACAGTTTTGATGAACTAGTAACTGTGTCAATAAATATGACAGTTTTGATGAACTAGTAACTGTGTCAATAAATATGACAGTTTTGATGAACTAGTAACTGTGTCAATAAATATGACAGTTTTGATGAACTAGTAACTGTGTCAATAAATATGACAGTTTTGATGAACTAGTAACTGTGTCAATAAATATGACAGTTTTGATGAACTAGTAACTGTGTCAATAAATATGACAGTTTTGATGAACTAGTAACTGTGTCAATAAATATGACAGTTTTGATGAACTAGTAACTGTGTCAATAAATATGACAGTTTTGATGAACTAGTAACTGTGTCAATAAATATGACAGTTTTGATGAACTAGTAACTGTGTCAATAAATATGACAGTTTTGATGAACTAGTAACTGTGTCAATAAATATGACAGTTTTGATGAACTAGTAACTGTGTCAATAAATATGACAGTTTTGATGAACTAGTAACTGTGTCAATAAATATGACAGTTTTGATGAACTAGTAACTGTGTCAATAAATATGACAGTTTTGATGAACTAGTAACTGTGTCAATAAATATGACAGTTTTGATGAACTAGTAACTGTGTCAATAAATATGACAGTTTTGATGAACTAGTAACTGTGTCAATAAATATGACAGTTTTGATGAACTAGTAACTGTGTCAATAAATATGACAGTTTTGATGAACTAGTAACTGTGTCAATAAATATGACAGTTTTGATGAACTAGTAACTGTGTCAATAAATATGACAGTTTTGATGAACTAGTAACTGTGTCAATAAATATGACAGTTTTGATGAACTAGTAACTGTGTCAATAAATATGACAGTTTTGATGAACTAGTAACTGTGTCAATAAATATGACAGTTTTGATGAACTAGTAACTGTGTCAATAAATATGACAGTTTTGATGAACTAGTAACTGTGTCAATAAATATGACAGTTTTGATGAACTAGTAACTGTGTCAATAAATATGACAGTTTTGATGAACTAGTAACTGTGTCAATAAATATGACTGAACTAGTAACTGTGTCAATAAATATGACAGTTTTGATGAACTAGTAACTGTGTCAATAAATATGACAGTTTTGATGAACTAGTAACTGTGTCAATAAATATGACAGTTTTGATGAACTAGTAACTGTGTCAATAAATATGACAGTTTTGATGAACTAGTAACTGTGTCAATAAATATGACAGTTTTGATGAACTAGTAACTGTGTCAATAAATATGACAGTTTTGATGAACTAGTAACTGTGTCAATAAATATGACAGTTTTGATGAACTAGTAACTGTGTCAATAAATATGACAGTTTTGATGAACTAGTAACTGTGTCAATAAATATGACAGTTTTGATGAACTAGTAACTGTGTCAATAAATATGACAGTTTTGATGAACTAGTAACTGTGTCAATAAATATGACAGTTTTGATGAACTAGTAACTGTGTCAATAAATATGACAGTTTTGATGAACTAGTAACTGTGTCAATAAATATGACAGTTTTGATGAACTAGTAACTGTGTCAATAAATATGACAGTTTTGATGAACTAGTAACTGTGTCAATAAATATGACAGTTTTGATGAACTAGTAACTGTGTCAATAAATATGACAGTTTTGATGAACTAGTAACTGTGTCAATAAATATGACAGTTTTGATGAACTAGTAACTGTGTCAATAAATATGACAGTTTTGATGAACTAGTAACTGTGTCAATAAATATGACAGTTTTGATGAACTAGTAACTGTGTCAATAAATATGACAGTTTTGATGAACTAGTAACTGTGTCAATAAATATGACAGTTTTGATGAACTAGTAACTGTGTCAATAAATATGACAGTTTTGATGAACTAGTAACTGTGTCAATAAATATGACAGTTTTGATGAACTAGTAACTGTGTCAATAAATATGACAGTTTTGATGAACTAGTAACTGTGTCAATAAATATGACAGTTTTGATGAACTAGTAACTGTGTCAATAAATATGACAGTTTTGATGAACTAGTAACTGTGTCAATAAATATGACAGTTTTGATGAACTAGTAACTGTGTCAATAAATATGACAGTTTTGATGAACTAGTAACTGTGTCAATAAATATGACAGTTTTGATGAACTAGTAACTGTGTCAATAAATATGACAGTTTTGATGAACTAGTAACTGTGTCAATAAATATGACAGTTTTGATGAACTAGTAACTGTGTCAATAAATATGACAGTTTTGATGAACTAGTAACTGTGTCAATAAATATGACAGTTTTGATGAACTAGTAACTGTGTCAATAAATATGACAGTTTTGATGAACTAGTAACTGTGTCAATAAATATGACAGTTTTGATGAACTAGTAACTGTGTCAATAAATATGACAGTTTTGATGAACTAGTAACTGTGTCAATAAATATGACAGTTTTGATGAACTAGTAACTGTGTCAATAAATATGACAGTTTTGATGAACTAGTAACTGTGTCAATAAATATGACAGTTTTGATGAACTAGTAACTGTGTCAATAAATATGACAGTTTTGATGAACTAGTAACTGTGTCAATAAATATGACAGTTTTGATGAACTAGTAACTGTGTCAATAAATATGACAGTTTTGATGAACTAGTAACTGTGTCAATAAATATGACAGTTTTGATGAACTAGTAACTGTGTCAATAAATATGACAGTTTTGATGAACTAGTAACTGTGTCAATAAATATGACAGTTTTGATGAACTAGTAACTGTGTCAATAAATATGACAGTTTTGATGAACTAGTAACTGTGTCAATAAATATGACAGTTTTGATGAACTAGTAACTGTGTCAATAAATATGACAGTTTTGATGAACTAGTAACTGTGTCAATAAATATGACAGTTTTGATGAACTAGTAACTGTGTCAATAAATATGACAGTTTTGATGAACTAGTAACTGTGTCAATAAATATGACAGTTTTGATGAACTAGTAACTGTGTCAATAAATATGACAGTTTTGATGAACTAGTAACTGTGTCAATAAATATGACAGTTTTGATGAACTAGTAACTGTGTCAATAAATATGACAGTTTTGATGAACTAGTAACTGTGTCAATAAATATGACAGTTTTGATGAACTAGTAACTGTGTCAATAAATATGACAGTTTTGATGAACTAGTAACTGTGTCAATAAATATGACAGTTTTGATGAACTAGTAACTGTGTCAATAAATATGACAGTTTTGATGAACTAGTAACTGTGTCAATAAATATGACAGTTTTGATGAACTAGTAACTGTGTCAATAAATATGACAGTTTTGATGAACTAGTAACTGTGTCAATAAATATGACAGTTTTGATGAACTAGTAACTGTGTCAATAAATATGACAGTTTTGATGAACTAGTAACTGTGTCAATAAATATGACAGTTTTGATGAACTAGTAACTGTGTCAATAAATATGACAGTTTTGATGAACTAGTAACTGTGTCAATAAATATGACAGTTTTGATGAACTAGTAACTGTGTCAATAAATATGACAGTTTTGATGAACTAGTAACTGTGTCAATAAATATGACAGTTTTGATGAACTAGTAACTGTGTCAATAAATATGACAGTTTTGATGAACTAGTAACTGTGTCAATAAATATAACAGTTTTGATGAACTAGTAACTGTGTCAATAAATATGACAGTTTTGATGAACTAGTAACTGTGTCAATAAATATGACAGTTTTGATGAACTAGTAACTGTGTCAATAAATATGACAGTTTTGATGAACTAGTAACTGTGTCAATAAATATGACAGTTTTGATGAACTAGTAACTGTGTCAATAAATATGACAGTTTTGATGAACTAGTAACTGTGTCAATAAATATGACAGTTTTGATGAACTAGTAACTGTGTCAATAAATATGACAGTTTTGATGAACTAGTAACTGTGTCAATAAATATGACAGTTTTGATGAACTAGTAACTGTGTCAATAAATATGACAGTTTTGATGAACTAGTAACTGTGTCAATAAATATGACAGTTTTGATGAACTAGTAACTGTGTCAATAAATATGACAGTTTTGATGAACTAGTAACTGTGTCAATAAATATGACAGTTTTGATGAACTAGTAACTGTGTCAATAAATATGACAGTTTTGATGAACTAGTAACTGTGTCAATAAATATGACAGTTTTGATGAACTAGTAACTGTGTCAATAAATATGACAGTTTTGATGAACTAGTAACTGTGTCAATAAATATGACAGTTTTGATGAACTAGTAACTGTGTCAATAAATATGACAGTTTTGATGAACTAGTAACTGTGTCAATAAATATGACAGTTTTGATGAACTAGTAACTGTGTCAATAAATATGACAGTTTTGATGAACTAGTAACTGTGTCAATAAATATGACAGTTTTGATGAACTAGTAACTGTGTCAATAAATATGACAGTTTTGATGAACTAGTAACTGTGTCAATAAATATGACAGTTTTGATGAACTAGTAACTGTGTCAATAAATATGACAGTTTTGATGAACTAGTAACTGTGTCAATAAATATGACAGTTTTGATGAACTAGTAACTGTGTCAATAAATATGACAGTTTTGATGAACTAGTAACTGTGTCAATAAATATGACAGTTTTGATGAACTAGTAACTGTGTCAATAAATATGACAGTTTTGATGAACTAGTAACTGTGTCAATAAATATGACAGTTTTGATGAACTAGTAACTGTGTCAATAAATATGACAGTTTTGATGAACTAGTAACTGTGTCAATAAATATGACAGTTTTGATGAACTAGTAACTGTGTCAATAAATATGACAGTTTTGATGAACTAGTAACTGTGTCAATAAATATGACAGTTTTGATGAACTAGTAACTGTGTCAATAAATATGACAGTTTTGATGAACTAGTAACTGTGTCAATAAATATGACAGTTTTGATGAACTAGTAACTGTGTCAATAAATATGACAGTTTTGATGAACTAGTAACTGTGTCAATAAATATGACAGTTTTGATGAACTAGTAACTGTGTCAATAAATATGACAGTTTTGATGAACTAGTAACTGTGTCAATAAATATGACAGTTTTGATGAACTAGTAACTGTGTCAATAAATATGACAGTTTTGATGAACTAGTAACTGTGTCAATAAATATGACAGTTTTGATGAACTAGTAACTGTGTCAATAAATATGACAGTTTTGATGAACTAGTAACTGTGTCAATAAATATGACAGTTTTGATGAACTAGTAACTGTGTCAATAAATATGACAGTTTTGATGAACTAGTAACTGTGTCAATAAATATGACAGTTTTGATGAACTAGTAACTGTGTCAATAAATATGACAGTTTTGATGAACTAGTAACTGTGTCAATAAATATGACAGTTTTGATGAACTAGTAACTGTGTCAATAAATATGACAGTTTTGATGAACTAGTAACTGTGTCAATAAATATGACAGTTTTGATGAACTAGTACTGTGTCAATAAATATGACAGTTTTGATGAACTAGTAACTGTGTCAATAAATATGACAGTTTTGATGAACTAGTAACTGTGCAAATAAATATAACAGTTTTGATGAACTAGTAACTGTGTCAATAAATATGACAGTTTTGATGAACTAGTAACTGTGTCAATAAATATGACAGTTTTGATGAACTAGTAACTGTGCAAATAAATATAACAGTTTTGATGAACTAGTAACTGTGTTAATAAATATAACAGTTTTGATGAACTAGTAACTGTGTCAATAATTATGACAGTTTTGATGAACTAGTAACTGTGTCCAATACGTATGACAGTTTTGATGAACTAGTAAATATGTCAATTAATGTCCAGTGTCAATAACTAAGAACCTTGAAACAAATAATTGTATTACTAAACAAGTTTTGTTTGGTTGCTTTCAAGCGCATAGTTATACTATAGGCTATCTGTTTGCTTCCCACCCGGGTTTTAGAAATCCGAATTTTAGTGTATACTTGCAGATTTACCACTCTATGTGTCGGTAGCTATTAGATAAAAGTAAGTGTACAAATAACTGCGCTATTTATAAACTGTAAAACTATCAACAAGACGACATTTTAAAATAATCATGTCGTGTCGAATAATTTAAACAACATCTTAAGACAAAAGTAGGGTTAAAAATTTGCGACTCGGGTAAACACACACGTTTTCATAACGTGTTATTTCACCAACACTTTTAACTGTCATACCAGAAACAATAGTTCACACACATTCAACTTACAACTTCACGATCGATTTTCTCTGCCGACCACTGATACAGCTCCGACTTGCGTTTGTAGTCACATAAAGTGAATGGGGTCTTCTCGCAGTTCTATCAGGAATACTTCTGTTCTGCCAGCAGATGGCGCTATTTAAAATGTTGTCGTTTTCCTTATTTTATTGAAATCAAGCTCTGACGTCATGTGGTCGGCGTCATGACGGCATTAAAAGAGGTTTTACATACTTTATGCGTGAGTGTTTACTGTTTTTTCATTGTAGGTGGTCCGTCACAATTCTAGAATGTGACATTGGCCTCAGGTCAAAGTTTCTCTCAGTTGTTTCAACGAAAGGAGGGACATTTGGATCCAATATACATAACCATACTATGGAATAGAGAATCCGTCCTAGTCCCCTATCAGTAGAGGCACAACACAATGATTCAGTAGTGAAGGGTAGAGGTGCCCAATGGTCAAAACTTGTTGACCCAACAATAGTCCAAACGTGTTCTCTAGTCAGAAGAAGATCTTTCCAACCTTAAACGAACTTACGAAGTCCGTTCTTTACTGGTCGCTGATATTGAATTTACTTACTATTCTGAAGACCAAACTGACTTCAAGAAGAGATTCTTAGCGACCATGTTGTCCAGCTACAGATCATTACTGACGTAACTAACTTAACACAGACCTTACAGTAATGAGAACCTTCCTATGACGAGTCAAACAAAATAAGCTATACCGTGTGTCAGTCCGTCCTTTTCCAAAAATGAAAAATTTTGACAGTCCATAATTTCGTCAAAAGCCGTCAGATAGTAGGAGGTGACGTAGGTCAGCCAGTCTCATATTAACAACAACTGATAATTAAGTAGTTGTCATTATGGTGAAATCGACTGTATGAAGACAAACTGAGGATTCTGTTAGGACGAACAAATAGTGTTGAAACAGACAAACAACTGGACATGTGAAACCTGACGTGTTTTTATATTACATTTATATACGTACAGTATCTTTCAGTAGTATTCACCCCTACCAATAACGTTACATTTGGACGAAATACAAATAACGTAAACAATGTTTTTAATATACTTGTTTTTATCCAAAACTCTAATGATTAAACTAAGAATGTTGAATGTCAGCAAAACCTGTAAAGAAAATATACATATTGGAATTTGCTGATTGCATTAGTATTCAGCACCCTAAGTCAGTACTGGGTGGAAATACCTTTGGCAGTAAATTCTGCTGTGAGTCTTTTTGGATAGGGCTCTACCAGCTTTGCACAATGAGATGGTGTTAATATTTACCCGTTACTGTGGCAAAATTGCACCAATTCTGACAAGTTCATTGAGGATCATTGCCGGACTGCAATGTTTAAGTTTCACCATAAATTTTCTATTGGCTTCAATTCAAGTCTTTACTAGGACATCCACTTTCTTCTTTTGAAATCACTCCAGGGTGGCTTTAACCTTGTATTTCGGGCCACTGTTCTGATGAGATGTGAAGTTTCGACCGAGTTTTAGATTCTTGGCTGATCCAAGCAGGTTTTTCTATAGGATTTGCCTGCACTTTGCAACATACGATGCTACCACCACCATGCTTGACAGTTTGTATGGTGATGAGTGAGTGATGTGCTGTGTTGGACTTACGTCAGACCCAACGCCTTTCAGTTGGACCTTTTTAAAAATCTCAGGTTTTATTTCATCTGACCACAAAAACTGCTGTTGCATGTCATCAGTATAATTTACCTGCTTTATCACAAATTCCATACAATGTTTAATTCTTTTCTTTTTCAGTAATAGTTTGTTTCTTCCCAGTCTTCCATACAAACCATTTTTATTTAAGGACTAGGATATTATCGGTATCTCAACACTGACTTTAAGCTCAAACATGGAACCTGACAGATCTTTCATAGTCATTGTTTGCTTCACAGTGGCATCCCTAACCAGTTTCCTACTTGATCGACTGCTTAGTTTGATTTGGGTGCTATGAAGCATATTTCACTTCTTAATGATGGCCGACATTGTACTCAAAGGGATAATCAGTAACTTTGAAACATACTTGTAGCTTTCTCCTAATCTGTTATTCTATATTACTATATCTTGTTTGGAAAGCTCCTTGGTCTACATTATTGGTTTGTTGTATGGTTATGTGAGTTGTGTCTTGAACAGATGCATTCACTCTGAAGCCAAGCTAAATCAGTTTCATCACACACAGACAGAAACAATTACATTTTGTGGCCTTTCAAACTAATCTTTTGCATCTCACCTAATTTAAGGTTGTCATAAAAAAGATTTACCAATACTCTATCATCAAGCCGTGCCAGGCCAAAATATCATGTCAGGGAAACTAATGTTCAATTTATACGTAATGATAGACTTTGGTCAGTCAATGGTCAAATACTTTTTACACGTTTTAATGGCAATTAGGAGAAGAGACTTGTAATTTAATGTAAGAAGAAAATGCATAAAAGCAAAATTTATTCCTTAAAATTTCGTTAAAACAGAATCTCGATACCCTTGATGGGTACATCACAATTAGTCCATTTTGTAGCTTTTACCTTAATAATAAATAAACATATATTTCAATCAAAACTAAGTCAGAGATGTTTTTCTGCCCAATGAATTTATTAAGTGTTACTTATCAACTAATCTCAGGTGGTATTGGGAGAAACATACGAACTATTTTTTATATTATCATTTTATGAAAATCAATAACATTTGAAAATGGTAAGTTGTATAACTGTATGAAGGTTTTATCGGAACACAAAATGTATCTCACTTCCGTTAGATTATGAAAAAAGTGATTAAGTACGTTTTCCTGAAAATTTAATGAACGTGTATAGATCATTTCAGCTTTAGATTGTTATATTTTGTTAAATAATGAAACTTATTTAAAAACTTATGAAACTGGTTAGATATCAAATCAGACAAATAATAAAACAGCAACAAATTGGTGTGGGTATTAACTGTTAAAACAGTTTAAATTGGGTAATAACTGTTTGGACAAGCGTTAATATAAAACAACTGATGTAGATTTAAAGAAGATGGGACAAGTGTAAATATAAACCAGATTACGTTCGTGAAGATAAAAATAGTTCAATTGGTGTAGATTAAAAAAGCAATTTGGATTGGTATAAATATAAATATGTATCAAATAGTGTTAATAAAACGCAGCTTGGGTTGATGTAAATTATTAATAATTATAGAGAACAAGTCACAAAATGTTCCCACTTCGTTAAGCTCCATCTGTAAAGGTTAAGCTTGTTTATAAAATTAATATAATGTAAGAATAGTTGTATCGAATATGTGCTAAAGTGATGATATCTAGTTATCTTTACTAATTTAAGTGATGATATCTAGTTACCTTTACTAATTTAAGTGATGATATCTAGTTACCTTTACTAATTTAAGTGATGATATCCAGTTATTTTCACCAATTTAAGTGATGATATCTAGTTACCTTAATAATTTAAGAGATTATCCAGTTATTTTCACTAATTTAAATGATACTAATTTAAGTGATGATATCTAGTTACCTTTATAATTTAATGATGATATGAGTTACTTTACTAATTTAAGTGATGATATCATGTTACCTTTACTAATTTCAGTGATGATATCCAGTTATCTTTACAAATTTAAATGATGATATGTAGTTATCTGATGATATCTTTATCTCAACAATTTAAGTGATGATATCTAGTTATCCTTAATAATTTAAGTGATGATATCCAGTTATTTTCAATAATTTAAGTGATGATATCTAATTACCTTTACTAATTTAAGTGATGATATCTAGTTATCTTAAATAATTTAAGTGATGATATCCAGTTACTTTCACTAATTTAAGTTATGATATTTAGTTACCTTTACTAATTTAAGTGATGATATCTAGTTACCTTTACAAATTTAATGATGATATGAAGTTAACTTTACTAATTAAAGTGATGATATCATGTTACCTTTACTAATTTAAGTGATGATATCTAGTTACCTTTACTAATTTAAGTGATGATATCCAGTTATCTTCACCAATTTAAGTGATGATATCTAGTTATCCTTAATAATTTAAGTGATGATATGCAGTTATTTTCACCAATTTAAGTGATGATATCTAGTTACCTTTATGAATTTAAGTGATGATATCTGGTTATCTTTACTAATTTAAGTGATCATATCTAGTTACCTTTACTAATTTAAGTGATGATATCTATTTATCTTAAATAATTTAAGTGATGATATCTAGTTATCTTTAATAATTTAAGTAATGATATCCAGTTATTTTCACCAATTTAAGTGATGATATCTAGTTACCTTTATGAATTTAAATGATGATATCTAGTTACCTTTATGAATTTAAGTAATGATATCTAGTTACCTTTATGAATTTAAGTGATGATATCTGGTTATCTTTACTAATTTAAATGATCATTTCTAGTTACATTTACTAATATAAGTGATGATATCTAGTTACCTTTACTAATTTAAGTGATGATATTTGATTACCTTCACAAATTTAAGTGATAATATTTGGTTATCTTTACTAATTTTAGTTATGATACTTAATTATCCTTACTAATTTAAGTGATGAGATCTAGTTACCTTTACTAATTTAAGTGATGATATCTAGTTACCTGTACTAATTTAAGTGATAATATCTGGTTACCTTTACTAATTTTAGTGATGATATCCAGGTATTTCCACTAATTTAAATGATGATATCTAGTTAACTTTACTAATTTAAGTGATGATATCTAGTTACCTTTACTAATTTAAGTGATGATATCTGGTTACCTTTACTAATTTAAGTGATGATATCCATTTATTTCCACTAATTTAAATGATGATATCTAGTTATCTTTACTAATTTCAGTGATTATATCTAGTTACCTTTACTAATTTAAGTGATGATATCTAGTTATATTTAATAATTTAAGTGATGATATCTAGTTAATTTACTAATTTAAGTGATGATATTCAGTTATATTTACTAATTTAAGTGATGATATCTCGTTACCTTTACTAATTTAATGATAATTTAGTGATGATATCAGGTTACCTTTACTAATTTAAGTGATGATATTTAGTTATCTTTACTAATTTAAGTGATGATATAGTTATTTTCACTAATTGAAGTGATGATATTTAGTTACCTTTACTAATTTTAGTGATGATATCTGATTACCTTTACTAATTTTAGTGATGATATCCAGTTTTCTTTACTAATTTAAGTGATGATATCTCGTTATCTTTACTAATTTTAGTGATGATATCTGGTTATCTTTACTAATTTAAGTGATGATATCTAGTTATCTTTACTAATTTAAGTGATGATATCTAGTTACCTTTACTAATTTAAGTGATGATATCAAATTATCTTTACTAATTTAAGTGATGATATCTAGTTACCTTTACTAATTTAAGTGATGATATCCAGTTATCTTTACTAATTTGAGTGATGATATCTAGTTACCTTTACTAATTTAAGTGATGATATCTAGTTACCTTTACTAATTGAAGTGATGATATCTAGTTATCTTTAATAATTTTAGTGATGATATTCAGTTACCTTTCACTAATTTAAGTGATGATATCTATTTACCTTTACTAATTTAAGTGATGATATCAGGTTACCTTTACTAATTTAAGTTATAATATCTGGTTATCTTTACTAATTTTAGTTATGATATCCAGTTATCTTTACTAATTTTAGTGATGATATCTAGTTACCTTTACTAATTTAAGTGATGATATTTAGTTATCTTTACTAATTTAAGTGATGATATCTAGTTATCTTTACTAATTTAAGTGATGATATCTAGTTATCTTTACTAATTTAAGTGATGATATCTAGTTAACTTTACTAATTTAAGTGATGATATCTAGTTACCTTTACTAATTTAAGTGATGATATCAAGTTACCTTTACTAATTTAAGTGATGATATCTAGTTACCTTTACTAATTTAAGTGATGATATCCAGTTACCTTTACTAATTTAAGTGATGATATCTAGTTATCTTTACTAATTTAAGTGATGATATTAAGTTATCTTTACTAATTTAAGTGATGATATCTGGTTACCTTTATAATTTAAGTGATGATATTCAGTTATCTTTACAAATTTAAATGATGATACATAGTTATCTTTAATAATTTAAGTGATGATATCCAGGTATTTTCACTAATTTAAATGATGATATCTAGTTACCTTTACTAATTTAAGTGATGATATCTAGTTTTCTTTACTAATTTAAGTGATGATATCTAGTTTCCTTTACTAATTTTAGTGGTGATATCTAGTTATTTTCACTAATTTAAGTGATGATATCTAGTTACCTGTACTAATTTAAGTGATAATATCAGGTTAACTTTACTAATTTAAGTGATGATATCTAGTTTCCTTCACAAATTTAAGTTATGATATCTAGTTACCTTTATTAATTTAAGTTATGATATCCAGTTATCTTTACTAATTTAAGTGATGATATCGAGTTATCTTTACTAATTTCAGTGATCATATCTAGTTACCTTTACTAATTTAAGTGATGATATCTAGTTATCTTTAATAATTTAAGTGATGATATTCAGTTATATTCACTAATTTAAGTGATGATATCTATTTACCTTTACTAATTTAAGTGATGATATCAGGTTACCTTTACTAATTTAAGTGATGATATCTAGTTACCTTTACTAATTTTAGTTATGATATCCAGTTATCTTTACTAATTTAAGTGATGATATCTAGTTATCTTTACTAATTTTAGTGATGATATCTAGTTATCTTTACTAATTTAAGTGATGATACCTAGTTATTTTTACTAATTTAAGTGATGATATTTAGTTATCTTTACTAATTTAAGTGTTTATCTCTCGTATCCTTTACTAATTTAAGTGATGATATCTAGTTATCTTTACTAATTTAAGTGATGATATCAAGTTATCTTTACTAATTTAAGTGATGATATCGAGTTACCTTTACTAATTTAAGTGATGATATCCAGTTACCTTTACTAATTTAAGTGATGATATCTAGTTACCTTTACTAATTTAAGTGATGATATCAAGTTATCTTTACCAATTTTAGTGATGATATCAAGTTAACTTTACTAATTTTAGTGATGATATCCAGTTATGTTTACAAATTTAAGTGATGATATGTAGTTATCTTTAATAATTTAAGTTATAATATCAAAGTATTTTCACTAATTTAAATGATGATATCTAGTTACCTTTACTAATTTTAGTGATGATATCTAGTTTCCTTTACTAATTTAAGTGATGATATCTAGTTACCTTTATTAATGTAAGTTATGATATCTAGATTAATTTACTAATTTAAGTTATGATATCTAGTTATCTTTATTATTTTCAGTGATCATATCTTGTTACCTTTACTAATTTAAGTGATGATATCAAGTTATCTTAAATAATTTAAGTGATGATATCATGTTATTTTCACTAATTTAAATGATGATATCAAGTTACCTTTACTAATTTAAGTGATGATATCCAGTTACCTTTACTAATTTAAGTGATGATATCTAGTTAACTTTACGAATTTAAGTGATGATATCCAGTTACCTTTACTAATTTACGAAATGATATCAAGTTATCTTTACCAATTTTAGTGATGATATCAAGTTACCTTTACTAATTTTAGTGATGATATCCAGTTATCTTTACAAATTTAAGTGATGATATGTAGTTATCTTTAATAATTTAAGTGATGATATCTAGTTAATTTACTAATTTAAGTGATGATATCTAGTTATCTTTACTAATTTAAGTGATCATATCTTGTTACCTTTACTAATTTAAGTGATGATATCTAGTTATCTTTAATAATTTAAGTGATGATATCATGTTATTTTCACTAATTTAAGTAATGATATTTAGTTACATTTACTAATTTAAGTTATAATATCTGATTATGTGTATTAATTTTAGTTATGATATCCAGTTATCTTTAACAACTTAAGTGATGATATCTCGTTATCTTTAACAATTTTATTGATCATATCTGATTACCTTTAATAATTTAAGTGATGATATTTAGTTATCTTTACTAATTTAAGTGATGATATTTAGTTACCTTTACTAATTTAAGTGATTATATCTCGTATCCTTTACTAATTTAAGTGATGATATCTAGTTATCTTTACTGATTTATGTGATGATATCCAGTTATCTTTAATAATTTGAGTGATGATATTCAGTTATATTCACTAATTTAAGTGAAGATATCAGGTTACCTTTACTAATTTAAGTTATAATATCTGGTTATCTTTACTAATTTTAGTTATGATATCCAGTTATCTTTACTAATTTTAGTGATGATCTCTGGTTACCTTTACTAATTTAAGTGATGATATTTAGTTATCTTTACTAATTTAAGTGATGATATCTAGTTATCTTTACTAATTTAAGTGATGATATCTAGTTATCTTTACTAATTTAAGTGATTATATCAAGTTATCTTTACCAATTTAAGTGATGATATCAAGTTATCTTTACCAATTTAAGTGATGATATCAAGTTAACTTTAGTAATTTAAGTGATGATATCCAGTTACCTTTACTAATTTAAGTGATGATATCCAGTTATTTTCACTAATTTAAGTGATGATATCTAGTTATCTTTACTAATTTTAGTGATGATATCTAGTTACCTTTACTAATTTACGAGATGATATCAAGTTATCTTTACCAATTTTAGTGATGATATTAAGTTACCTTTACTAATTTTAGTGATGATATCCAGTTATCTTTACAAATTTAAGTGATGATACATAGTTATCTTTAATAATTTAAGTGATGATATACAGGTATTTTTACTAATTTTAGTGATGATATCTAGCTACCTTTATTAATGTAAGTTATGATATCTAGTTTAGTTTACTAATTTAAGTGATGATATCTAGTTATCTTTACTAATTTCAGTGATCATATCTAGTTACCTTTACTAATTGAAGTAATGATATATAGTTATATTCACTAATTTAAGTGATGATATTTAGTTACCTTTAGTAATTTAAGTGATGATATTTAGTTACCTTTACTAATTTAAGTGATCATATCTAGTTACCTTTACTAATTTTAGTGATGATATCCAGTTATCTTTACAAATTTAAGTGATGATATGTAGTTATCTTTAATAATTTAAGTGATGATATCTAGATTAATTTACTAATTTAAGTTATGATATCTAGTTATCTTTACTATTTTCAGTGATCATATCTTGTTACCTTTACTAATTTAAGTGATGATATCTAGTTATCTTTAATAATTTAAGTGATGATATCATGTTATTTTCACTAATTTAAGTAATGATATTTAGTTACCTTTACTAATTTAAGTTATAATATCTGATTATGTTTATTAATTTTAGTTATGATATCAGTTATCTTTACTAATTTAAGTGATGATATCTCGTTATCTTTAACAATTTTAGTGATGATATCTAGTTACCTTTAATAATTTAAGTGATGATATTTAGTTATCTTTACTAATTTAAGTAATGATATTTAGTTACCTTTATTAATTTAAGTGATTATATCTCGTATCCTTTTCTAATTTAAGTGATGATATCTAGTTATCTTTACTGATTTATGTGATGATATCCAGTTATCTTTAATAATTTGAGTGATGATATTCAGTTATATTCACTAATTTAAGTGATGATATCAGGTTACCTTTACTAATTTAAGTTATAATATCTGGTTATCTTTACTAATTTTAGTTATGATATCCAGTTATCTTTACTAATTTTAGTGATGATCTCTGGTTACCTTTACTAATTTAAGTGATGATATTTAGTTATCTTTACTAATTTTAGTGATGATATCTAGTTATCTTTACTAATTTAAGTGATGATACCTAGTTATCTTTACTAATTTTAGTGATGATATCTAGTTATCTTTACTAATTTAAGTGATGATGTCTAGTTATCTTTACTAATTTAAGTGATGATATCAAGTTATCTTTACTAATTTAAGTGATGATATCAAGTTATCTTTACCAATTTAAGTGATGATATCAAGTTAACTTTACTAATTTAAGTGATGATATCCAGTTACCTTTAGTAATTTAAGTGATGATATCCAGTTATTTTCACTAATTTAAGTGATGATATCTAGTTATCTTTACTAATTTTAGTTATGATATCTAGTTACCTTTACTTATTTACGAGATGATATCAAGTTATCTTTACCAATTTTAGTGATGATATTAAGTTACCTTCACTAATTTTAGTGATGATATCCAGTTATCTTTACAAATTTAAGTGACGATACATAGTTATCTTTAATAATTTAAGTGATGATATACAGGTATTTTTACTAATTTTAGTGATGATATCTAGCTACCTTTATTAATGTAAGTTATGATATCTAGTTTAGTTTACTAATTTAAGTGATGATATCTAGTTATCTTTACTAATTTCAGTGATCATATCTAGTTACCTTTACTAATTGAAGTGATGATATATAGTTATATTCACTAATTTAAGTAATGATATTTAGTTACCTTTAGTAATTTAAGTGATGATATTTAGTTACCTTTACTAATTTAAGTTATCATATCTAGTTACCTTTACTAATTGAAGTGATGATATCTAGTTATCTTTAATAATTTAAGTGATGATATTCAGTTATATTCACTAATTTAAGTGATGATATCTATTTACCTTTACTAATTTAAGTAATGATATCTAGTTACCTTTACTAATTTAAGTAATGATATCTAGTTATCTTTAGTGATTTAAGTGATGATATTTAGTTACCTTTACTAATTTAAGTTATAATATCTGATTATGTGTACTAATTTTAGTTATGATATCCAGTCATGTTTACTAATTTAAGTGATGATACGTAGTTATCTTTACTAATTTAAGTGATGATATTTAGTTACTTTTATTAATTTAAGTGATTATATCTCGTATCCTATACTAATTTAAGTGATGATATCTAGTTATCTTTACTGATTTATGTGATGATATCCAGTTATCTTTACTAATTTGAGTGATGATTTCGAGTTACCTTTACTAATTGAAGTGATCATATCTAGTTACCTTTACTTACTGAAGTGATGATATCTAGTTATCTTTAATAATTTAAGTGATGATATTCAGTTATATTCACTAATTTAAGTGATGATATCTATTTGCCTTTACTAATTTAAGTGATGATATCAGGTTACCTTTACTAATTTAAGTTTTAATATCAGGTTATCTTTACTAATTTTAGTTATGATATCCAGTTATTTTTACTAATTTTAGTGATGATCTCTGGTTACCTTTACTAATTTAAGTGATGATATTTAGTTATCTTTACTAATTTTAGTGATGATATCTAGTTATCTTTACTAATTTAAGTGATGATACCTAGTTATCTTTACTAATTTTACTGATGATATCTAGTTATCTTTACTAATTTAAGTGATGATATCCAGTTATCTTTACTAATTTAAGTGATGATTTCGAGTTACCTTTACTAATTTAAATCATGATATCTAGTTATCTTTACTAATTTAATTGATGATATCCAGTTACCTTTACTAATTTAATTGATGATATCCAGTTGACTTTACGAATTTAAGTGATGATATCCAGTTACCTTTACTAATTTAAGTGATGATATCTACTTACCTTTACTAATTTACGAGATGATATCAAGTTATCTTAACCAATTTTAGTGATGATATCAAGTTACCTTTACTAATTTTAGTGATGATATCCAGTGATCTTTACAAATTTAAGTGATGATATGTAGTTATCTTTAATAATTTATGTGATGATATCAAGGTATTTTCACTAATTTAAATGATGATATCTAGTTACCTTTACTAATTTTAGTGATGATATCTAGTTTCCTGCACTAATTTAAGTGATGATATCTAGTTACCTTTATTAATGTAAGTTATGATATCTAGATTAATTTACTAATTTAAGTTATGATATCTAGCTATCTTTATTATTTTCAGTGATCATATCTTGTTACCTTTACTAATTTAAGTGATGATATCTAGTTATCTTTAATAATTTAAGTGATGATATCTAGTTAACTTTACGAATTTAAGTGATGATATCCAGTTACCTTTACTAATTTAAGTGATGATATCTAGTTACCTTTACTAATTTACGAGATGATATCAAGTTATCTTTACCAATTTTAGTGATGATATCAAGTTACCTTTACTAATTTTAGTGATGATATCCAGTTATCTTTACCAATTTTATTGATGATATCTGATTACCTTTAATAATTTAAGTGATGATATTTAGTTATCTTTACTAATTTAAGTAATGATATTTAGTTACCTTTATTAATTTAAGTGATTATATATCGTATCCTTTTCTAATTTAAGTGATGATATCTAGTTATCTTTACTGATTTATGTGATGATATCCAGTTATCTTTACTAATTTGAGTGATGATTTCGAGTTACCTTTACTAATTAAAGTGATCATATCTAGTTACCTTTACTAATTGAAGTGATGATATCTAGTTATCTTTAATAATTTAAGTGATGATATTCAGTTATATTCACTAATTTAAGTGATGATATCTATTTACCTTTACTAATTTAAGTGATGATATCAGGTTACCTTTACTAATTTAAGTTATAATATCTGGTTATCTTTACTAATTTTAGTTATGATATCCAGTTATCTTTACTAATTTTAGTGATGATCTCTGGTTACCTTTACTAATTTAAGTGATGATATGTAGTTATCTTTACCAATTTCAGTGATGATATCTAGTTATCTTTACTAATTTAAGTGATGATACCTAGTTATCTTTACTAATTTTAGTGATGATATCTAGTTATCTTTACTAATTGAAGTGATGACATCTAGTTATCTTTAATAATTTAAGTGATGATATTCAGTTATATTCACTAATTTAAGTGATGATATCTATTTACCTTTACTAATTTAAGTAATGATATCTAGTTATCTTTAGTAATTTAAGTGATGATATTTAGTTACCTTTACTAATTTAAGTTATAATATCTGATTATGTGTACTAATTTTAGTTATGATATCCAGTCATGTTTACTAATTTAAGTGATGATACGTAGTTATCTTTACTAATTTAAGTGATGATATTTAGTTACTTTTATTAATTTAATTGATTATATCTCGTATCCTTTACTAATTTAAGTGATGATATCTAGTTATCTTTACTGATTTAAGTCATGATATCAAGTTATCTTCACCAATTTAAGTGATGATATCAAGTTGCCTTCAGTAATTTAAGTGATGATATCCAGTTATCTTTACTAATTTAAGTGATGATTTCGAGTTACCTTTACTAATTTAAGTGATGTTATGTAGTTATCTTTAATAATTTAAGTGATGATATCCAGTTATTTTCACTAATTTAAGTGATGATATCTAGTTACCGTTACTAATTTAAGTGATGATATCTAGTTACCTTTGCTAATTTAAGTGATGATATCTAGTTATCTTTACTAATTCAAGTGATATCTAGTTACCTTTACCAATTTAATGATGATATCAAATTACCTTTACTAATTTAAGTGATTATATCTAGTTACCTTTACCAATTTATGTGATGATATCCAGTTACCTTTACTAATTTAAGAGATGATATCCAGTTACCTTTACAAATTTAAGTGATGATATCTGGTTACCTTTACTAATTTAGGTGATGATATCCAGTTATTTTCACTAATTCAAATGATGATATCTAGTTACCTTTACTAATTTCAGTGATGATATCCAGTTATCTTTACTAATTTAAATAAAGATATGTAGTTATCTTTAATAATTTAAATGATGATATCCAGTTACCTTTACAAATTTAAGTGATGATATCTGGTTACCTTTACTAATTTAGGTGATGATATCCAGTTATTTTCACTAATTTGAATGATGATATCTAGTTACCTTTACTAATTTTAGTGATGATATCTAGTTTCCTTCACTAATTTAAGTGATTATATGTAGTTACCTTTATTAATATTAGTTATGCTATCTAAATTACTTTACTAATTTATGTGATGATATCTAGGTACCTTTACTAATTTAAGTGATGATATCCATTTATCTTTACTAATTTAAGTGATGATATCTAGATACCTTTACTAATTTAAGTGATGATATTTAGTTAGGTTTACTAATTTAAATGATGATATCTAGTTATCTTTACTGATTTAAGTGATGATATCAAGTTACCTTCAGTAATTTAAGTGATGATATCCAGTTATCTTTACTAATTTAAATGATAATTTCGAGTTACCTTAAGTAATTTAAGTTATGATTTCGAGTTACATTTACTGATTTAAGTGATGATATGTAGTTATCTTTAATAATTTAAGTGATGATATCCAGTTATTTTCACTGATTTAAGTGATGATATGTAGTTACCTTTACTAATTTAAGTGATGATATCTAGTTACCTTTGCTAATTTAAGTGATGATATCTAGTTATCTTTACTAATTTCAGTGATCATATCCAGTTATTTTCACTAATTTAAGTGATGATATCTGGTTACCTTTACTAATTTAAGTGATGATATCTCGTTATCTTTACCAATTTTAGTGATGATATCTGGTTACCTTTACTAATTTAAGTGATGATATTTAGTTATCTTTACTAATTTAAGTAATGATATTTAGTTACCTTTATTAATTTAAGTGATTATATCTCGTATCCTTTACTAATTGAAGTGATGATATCTAGTTATCTTTAATAATTTAAGTGATGATATTCAGTTATATTCACTAATTGAACTGATGATATATATTTACCTTTACTAATTTAAGTGATGATATCAGGTTACGTTTACTAATTTAAGTTATAATATCTGGTTATCTTTACTAATTTTAGTGATGATATCTAGTTATCTTTACTAATTTTGGTGATGATATCTAGTTATCTTTACTAATTTAAGTGATGATATCCAGTTATCTTTAATAATTTAAATGATGATATCTAGTTATCTTTACTGATTTAAGTGATGATATCAAGTTACCTTCAGTAACTTAAGTGATGATATCCAGTTTCCTTCACTAATTTAAGTGATGATATCTGTCTACCTTTATTAATGTAAGTTATGATATCTAGTTTAGTTTACTAATTTAAGTGATGATATCTAGTTATATTCACTAATTTAAGTAATGATATCTAGTTACCTTTAGTAATTTAAGTGATGATATTTAGGTACCTTTACTAATTTAAGTGATGATATCTAGTTATCTTTACTAATTTCAGTGATCAAATCTAGTTACCTTTACTAATTGAAGTGATGATATATAGTTATATTCACTAATTTAAGTAATGATATTTAGTTACCTTTAGTAATTTAAGTGATGATATTTAGTTACCTTTACTAATTTAAGTGATCATATCTAGTTACCTTTACTAATTGAAGTGATGATATCTAGTTATCTTTAATAATTTAAGTGATGATATCTAGTTATCTTTACTGATTTAAGTGATGATATCAAGTTACCTTCAGTAATTTAAGTGATGATATCCAGTTATCTTTACTAATTTAAGTGATGATTTCGAGTTACCTTAAGTAATTTAAGTGATGATATCCAGTTATCTTTACTAATTTAAGTTATGATTTCGAGTTACCTTTACTGATTTAAGTGATATATACATATCTTTAATAATTTAATTGATGATATCCAGTTACTTTCACTGATTTAAGTGATGATATGTAGTTACCTTTACTAATTTAAGGGATGATATCTAGTTACCTTTGCTAATTTAAGTGATGATATTTAGTTATCTTTACTAATTTCAGTGATCATATCCAGTTATTTTCACTAATTTAAGTGATGATATCTGGTTACCTTCACTAATTTAAGTGATGATATCTAGTTACCTTTATTAATGTAAGTTATGATATCTAGTTTAATTTACTAATTTAAGTGATGATATCTAGTTATCTTTACTAATTTCAGTGATCATATCTAGTTACCTTTACTAATTGAAGTGATGATATCAAGTTACCTTCAGTAACTTAAGTGATGATATCCAGTTTCCTTCACTAATTTAAGTGATGATATCTATCTACCTTTATTAATGTAAGTTATGATATCTAGTTTAGTTTACTAATTTAAGTGATGATATCTAGTTATATTCACTAATTTAAGTAATGATATCTAGTTACCTTTAGTAATTTAGTGATGATATTTAGGTACCTTTACTAATTTAAGTGATGATATCTAGTTATCTTTACTAATTTCAGTGATCATATCTAGTTACCTTTACTAATTGAAGTGATGATATATAGTTATATTCACTAATTTAAGTAATGATATTTAGTTACCTTTAGTAATTTAAGTGATGATATTTAGTTACCTTTACTAATTTAAGTGATGATATCTAGTTACCTTTACTAATTTAAGTGATGATATCTAGTTATCTTTAATAATTTAAGTGATGATATCTAGTTATCTTTACTGATTTAAGTGATGATATCAAGTTACCTTCAGTAATTTAAGTGATGATATCCAGTTATCTTTACTAATTTAAGTGATGATTTCGAGTTACCTTAAGTAATTTAAGTGATGATATCCAGTTATCTTTACTAATTTAAGTTATGATTTCGAGTTACCTTTACTGATTTAAGTGATATATACATATCTTTAATAATTTAATTGATGATATCCAGTAACTTTCACTGATTTAAGTGATGATATGTAGTTACCTTTACTACTTTAAGGGATGATATCTAGTTACCTTTGCTAATTTAAGTGATGATATTTAGTTATCTTTACTAATTTCAGTGATCATATCAGTTATTTTCACTAATTTAAGTGATGATATCTGGTTACCTTCACTAATTTAAGTGATGATATCTAGTTACCTTTATTAATGTAAGTTATGATATCTAGTTTAATTTACTAATTTAAGTGATGATATCTAGTTATCTTTACTAATTTCAGTGATCATATCTAGTTACCTTTACTAATTGAAGTGATGATATCTAGTTATTTTTAATAATTTAAGTGATGATATTCATTTATATTCACTAATTTAAGTGATGATATCTATTTACCTTTACTAATTTAAGTAATGATATCTAGTTACCTTTACTAATTTAAGTGATGATATTTAGTTACCTTTACTAATTTAAATGATGATATCCAGGTATTTTCACTAATTTGAATGATGATATCTAGTTACCTTTACTAATTTTAGTGATGATATCTAGTTTCCTTCACTAATTTAAGTGATTATATGTAGTTACCTTTATTAATATTAGTTATGCTATCTAGTTTACTTTACCGATTTAAGTGATGATATGTAGTTATCTTTAATAATTTAAGTGATGATATCCAGTTATTTTCACTGATTTAAGTGATGATATGTAGTTACCTTTACTAATTTAAGTGATGATATCTAGTTACCTTCAGTAACTTAAGTGATGATATCCAGTTTCCTTCACTAATTTAAGTGATGATATCTATCTACCTTTATTAATGTAACTTATGATATCTAGTTTAGTTTACTAATTTAAGTGATGATATCTAGTTATCTTTACTATTTGAAGTGATGATATCTAGTTATATTCACTAATTTAAGTAATGATATCTAGTTACCTTTAGTAATTTAAGTGATGATATTTAGGTACCTTTACTAATTTAAGTTATAATATCTGATTATGTGTACTAATTTTAGTGATGATCTCTGGTTACCTTTACTAATTTAAGTGATGATATTTAGTTATCTTTACTAATTTTAGTGATGATACCTAGTTATCTTTACTAATTTAAGTGATGATATCTAGATACCTTTACTAATTTAAGTGATGATATTTAGTTACGTTTACTAATTTAAATGATGATATCTAGTTATCTTTACTGATTTAAGTGATGATTTCGAGTTACCTTAAGTAATTTAAGTGATGATATCCAGTTATCTTTACTAATTTAAGTTATGATTTCGAGTTACCTTTACTGATTTAAGTGATATATACATATCTTTAATAATTTAATTGATGATATCCAGTGACTTTCACTGATTTAAGTGATGATATGTAGTTACCTTTACTAATTTAAGGGATGATATTTAGTTATCTTTACTAATTTTAGTGATGATATCTAGTTATCTTTACTAATTTAAGCGATGATACCTAGTTATCTTTACTAATTTTAGTGATGATATCTAGTTACCTTTAGTAATTTAAGTGATGATATCCAGTTACCTTTAGTAATTTAAGTGATGATATCCAGTTATTTTCACTAATTTAAGTGATATCTAGTTATCTTTACTAATTTTAGTTATGATATCTAGTTACCTTTACTAATTTACGAGATGATATCAAGTTATCTTTACCAATTTTAGTGATGATATTAAGTTACCTTCACTAATTTTAGTGATGATATCCAGTTATCTTTACAAATTTAAGTGACGATACATAGTTATCTTTAATAATTTAAGTGATGATATACAGGTATTTTTACTAATTTAAATGATGATATCTAGTTACCTTTACTAATTTTAGTGATGATATCTAGCTACCTTTATTAATGTAAGTTATGATATCTAGTTTAGTTTACAAATTTAAGTGATGATATCTAGTTATCTTTACTAATTTCAGTGATCATATCTAGTTACCTTTACTAATTGAAGTGATGATATATAGTTATATTCACTAATTTAAGTAATGATATTTAGTTACCTTTAGTAATTTAAGTGATGATATTTAGTTACCTTTACTAATTTAAGTGATCATATCTAGTTACCTTTACTAATTGAAGTGATGATATCTAGTTATCTTTAATAATTTAAGTGATGATATTCAGTTATATTCACTAATTTAAGTGATGATATCTATTTACCTTTACTAATTTAAGTAATGATATCTCGTTACCTTTACTAATTTAAGTAATGATATCTAGTTATCTTTAGTAATTTAAGTGATGATATTTAGTTACCTTTACTAATTTAAGTTATAATATCTGATTATGTGTACTAATTTTAGTTATGATATCCAGTCATGTTTACTAATTTAAGTGATGATACGTAGTTATCTTTACTAATTTAAGTGATGATATCCAGTTATCTTTACTGATTTATGTGATGATATCCAGTTATCTTTACTAATTTGAGTGATGATTTCGAGTTACCTTTACTGATTAAAGTGATCATATCTAGTTACCTTTACTAATTGAAGTGATGATATCTAGTTATCTTTAATAATTTAAGTGATGATATACAGGTATTTTTACTAATTTAAATGATGATATCTAGTTACCTTTACTAATTTTAGTGATGATATCTAGCTACCTTTATTAATGTAATTTATGATATCTAGTTTAGTTTACTAATTTAAGTGATGATATCTAGTTATCTTTACTAATTTCAGTGATCATATCTAGTTACCTTTACTAATTACAGTGATCATATCTAGTTACCTTTACTAATTGAAGTGATGATATCTAGTTATATTCACTAATTTAAGTAATGATATCTAGTTACCTTTAGTAATTTAAGTGATGATATTTAGTTACCTTTACTAATTTAAGTGATCATATCTAGTTACCTTTACTAATTGAAGTGATGACATCTAGTTATCTTTAATAATTTAAGTGATGATATTCAGTTATATTCACTAATTTAAGTGATGATATCTATTTACCTTTACTAATTTAAGTAATGATATCTAGTTATCTTTAGTAATTTAAGTGATGATATTTAGTTACCTTTACTAATTTAAGTTATAATATCTGATTATGTGTACTAATTTTAGTTATGATATCCAGTCATGTTTACTAATTTAAGTGATGATATTTAGTTACTTTTATTAATTTAAGTGATTATATCTCGTATCCTTTACTAATTTAAGTGATGATATCTAGTTATCTTTAGTGATTTAAGTCATGATATCAAGTTATCTTCACCAATTTAAGTGATGATATCAAGTTACCTTCAGTAATTTAAGTGATGATATCCAGTTATCTTTACTAATTTAAGTGATGATTTCGAGTTACCTTTACTAATTTAAGTGATGTTATGTAGTTATCTTTAATAATTTAAGTGATGATATCCAGTTATTTTCACTAATTTAAGTGATGATATCTAGTTACCGTTACTAATTTAAGTGATGATATCTAGTTACCTTTGCTAATTTAAGTGATGATATCTAGTTATCTTTACTAATTCAAGTGATATCTAGTTACCTTTACCAATTTAATGATGATATCAAATTACCTTTACTAATTTAAGTGATTATATCTAGTTACCTTTACCAATTTATGTGATGATATCCAGTTACCTTTACTAATTTAAGTGATCATATCTAGTTACCTTTACTAATTGAAGTGATGATATCTAGTTATCTTTAATAATTTAAGTGATGATATTTAGTTATATTCACTAATTTAAGTGATGATATCTATTTACCTTTACTAATTTAAGTAATGATATCTCGTTACCTTTACTAATTTAAGTAATGATATCTAGTTATCTTTAGTAATTTAAGTGATGATATTTAGTTACCTTTACTAATTTAAGTTATAATATCTGATTATGTGTGTACTAATTTTAGTTATGATATCCAGTTATGTTTACTAATTTAAGTGATGATACGTAGTTATCTTTACTAATTTAAGTGATGATATCCAGTTATCTTTACTGATTTATGTGATGATATCCAGTTATCTTTACTAATTTGAGTGATGATTTCGAGTTACCTTTACTAATTAAACTGATCATATCTAGTTACCTTTACTAATTGAAGTGATGATATCTAGTTATCTTTAATAATTTAAGTGATGATATACAGGTATTTTTACTAATTTAAATGATGATATGTAGTTACCTTTACTAATTTTAGTGATGATATCTAGTTACCTTTATTAATGTAATTTATGATATCTAGTTTAGTTTACTAATTTAAGTGATGATATCTAGTTATCTTTACTAATTTCAGTGATCATATCTAGTTACCTTTACTAATTACAGTGATGATATCTAGTTACCTTTACTAATTGAAGTGATGATATCTAGTTATATTCACTAATTTAAGTAATGATATCTAGTTACCTTTAGTAATTTAAGTGATGATATTTAGTTACCTTTACTAATTTAAGTGATCATATCTAGTTACCTTTACTAATTGAAGTGATGACATCTAGTTATCTTTAATAATTTAAGTGATGATATTCAGTTATATTCACTAATTTAAGTGATGATATCTATTTACCTTTACTAATTTTAGTGATGATATCTAGTTATCTTTACTAATTTAAGTGATGATATTTAGTTACCTTTACTAATTTAAGTTATAATATCTGATTATGTGTACTAATTTTAGTTATGATATCCAGTCATGTTTACTAATTTAAGTGATGATATTTAGTAACTTTTATTAATTTAAGTGATTATATCTCGTATCCTTTACTAATTTAAGTGATGATATCTAGTTATCTTTAGTGATTTAAGTCATGATATCAAGTTATCTTCACCAATTTAAGTGATGATATCAAGTTACCTTCAGTAATTTAAGTGATGATATCCAGTTATCTTTACTAATTTAAGTGATGATTTCGAGTTACCTTTACTAATTTAAGTGATGTTATGTAGTTATCTTTAATAATTTAAGTGATGATATCCAGTTATTTTCACTAATTTAAGTGATGATATCTAGTTACCGTTACTAATTTAAGTGATGATATCTAGTTACCTTTGCTAATTTAAGTGATGATATCTAGTTATCTTTACTAATTCAAGTGATATCTAGTTACCTTTACCAATTTAATGATGATATCAAATTACCTTTACTAATTTAAGTGATTATATCTAGTTACCTTTACCAATTTATGTGATGATATCCAGTTACCTTTACTAATTTAAGAGATGATATCCAGTTACCTTTACAAATTTAAGTGATGATATCTAGTTACCTTTACTAATTTAGGTGATGATATCCAGTTATTTTCACTAATTCAAATGATGATATCTAGTTACCTTTACTAATTTCAGTGATGATATCCAGTTATCTTTACTAATTTAAATAAAGATATGTAGTTATCTTTAATAATTTAAATGATGATATCCAGTTACCTTTACTAATTTAAGAGATGATATCCAGTTACCTTTACAAATTTAAGTGATGATATCTGGTTACCTTTACTAATTTAGGTGATGATATCCAGTTATTTTCACTAATTTGAATGATGATATCTAGTTACCTTTACTAATTTTAGTGATGATATCTAGTTTCCTTCACTAATTTAAGTGATTATATGTAGTTACCTTTATTAATATTAGTTATGCTATCTAGTTTACTTTACTAATTTAAGTGATGATATCTAGGTACCTTTACTAATTTAAGTGATGATATCCATTTATCTTTACTAATTTAAGTGATGATATCTAGATACCTTTACTGATTTAAGTGATGATATGTAGTTATCTTTAATAATTTAAGTGATGATATCCAGTTATTTTCACTGATTTAAGTGATGATATGTAGTTACCTTTACTAATTTAAGTGATGATATCTAGTTAGCTTTGCTAATTTAAGTGATGATATCTAGTTATCTTTACTAATTTCAGTGATCATATCCAGTTATTTTCACTAATTTAAGTGATGATATCTGGTTACCTTTACTAATTTAAGTGATGATATCTCGTTATCTTTACCAATTTTAGTGATGATATCTGGTTACCTTTACTAATTTTAGTGATGATATTTAGTTATCTTTACTAATGTAAGTAATGATATTTAGTTACCTTTATTAATTTAAGTGATTATATCTCGTATCCTTTACTAATTGAAGTGATGATATCTAGTTATCTTTAATAATTTAAGTGATGATATTCAGTTATATTCACTAATTGAACTGATGATATATATTTACCTTTACTAATTTAAGTGATGATATCAGGTTACGTTTAGTAATTTAAGTTATAATATCTGGTTATCTTTACTAATTTTAGTGATGATATCTAGTTATCTTTACTAATTTAATTGATGATACCTAGTTATCTTTACTAATTTTGGAGATGATATCTAGTTATCTTTACTAATTTAAGTGATGATATCTAGTTATCTTTACCAATTTTAGTGATGATATTAAGTTACCTTTACTAATTTTAGTGATGATATCCAGTTATCTTTACTAATTTAAGTTATGATTTCGAGTTACCTTTACTGATTTAAGTGATATATACATATCTTTAATAATTTAATTGATGATATCCAGTTACTTTCACTGATTTAAGTGATGATATGTAGTTACCTTTACTAATTTAAGGGATGATATCTAGTTACCTTTGCTAATTTAAGTGATGATATTTAGTTATCTTTACTAATTTCAGTGATCATATCCAGTTATTTTCACTAATTTAAGTGATGATATCTGGTTACCTTCACTAATTTAAGTGATGATATCTAGTTACCTTTATTAATGTAAGTTATGATATCTAGTTTAATTTACTAATTTAAGTGATGATATCTAGTTATCTTTACTAATTTCAGTGATCATATCTAGTTACCTTTACTAATTGAAGTGATGATATCTAGTTATTTTTAATAATTTAAGTGATGATATTCAGTTATATTCACTAATTTAAGTGATGATATCTATTTACCTTTACTAATTTAAGTAATGATATCTAGTTACCTTTAGTAATTTAAGTGATGATATTTAGTTACCTTTACTAATTTAAATGATGATATCCAGGTATTTTCACTAATTTGAATGATGATATCTAGTTACCTTTACTAATTTTAGTGATGATATCTAATTTCCTTCACTAATTTAAGTGATTATATGTAGTTACCTTTATTAATATTAGTTATGCTATCTAGTTTACTTTACCGATTTAAGTGATGATATGTAGTTATCTTTAATAATTTAAGTGATGATATCCAGTTAGTTTCACTGATTTAAGTGATGATATGTAGTTACCTTTACTAATTTAAGTGATGATATCTAGTTACCTTCAGTAACTTAAGTGATGATATCCAGTTTCCTTCACTAATTTAAGTGATGATATCTATCTACCTTTATTAATGTAAGTTATGATATCTAGTTTAGTTTACTAATTTAAGTGATGATATCTAGTTATCTTTACTATTTGAAGTGATGATATCTAGTTATATTCACTAATTTAAGTAATGATATCTAGTTACCTTTAGTAATTTAAGTGATGATATTTAGGTACCTTTACTAATTTAAGTTATAATATCTGATTATGTGTACTAATTTTAGTTATGATATCCAGTTATCTTTACTAATTTTAGTGATGATCTCTGGTTACCTTTACTAATTTAAGTGATGATATTTAGTTATCTTTACTAATTTTAGTGATGATACCTAGTTATCTTTACTAATTTAAGTGATGATATCTAGATACCTTTATTAATTTAAGTGATGATATTTAGTTACGTTTACTAATTTAAATGATGATATCTAGTTATCTTTACTGATTTAAGTGATGATATCAAGTTACCTTCAGTAACTTAAGTGATGATATCCAGTTATCTTTACTAATTTAAGTGATGGTTTCGAGTTACCTTAAGTAATTTAAGTGATGATATCCAGTTATCTTTACTAATTTAAGTTATGATTTCGAGTTACCTTTACTGATTTAAGTGATATATACATATCTTTAATAATTTAATTGATGATATCCAGTTACTTTCACTGATTTAAGTGATGATATGTAGTTACCTTTACTAATTTAAGGGATGATATCTAGTTACCTTTGCTAATTTAAGTGATGATATTTAGTTATCTTTACTAATTTCAGTGATCATATCCAGTTATTTTCACTAATTTAAGTGATGATATCTGGTTACCTTCACTAATTTAAGTGATGATATCTAGTTACCTTTATTAATGTAAGTTATGATATCTAGTTTAATTTACTAATTTAAGTGATGATATCTAGTTATCTTTACTAATTTCAGTGATCATATCTAGTTACCTTTACTAATTGAAGTGATGATATCTAGTTATTTTTAATAATTTAAGTGATGATATTCAGTTATATTCACTAATTTAAGTGATGATATCTATTTACCTTTACTAATTTAAGTAATGATATCTAGTTACCTTTAGTAATTTAAGTGATGATATTTAGTTACCTTTACTAATTTAAATGATGATATCCAGGTATTTTCACTAATTTGAATGATGATATCTAGTTACCTTTACTAATTTTAGTGATGATATCTAGTTTCCTTCACTAATTTAAGTGATTATATGTAGTTACCTTTATTAATATTAGTTATGCTATCTAGTTTACTTTACCGATTTAAGTGATGATATGTAGTTATCTTTAATAATTTAAGTGATGATATCCAGTTATTTTCACTGATTTAAGTGATGATATGTAGTTACCTTTACTAATTTAAGTGATGATATCTAGTTACCTTTGCTAATTTAAGTGATGATATCTAGTTATCTTTACTAATTTCAGTGATCATATCCAGTTATTTTCACTAATTTAAGTGATGATATCTGGTTAACTTTACTAATTTAAGTGATGATATCTAGTTATCTTTACTAATTTAAGTGAGTATATGTAGTTATCTTTACTAATTTAAGTGAGTATATGTAGTTATCTTTACTAATTTAAGTGATGATATCTAGTTATCTTTACTAATTTAAGTGATGGTATTTAGTTACGTTTACTAATTTAAATGATGATATCTAGTTACCTTTACTAATTTAAGTGATGATATCTGGTTATCTTTACTAATTTTGGTTATGATATCTAGTTACGTTTACTAATTTTAGTTGTGATAGAAATACCTGCTGATACCCAATCTTCAATCCACAGCCATATACAACGACTATGGCACGAGTCTGGGTGGGGATACCAGTGCGATATGTTCTAACTTTTAGAAGATGGTAACCCACCCTCAAAATTAGTATAGACCTGAGGATTCTTGCAAACTTTTCTTAGTAACAGTCAGTGACATAATTAGTTATATTTACAGTATGTGGAACTGAAGGCCTAGTCTTGTAGTTATGTGGCTCAACATTAAGTCTAAAAACATAAAGCTAATACTGTATCTCACTATGAATACCTTATATGGACACATAATAGATAGACCACCGTGTAGCTATGCGCTTAATAAGAACCAAACTTCGAAAAATACTTTAACTTAGGATTTTTAATTTCCGACGTATTCAAACTTCTCGCCCAAAGCAACATTTTGTTCACCCAAACAGTAGGTATTATTACAGGTTGATTGTATTCATAGCTTTAACAAAGACATTATTCACTTTGAGTTAAGATGTGTTTGTACGAAAACATTCGAGTTTGACTTACTATATATATATACATACTAACATAATTCGCTAATTCTCCATTAAATTCTCCAAGCAATAAGAGAAAGTGAACAATGAATAAATAAATAACAAATTCCCTATATTTTTGGGTTATCACACACTTCTAACAGAAACAGGTCGTGATCTGTTTCCAAGACAATGGTTAAATTAACGTAAGAGGACTGGTATCCTGAACACGCTACTAAAACAGTCACGTGACTCACCTTTGTGATTGATATTTACATCTAAACAAATTTCATTATAAAACTTGTTTACTTTATGACATGTAGAACTTCATGACAACGAGCAGAGGAGTGAAATAAACACACGACTTGTATTCAGCAGAACAACTGAAGTTATCTTACATATTGTAGAATAAAACATATCACAAGTCACGAACTGAATATAAACTCTTCAAATAAAGAAACGCAAAAGGCAAAATATGAGACAAATTGTTAACAAGTTTATTCCTGGTAGTTCTGTATGACATGTGTGAAACTTTGCATATTCACTGCTGAACATCCAAAGTCTGCAAAGGCGAAGTCTACGCTCACTAGTTGAAGTTTAACGTCACTGAACGTCAAAAACGAGTATGCCCCCCGTGAGCATCAATAACTGCTTGGCATCTCCTGCCCATGGAAGCGATGAGATGACGAATCACATCCTGTGGAATGGCTGTCCACTCAGCCTGCAAAGCTGCTGCAAGCTGAGGTAAGAGTCTGCGGTTGAGGTTTTCGCCGTCGCAGACGTCGGTCCAACTCGTCCCAAAGATGTTCGATGGGGTTTTAATCTGGTAATCTGGAGGGCCAGGGAAGAACGTTGATGTTGTGATGTCTCAAGAAGACAGGGGTGAGTCGGGCTGTGTGAGGACGGGCGTTGTCATGTTGAAAAACATCGTTGACGTTCACCATGATGAGTTGCACATGGGGCCTAAGAATCTCGTCGACGGTTGCAAAATCCTACGCAGCCCTGGTATGGTTGAGGCAGTAGACGTCGTAGTGGTGGTCCTATCCCAAAGATGACGTAACCGGATGTTGCGATCTTGTGCGGGCGTGGTCACACGAGGTCTGCCAGATCGTGGACGGTCACGAGTTGATCCATGCTGTTGGTGATGATTACATAGCCTTGTGATGGTGCTTGGGTGGACATTCACAGCTCTGGCAACATCTGATCGAGATTCGCCTGCTTCCAAGCGACCAATGGCGTTGTTGCGTTGTGCTTCAGTCAGTCTTGGCGTAACTGTATTGCGTGTCGGTGGCCTAACACTGAGCTATAGAAACCGAGAACCCGTCACTTTTATAGGGATTTTGCACATGTTGCACTTGCAGAACATGCAGATCTCTCAAACAAATTTATTGGACACGCATGCTTTTTGGCGAAAAATCCGATGTTTTCCTCCGTTTTCAAAGTGCACAACTTTTATTGTCATTTTGGTCTGACAATCAGTGCCTTAACACGTGTAACATCACATACTCTGAGCTTGTAACGTTATTACATATATTTCTCTTTAAAATAACAAAAATATCCCTTTTGCGTTTCTTTTTTTGAAGAGTATATATCCATATCTTGGTGAAAAACCATAGGTAGTGCTGTACAATATGTAGACCTCAAGATTATTTGGGTGTGTAGACCATACTGATAGTTTACAGTATGTATACAGGTCAGTACGTAGACCTTACTAGTAGTTTACAATATGTATACAGATCAGTATATAGACTATACTGATAGTTTACAGTATGTAAACAGGTTAGTACGTGGACCTTACTAGTAGTTTACAGTATGTATACAGATCAGTATATAGACCATACTGGTAGTTTACAGTATGTATACAGGTCAGTATATAGACCATACTGGTAGTTTACAGTATGTATACAGATCAGTATATAGACCATACTGGTAGTTTACAGTATGTATACAGATCAGTATATAGACCATACTGGTAGTTTACAGTATGTATACAGGTCAGTATATAGACCATACTGGTAGTTTACAGTATGTATACAGATCAGTATATAGACCATACTGGTAGTTTACAGTATGTATACAGATCAGTATATAGACCATACTGGTAACTTACAGTATGTATACAGATCAGTACGTAGACCTTACTGATAGTTTACAGTATGTATACACGTCAGTAGTCAGTAGTATGTGTACAGGTCGGTAGTCAGTAGTATGTGTACAGGTCGGTAGTCAGTAGTATGTGTACAGGTCGGTAGTAAGTAGTATGTGTGCAGGTTGGTAGTCAGTAGTATGTGTACAGGTCGGTAGTCAGTAGTATGTGTACAGATCGGTAGTAAGTAGTATGTGTGCAGGTTGGTAATTTACATTTAGATTACATTTTTTTAGGATTAACACGAGTGTTGTGAGTATTCCAATGTTACCACAGTTATAAAATGTTAGCACCAAAGTACACGAGTCTTTGATACAGTATGGTGTGTAGAAACACACAGTTCTTGGTTAATTTGTCGAAGTTTTGTATGTTAGAAGAGATGGAATTTTGTTTATTAGCGACTTATTAGCTTGTCGCCGAATATTCAGGGGAGGTCAAGAAATGTGATTCGAGACTGTAGTAGTTGATCAGCTAGATTTGTTTGTGTGTAGAAGATGGCACAATGTACTTTTAACTTCGTGTTAATTAATAGCAATACAGGTCAGTACTTCGCTTGCCTTCAGTATGTAAGTTACCATAGTTTCACTTCCTGTCTCTTTGGGTTTGTTGGTCGTATACTGCTGTCATATAAGGATCAAATTTTAGCTTTGCTTTATATCCTGCTCTTCACCTTTCCATTGGCAGTGTAATCGCTAATTAACTAACTATACGTTACAGGTAGCAACAAAACGGTTTGGATATGTGTGGTTTGTTTTGAATTTCCCGATAGCTACTACGCTATCCGTACGTAATTAGCAGAAATAAACTATAGGGAAAGCAGCTGGTCAACACCTCCTACCACTAACGTGTATCAACAAATAATGGGATTGATTGAGAAATTATAATGCCTCTACTGGTGAAAAGGCGGGAATGTTCCGTAAGGGGGTTTTGAACCGACGACTTGCTTTCTGCCACACCAGCCATGAAAGCTATACGTTTACTTGTAATGAACGGCTAATGAGGAAGAAATCCACTTTAGTATGACGATTTAAATTTATTCTAAACATTATAAATACTAAATGTTTTACAGTTCGTGATATTAAGACGGGTATAACTCATAAGAAGTGAATATTGCCTGATTCAATGATTTAAACTCCTAGGAGAGTTTACACACTAGAGCCTCATAACAAATCTGATGAATAATAAATGTACTTGCAACAACTCTGAAAACGAGGGTATATTCCCCCTAGGTCGTGTTTGTTTTCTGCAAAATTGTAAGTGGTAAACTGAACAAATATTAAACGATTATGACCTTGTTCACTTATCAAGTAAAAAAGTAGAAAGAAAACACAGGTTTATAGAGAACAACACGAGCCTGTTGTCAGGTTTAATGTCTCATGATACAGAGTATCAGTGTAGGTGGTTACCTTCCATGGAGCAATTCTGCTCTCTTGGGTTATCATTTCACAAAACACAGGTTTATAGAGAACAACACGAGCCTGTTGTCAGGTTTAATGTCTCATGATACAGAGTATCAGTGTAGGTGGTTACCTTCCATGGAGCAATTCTGCTCTCTTGGGTTATCATTTCACAAAACACAGGTTTATAGAGAACAACACGAGCCTGTTGTCAGGTTTAATGTCTCATGATACAGAGTATCAGTGTAGGTGGTTACCTTCCATGGAGCAATTCTGCTCTCTTGGGTTATCATTTCACAAAAACACAGGTTTATAGAGAACAACACGAGCCTGTTGTCAGGTTTAATGTCTCATGATACAGAGTATCAGTGTAGGTGGTTACCTTCCATGGAGCAATTCTGCTCTCTTGGGTTATCATTTCACAAAAACACAGGTTTATAGAAAACAACACGAGCCTGTTGTCAGGTTTAATGTCTCATGATACAGAGTATCAGTGTAGGTGGTTACCTTCCATTGAGCAATTCTGCGCTCTTGGGTTATCATTTCACAAAAACACAGATTTATAGAGAACAACACGAGCCTGTTGTCAGGTTTAATGTCTCATGATACAGAGTATCACTGTAGGTGGTTACCTTCCATTGAGCAATTCTGCTCTCTTGGGTTATCATTTCACGAAAACACGCCGAGAATTGCTATGACAACCACCGAAAATGAATGCTGACGTCATATTCTTAAACCTGAAATGGTAGGATCACTACCACGCAGCACGCGTTCTCTCAGGCATGGTATAATATATGCAGGAGTTATCTCATTAGAGCAGCATTCGAGACAACTCCTTGTCATCTAGCGGTAAAACTCAGAATTTTCTAGTATCATTACACCATAAGTATAGACTAGTGTTGTCACCATTCTGTGAGATTTTAAACTCTAAAATAGCCCCTGTAACCAGGCTATTCCCAACATTGTTGTTTCATAATACCAGGACTACAGACTAGTCTTGTCTGTAGTCCTTGTAACATAGCCCTTGTCGCTCGTCTGTAAGAGTCAGCACTTTGTTGTATTAATACATCAGCCCTCTAATATAGTCCACGTAACTAGGCTGTAAGATTCAGAACTTTTTGTAGGAATACGCCAGCACTCCAACAACCTGTCACAAGCCTGGTCATATATATAGTATTCTTTGTTGCCTTTGTACACCAGTATTCTAGTTTAGTTATGTCACCAGATCGTAAGATACGGTAATGGATTTACTTTTATATATTTATTTTAATATCGATGTCTGTTTCAATTTAATATACATGTATATTTAAAAATACATGTAACTTATATTATTAAACGTGTATTGCAAAAGCCCCGCCTATTCACTAAAGTTATAGAAGCTTTACGGGTGTAAGAATCAACAATGTACAATGTGTACATGTAAATACTAATGAATACCAATATTATTACCAACTGAAATTTGGAGAACCTCGCCTGATGATTATACAAGGTAGCTATTGCAGCACGCAGAAAGACAGTTATATGTAGAATATTGTTGGTTTGCTACAGTTAGTATACTATAAATCTTGGATGCTAAAACTGTGATAAATGCTTATTAATCGGAGAACTACAGACATTTGACCACAAACGTTTATAAATTTCGAACTCTGCAAGTCGTTTAACTTCAGTGAATTAACTTAGTACGTTAGTATTTCTGCGAGGACAGTGGGCGTCTTCATTGGAGAAAAGTCAGCTGGTAAGCAGCGTGAGACTAGCCAATAAGCGAAGTATAAAATACCAACTCAGATGTAATTCGCTCGTCGTGAACCGTCGAGAAAATATCTGGTCGTTCCTGACCAGATACAAAACTCAGTATTGTTCGTAATTTTGTAAAACCTGTATATAAATCATTATTTGTAATAACTATTTTTATAATCATCATTATAAATTGTATTCTTTGTACATTAAGAAAGAAAATAGTGTGTATTAATCTCGTTGGCAAATGTCATAAATTTGATATATATCGATATTCAATAAAATTTCGGCTATTTGAAATAGTAAATCTTAACTTAACAAATAGGAGCATCGTCCGAGATAAATTATATTACATAGCAGATACAGAACTTGGCTATCTGATTCCACCATTACTATGAACAAGACCTCGTCACTAGCCCATAGATACAAAACTTCCTTGTCTTATTACACCAGTACTCCAATATAGTCCCTGTCACCTGTCTGTACCATCCAATACTGTTGTTTCATGACACCAGCACTGTAAACTAGTCCTAGCCACAAGGTCGTAAGATACAAAACTTCGTTGTCTCATTACACAGGGGCTATAAACAGGGGTTTGTCATCATGCTGTAAGACTTAGGATTTGACAGGTGGACTTATGTTCTTTATAATGATGTTATCCCCTGCCTTGGATGTTGAAAGTGATATATATATATCTAAACTGGGTTAATAAAAACCTAATTTAACCTGTTATTAATTTTTATGATGGATTGTACTGAAATGAACAACGTTATTGATATTATGACGTAGTGAATACATAAAACAGTTTTATAAAAAACAAGAATTATAGGAACAAATTTAAAATCTGAAAAGTTATGTTTATAATTTTTTAAGTTCATAAAAGTTAAATTATTCAATTTTTCTTCACTGATGTGTTGCGTGTTAATAAACACAAAGCTACACAAAGGGTTAATTGTATTCTGTCCACCCCGGACATCGCAACTTGCCGATGTGCCATTGTTGAGCAACTGATATGATGTTTGTCGTCAGTAACGTCTCTTTTACTATAATTTCACCTACCAAACATCATATTATTGTTGCTATAACTAAGTTAGAAATGTTTTTTGTTGCATTACTTTACATTGTGTCAGGATATTAAAAAAGTTGTCTTTTTTTCCCAGCTAAAAGGCCCAGCATGGTTATCTGCTTTATCCATCACGGGTATAGAAACCTAATTTTCAGGATCGTTTGTTTGGAATTCACACAAAGCTACAAAATGGGCTATCTGTACTCTGCCAACCACGGGTATCGAAAGCCAGTTTCCAGCGGTGGTGGTCCACAGACTGTGCCACAAGCGAGTACACCATCACGATCTGGTAAGGCAGTGATATAAACAGTTCTTGATGTATAGAATGATTTCCTTATTCTTTATACGTAAAAAAGCACAGCGCGAGTTTGTTTGACTTACCAGACTCACCATTAATTGCATGATGATTTATCTCGTGATATTAAATATATTAGTCATCAGCGTTAGGGCGAGAAGCATCGCTCATGAATAATCCGGTATTAGTTTGGAAAACGTTTTAACGTAACTAATAGACGAGTCAGATGCTGGCTTTAAAAATATTAGAAAGCTGAATTGTTTAATGTAGCCATACCTGTTACTGGTAGTTGTGGCTTGAAGTGTTGATTTCTGAAGTCTTTACAACACCAACTTCGACGGCTTCTGTATATTTACAACCTCTGAACGCGACAAGCGTTGTTAGAGCTCGTGCAGAACTGCTTTACCGTGACGCGCGTAATACTCCGACAAATCAGAAACTGCTCGAATATGCAAAGGGTTCACGAGACGCTTCAATTGTTCCCTGCTGATGAAATTCTGAAGTATGTTAAATCTTTCTGGCGTTCAAAGAATCGGGTGTTCCAGTAAGTACGTTTATTTCTGGTAGGAGACACATATATTACAGTATTTTATTGGCTATACTTTGAGCTTTAAAATAAATGAAATATTCAGAAGACGGTAGGAGTTATTCTTAAACCATGCAAGTCAAGTTTTAGAAGCCAGATTTCCATTTTATGCATGAAATAAATTTTCATAAACTAATGTCCTCAGAGAACATAAATGTATTGGAGTTTTTCCAGGGTCTCATTCTCCCGAAAAGCTATAAAATTGTATGTGAGGCTTGTGTTCTATAATGTAATTTAGTTTGTTTTTAAGTGGAAAGCTCCACAATGGAATATCTGTGCTCTGTTTGTTTGTTTGTTTTGAATTTCGCGCAAAGCTACACGAGGTCTGTAGGATCCGGTGTGGCCCAGTGATTAATGTACCAGAATATTCATACGATGATTTATAATTCGTGTTTCGTTATCTCAAAATAGCACTCTGCACTTTGGGATCGTGGGTGAGTTATAAGAGTAACTGTCAAATCGAATAGAATAATCAAAGATTTCATGATGGGTGATGTTCATTACCTGCTTTTCCTTCTGTCCAGATCCCTCGCCAGGAGAACGGTAAGTTTACGGATTTACAACGCTAAAATTTAAACGCTACTCCTTTACCAACTAATAGTGGGATTGACCGTCACATTATAACTCCTTCGCTGAAAGGGTGAGCATGTTTGGTGAGTCAAGGGCCCTAATCACCTAGCCAATCAACGAGGTTCGTTTTAACTAACTATTCTCGTTTATAGGTGACAGGATGTGTTAAGTTACCGACGTCCATTTTGATCAACGCACTCTTTTCTGTGGGCGACTAGTTGTGTTAATAAGTTATCAGTGTTTGTTTGTTTTGAATTTTGCGAAAAGCAGTGAAAGACTGGAGGTAAAGCATTCAACACTAATTACCGCTAACTCTTTTAGTAACGAATAGTGGGATTTAACCTCAAATTACACTACGCACACGGATCTGATTGGGCGAGCATGTTTGGTAGAACGAGGATTCGAACCCGCGACCCTCAAATTGTGAGTCAAACGCTCTAACCGCTTGACCAAGAAGTTACCAGCCTCCGTTTTAATTGAAGTGTTCTTGTCCATAGGCGAGGAAACATATTAATAAGCTATCCGTGTCCACTTCAAAGGCGAGGAAACATATTAATAAGCTATCTGTGTCCACTTCATACGACGAGAAAACATATTAATAAGCTATCTGTGTCCACTTCATACGACGAGGAAACATATTAATAAGCTATCCGTGTCCATTTCATACGACGATGAAACTTATTAATAAGCTATCCGTGTCCACTTCATAAGAAGGATTTTGTCTTAAAATATCAGATGCTTTTTATCAATTTTTATAATTCGTCTCAATGTCTTTACATAGAGACAACACTAGGCTTTATAGGTCAATAAAACATACGTAAAATACTAAGTTCAGAAACAGGTGAAAGTTAATTTGGAATATCTTAGTAAACAAAAATCTATAGAACATTCTTATTGTGAACGTAGCGCCCCAGTGGCATAGCAGTATGTTTGGGGACTTTGAACGCTAGAAGCCAGATTTTGATACCCGTGGTGAGAAGAGCACAGATCGTCCATTTCATAGTTTTGTGCTTGAGTACAAACAAACAAACTGTTATCATACGCCGTTCTATCCTAGCGGCGTTGTTGGGAAGTACTTTAATAAAATTTGATACCTGATGTGAAACAACAGCACAACAGTAAGTTGATGGACACGAGACAGGACACTTATTTAACCATCTAAGTTGAATGTTGCACGTTTTACTTATTTAGCTATTGCACGACCCTTAAGATGTTTCAATAAATTTCACTATCCGTTCACCGGAAGTCCGCCCTTAGAAATCAGAGTAGCAGCTCAGTGGACTAGAGGTTTTCTAACTGGGAGTGCTCGTGACACAGTCGCATGTCTGTACAATGAAATATTTAATATCTCGACTTGACGCTCTACAATGAATATTATCACACTAAACAATTTACAACTATTTATTTACTTTCCCCTGATCTACCTGATCTAGCTTAAAGAGGGTATTAAATACACAGCTTAGAAGCTCTTAAAGAGGATACTAAATACACAGTTTAGAAGAACTTAAAGAGGATATTAAATACACAGCTTAGAAGCTCTTAAAGAGGATATTAAATACACAGCTTAGAAGCTCTTAAAGAGGATATTAAATACACAGTTTAGAAGAACTTAAAGAGGATATTAAATACACAGTTTTGAAAAATAAATAGGGTATTAAATACACAGCTTAGAAAAATGAAGACGGTATTAAATACACAGCTTAGAAGCTCTTAAAGAGGATATTAAATACACAGCTTAGAAGCTCTTAAAGAGGATATTAAATACACAGTTTAGAAGAACTTAAAGAGGATATTAAATACACAGTTTAGAAAAATAAATAGGGTATTAAATACACAGCTTAGAAAAATGAAGACGGTATTAAATACACAGCTTAGAAGCTCTTAAAGAGGATATTAAATACACAGCTTAGAAGCTCTTAAAGAGGATATTAAATACACAATTTAGAAGAACTTAAAGAGGATACTAAATACACAGTTTAGAAGAACTTAAAGAGGATATTAAATACACAGTTTAGAAAAATAAATAGGGTATTAAATACACAGCTTAGAAAAATGAAAAGGGTATTAAATACACAGCTTAGAAGCTCTTAAAGAGGATATTAAATACACAGCTTAGAAGCTCTTAAAGAGGATATTAAATACACAGTTTAGAAACATAAAGATGTCATTAATATAGATACAAAATGCACAACTTAAAAGAGCTTAAAGAGAAGATTAAATACACAGCTTAGAGACATAAAGAGAAGATTAAATACACAGCTTAGAGACATAAAGAGAAGATTAAATACACAGCTTAGAGACATAAAGAGAAGATTAAATACACAGTTTAGAGACATAAAGAGAAGATTAAATTCACAGCTTAGAGACATAAAGAGAAGATTAAATACACAGCTTAGAGACATAAAAAGAAGATTAAATTCACAATTTAGAGACATAAAGAGAAGATTAAATTCACAGCTTAGAGACATAGAGAGAAGGTTAAATTCACAGCTTAGAGACATAAAGAGAAGATTAAATACACAGCTTAGAGACATAAAGAGAAGATTAAATTCACAGCTTAGAGACATAAAGAGAAGATTAAATTCACAATTTCGAAGCGCTTAGAAAGGAAATTAAATATATTTCTTAGACACAAATAGATAACGGATGAAATACGTAGTTTGGAAACGCTTGGCCATAGTGTTAAAATTATACATCAAAACTCTTAAATATGGTGTGACAGTCTGCTCTGGAATTTTTAACATTATTAACACTTCCACGATGTGTCACGTGAACTTCGATGTTCTACATTTTCAAGTATCGTTTAGGACTTTCTAAAAGAGCCAAAACCAAGGAGCCTTACATGTCGGTGTTGAGTTCCATGAATAAATTGATAAAAACACCAATATATCAGTTTCAGAAATAATACTGTAATATCAATAACAGAGATTTTTATTTTTCCACTTTGAAAAATAATTTATAATAAGCTGACAAAGATGAGATTACTAAGCAGTGAAATGTTGGTAAACACAAAAGATACGATAAATGAACTCCCTTCCTCCTAATGAAACACGAGTTTATTATTATTTAATCAATTATTTCAGGCTAATATCTTCTGATGCAAAACACACAGTGAGAAGATTCCAACTGTGTTTCTAAAGTGTTCCGTGGCTTGTTAATCTCTTTCTCAGCGTTTAATTTATTAGCTTTAGACTGAAATACTAATTCTCTTTGAAATGAAAGCTTCTACACAAATAAAAAGATGAGCGACATGTATTAATATTAATTATGACTTACTGACGTTTCAAAATTACCGACGAGGTTGGAATATCAGGAAATAAATGGAACGATGAATAATAATAAATAGTAAAACGACAGCGTTTGTTCATGAATAATAATAAATAGTAAAACGACAGTGTTTGTTCATGAATAATAATAAATAGTAAAACGACAGTGTTTGTTCATGAATAATAATAAATAGTAAAACGACAGTGTTTGTTCATGAATAATAATAAATAGTAAAACGACAGTGTTTGTTCGCAGTCAGTTTGATGTATGTAGACACAACGTTAACTATCAACATTTAAAGCAAGAATAACCATTTAGGCCTAGCTGGGTAAAATCACTTTACCCAGGCTTCCATAATAAAATGAATTTAGCTTCACTATCTTACTCATACATAAAACATACCTATTGGTGTTTCGTTTCGATTTTCACGAACGTTTCAAGCGATGAAACGTAAAGTTTTCTCATCTTTTATTTGGTGTAACTAAATAACGAATTTTATTTGTTTATACAAAAGTTGAAATGACATAACAAGTAGAATGCTTGCTACTCCTGTCCAATAATACAAACACTAGGATTGTGTTTTAATAAAAACAAGGGATCTCACCCACTGGCGAACGTGACGCCACTTCATAACACTTAAGGAACGGAAAAATCGATTGTACGTGAACAACTTATGTTTACTGACAGATGACTCAGTAATAGTTTTAAAGTGATGTTTTTGTGGTCACTGTTGGAAATAGTGACTTCTCATTTATAATAAACGTTATTTTTCTCTCCAACCTAATCATACTCTTCATGGTTGTTGCATTCAGTGACTTTTGAATTTAGTGTGACAACATAGGTTTACTGGTAATTGTGTTCCTCCAACAGGTTAATGAGCAACTTTTACTGTTCACTGAGGTCCAAAAGTACTGATCTAGTATAGTGAGTAAGTCTTATGGTCATTGTGTTCCTGTAGAACTGATCTAGTATAGTGAGTAAGTCTTATGGTCATGTGTTCCTGAAGATCTGCTATAGTATAGTGAGTAAGTATTATGGTCATTGTGTTTCTGTAGAACTGATCTAGTATAGTGAGTAAGTCTTATGGTCATTGTGTTCCTGTAGAACTGATCTAGTATAGTGAGTAAGTCTTATGGTCATTGTGTTCCTGAAAAACTGATATAGTATAGTGAGTAAGTTTTATGGTCATTGTGTTACTGAAGATCTGATCTAGTATAGTGAGTAAATCTTATGGTCATTGTGTTTCTGTAGAACTGATCTAGTATAGTGAGTAAGTCTTATGGTCATTGTGTTCCTGAAGATCTGATCTAGTATAGTGAGTAAGTCTTATGGTCATTGTGTTCCTGAAGATCTGCTATAGTATAGTGAGTAAGTCTTATGGTCATTGTGTTTCTAGAAGATCTAGTATAGTGAGTAGTATGGTCATTGTGTTACTGAAGATCTGATCTAGTATAGTAGTATGGGTTTTATCGTCATTGTGTTCCTGAAGATCTGATCTAGTATAGTGAGTAAATCTACATGTAGTATGGGTATTAAGACTTATAGCCATTATGTTCTTAAACCTCTGCTTTAGTATAGTTAATAAATTTTCCTGGTCATTGTGTTTCTATAGAAATGCTGCGGTATAGTGAGTAAGTTTTGCTTGTCGTTGTGTTCCTTAAGAACTGCCTGTAGCATAAATAGCAAGTGTTATGGACATTGTGTTACTTACGACCTACGTGTACATAGTCAGTAAGTCTTGCTGGTTGTTGTGTTCTTAAAGAACTAATGTAGTATAGTTAGTAAGTCTTATGGTCATTGCATTAAATAACATATACGTATTGTACAGTTAGTAAGTCTTGTGGTCATTGTATTAATTAAGATATACGCATAGTACAGTTAGTAAGTCTTATGGTCATTGTATTAATTAAGATATATGTATAGTATAGTTAGTAAGTCTTATGGTCATTGTATTAATTAAGATATACGTATTGTATAGTTAGTAAGTCTTATGGTCATTGTATTAATTAAGATATACATATAGGATAATTAATAAGTCTTATGGTCATTGCATTAATTAAGATATACGTATTGTATAGTTAATAAGTCTTCTGGTCATTGTATTAATTAAGATATACGTATTGTATAGTTAGTAAGTCTTATGGTTATGGTGTCCTTAAAGACTTTAAACCATTACCAATGGTTTAGATACTACGTCTACCTGATCATTGTGTTCCTCATGCACTATCTATAGTAGAGTTAATAAGTCATGCTGGTGTTCTTTAAGATCTACTTGTAGTATATTTTGTAAGTTTTACGGTCATTGTGTTCTTTAAGATAAAGCTGTAGCATAGTTAGTAAATCTTGCTAGTCGTTGTATTCTTATAGAACCTCTGTAGTATAGATAGTAAGTCTTGCTATTCGTCATGTTCCTTAAGAAACACCTGTGCTATAGTTAGTAAATCTTAAGGTTATTGTGTTCCTATAGATCTACCTGTACTAATGTTAGTAAGTCTTGCTGATCATTGTGTTTCTATAGATCTACCTGTAGTAGTATTACTAAGTCTTGATGATCATTGTGCTTTTGAGATTTACCTGTAATATGGTTAGAAAGTCCTGCTTCTTGCTGTGTTCCTCAAAATCTTCCTGTTGTACAGTAAGTAAGTTATATTGTCATTGTCTTCGTTAAGATTTAGCTGTGGTACAGTAAATAATTCTTATTATCATTGTGTTTGTTAAGATCTAGCTGTAGTACAGTTAGTAATTCTTATTGTCATTGTGTTCGTTAAAATCTAGCTGTAGTACAGTTAGTAATTCTTATTATCATTTGTTCGTTAAGATCTAGGTGTACCACAGTTGGTAATTCTTATTGTAATTGTGTTCCTTAAGACCTAGCTGTAGTACAGTTAATAATTCTTATTGTCATTGTGTTCGTTAAGATCTAGCTGTAGTACAGTTAATAATTCTTTTTGTCATTGTGTTCGTTAAGATCTAGCTGTAATACATTTAAAAATTCTTATTATCATTGTGTTCGTTAAGATCTAGCTATTGTACAGTAAATAATTCTTATTGTAATTGTGTTTGTTAAGATCTAGCTGTAGTACAGTCAATAATTCTTATTGTCATAATGTTCGTTAAGATCTAGCTGTAGTACAGTAAATAATAATTATTGTAATTGCGTTCGTTAAAATCTAGCTGTAGTACAGTTTGTAACTCTTATTATCATTGTGTTCGTTAAGATCTAGCTGTAGTACAGTTAATAATTTTAATTGTCATTATGTTTGTTAAGATCTAGCTGTAGTAAGTTAGAAATTCTTATTATCATTGTGTTTCTTAAGATCTAGCTGTAGTACAGTTAGAAATTCATATTATTATTGTGTTTTTTAAGGTCTAGCTGTAGTATACTTGATAATTCTTATTGTCATTGTGTTCGTTAAGATCTAGCTGTAGTACAGTTAATAATTCTTACTATGATTGTGTTCGTTAAGATCTAGCTGTAGTACAGTAAGTAATTCTTATTGTCATTGTGTTCGTAAAGATCTAGCTGGAGTACAGTTAGAAATTCATATTATCATTGTGTTTTTAAGATCAAGCTGTAGTACAGTTAGAGATTCTTATTGTCATTGTGTTCGTTAAGATCTGTCTGTATTACAGTTATTAATTCTTATTGTTATTGTGTTCGTAAAGAACTAGCTGTAGTACAGTTGAAATTCTTATTATCATTCTGTTTCTTAAGATCTAGCTGTAGTACAGGTGGAAATTCGTAGTATTATTGTGTTTTTTAAGGTCTAGCAGTAGTATACTTAATAATTCTTATTGTCATTGTGTTCGTTAAGATCTACCTGTAGTACAGATAAGATTTCTTATTATCATTGTGTTCGTTTAGATCTAGCTATAGTACAGTTAAAAATTCTTATTGTTATTGTGCTCGTTAAGATCTAACTGTAGTACAATTGATAATTTTTTTTGTCATTATGTTCTTTAAGATCTAGCTGTAGTACAGTTACTAATTCTTTTTGTCATTGTGTTCGTTAAGATCTAGCTGTAGTACAGTTGGTAATTGTTTTTCTCATTGTGTTCGTTAAGATCTAGCTGTAGTACAGAAAATAATTATTATGGTCATTGTGTTCGTAAAGATCTAGCTGTAGTACAGTTTATAATTTTTATTGTCATTGTGTTCGTTAAGATCTAGCTGTAGTACAGTTAGTAATTCTTAATATCACTGTGTTCGTTAATATTTAGCTGTACTACAGTTAGTAATTCTTATTGTCATTGTGTTCGTTAAGATCTATCTGTATTACAGTTATTAATTCTCTTTGTTATTGTGTTCGTTAAGAACTAGCTGTAGTACAGCTAGAAATTCTTATTATCATTGTGTTTCTTAAGATCTAGCTGTAGTACAGTTAGAAATTCATATTATTATTGTGTTTTTTAAGGTCTAGCTGTAGTATACTTGATAATTCTTATTGTCATTGTTTTTTTTAAGGTCTAGCTGTAGTATACTTGATAATTCTTATTGTCATTGTTTTTTTAAGGTCTAGCTGTAGTATACTTGATAATTCTTATTGTCATTGTGTTCGTTAAGATCTAGCTGTAGTACAGTTAATAATTCTTACTATGATTGTGTTCGTTAAGATCTAGATGTAGTACAGATACGTATTCTTATTGTCTTGATGTTCGTTAAGATCTTGTTGTAGTACAGTAAAAATTATTATTGTCATTGTGTTTGTTAAGATCTAGCTTAGTACAGTTAATAATTTTTATTGTATTCCGTTCGTTAAGATCTATCTGCACTACAGTTAGTAATTTTTATTGTTCTTGTGTTCATTAAGATCTAGATGTTGTACAACTAGTAATTCTTATTGTCATTGGGTTCTTTAAGATCTAGCTGTAGTGCAGTTAATAATTCTTCTTGTCATTGTGTTCGTTAAGATATAGCTGTTTTACAATAGTAAGTCTTTTTGTCATTGTGTTCTTTATAATCTAGCTGTAGTATAGCTAATAATTCTTATTGTTATTGTGTTCAGTAAGATCTAGCTGTAGTACAGTTCGAAATTTTTATTATCAATGTGTTTTTAAGATCTAGCTGTAGTTCATTCAGAAATTCTTATTATCATTGTGTTCGTTAATATCTAGCTATTGTGCAGTAAATAATTCTTATTGTAATTGTGTTTGTTAAGATCTAGCTGTAGTACAGACAATAATACTTATTGTCATGATGTTCCTTAAGATCTAGCTGTAGTACAGTAAATAATAATTATTGTAATTGCGTTCGTTAACACGAAGATGTAGTACAGTTAGTAATTCTTATTGTCACGTTGTTCGTTAAGATCTAGCTGTAGTACAGTTAATAAATCTTATTGTCATTGTGATCGTTAAAATCTAGCTGTAGTACAGTTAGTAACTCTTATTATCATTGTGTTCGTTAAGATCTAGCTGTAGTACAGTTAGAAATTCTTATTATCATTGTGTTTTTTAAGGTCTAGCTGTATTACAGTTAATAATTTTTATTGTCATTGTATTCGTTAAGATCTAACTGTAGTACACTTAATAATTCTTATTGTCATTTTCTTCGTTAAGATCTACCTGTTGTACAGATAGAATTTCTTATTGTTATTGTGTTCAGTAAGATCTAGCTGTAGTACAGTTAATAATTTTTATTGTCATTGTGTTTCATAAGATCTAGCTGTAGTACAGTTAATAATTTTTTTGTTATTGTGTTCGTTAAGATCTAGCTGCAGTATGCTTAATAATTCTTATTGTCATTGTGTTGGTTAAGATCTAGATGTAGTATAGTTAAAAATTCTTATTTCATTGTGTTCGTTAAGGTCTAAATATAGTACAGTTAGAAATTCTTATTGTCATTGTGTTGGTTAAGATCTAGCTGTAGAACAGTTAATAATTCTTATTATCATTGTGTTCGTTAAGATCTAGCTGTAGTACAGTTAATAATTCTTATTGTCATTGTGTTCGTTAAAATCTAGCTGTAGTACAGTTAGTAATTCTTATTGTCATTGTGTTCGCTAAGATCTAGCTCTAGTACAGTTTATAATTCCTATTATCATTCTGTTCGTTAAGATCTTGGTGTAGTACAGTTATTAATTCCTATTGTCATTGTGTTCGTTAAAATCTAGCTGTAGTACAGTTAGAAATTCTTATTATCATTGTGTTCGTTAAAATCTATCTGTAGTACAGTTAATAATTTTTATTATCATTGTGTTCGTTAAGATCTAGATGTACCACACTTAATAATTATTATTGTCATTGTTTTCCTTAAAATCTAGCTGTATACAGTTAGTAATTCTTATTGTCATTATGTTCGTTAAGATCTAGTTGTAGTACAGTTATTAATTCCTATTGTCATTGTGTTCGTTAAGATCTAGCTGTAGTACAGTTAGAAATTCTTATTATCATTGTGTATTTTAAGATCTAGCTGTAGTACAGTTAATAATTCTTATTGTCATTGTGTTCGTTAAGATGAAGCTGTAGTGCAGTTAATAATTCTTATTATAATTGTGTTCCTTGAAATCTAGCTGTAGTACAGTTAGAAATTCTTATTGTCATTGTGTTCCTTACGATCTACCTGTAGTATAGTTAGTTAGTGTTATTCTTATTGTGTTCCTTTTGATCTATCCCTAGTGTAGTTAGTTAGTGTTATTTTTATTGTGTTCCTTATGATCTGTAGTATACATAGTTAGTGTTATTTTTATTGTGTTTTTATGACCTGTAGTATCGTCAGTTAGTGTTATTTTTATGTGTTCTTTATGATCTGTAATATGGTTAGTTAGTGTTATTTTTATTGTGTTCCTTTTGATATGTAGTATAGTTAGTTAGAGTTATTTTTATTGTGTTTCTTATGATCCACCTCTAGTATACTTAGTTAGTGCTATTTTTATTGTGTTCCTTCTGATCTGAAGTATAGTTAGTTAATGTTATTTTCATTGTGTTTCTTATGATCTACCTGTAGTATAGTTAGTTAGTGTTATTTTTATCGTGTTCCTTATTATCTGTAGTATAGTTAGTTAATGTTATTTTATTGTGTTTCTTGTGATCTACCTGTAGTGTTGTTAGTTACTGTTATTTTTATTGTATTACTTATGATCTGTAATATAGTCAGTTAGTGTTATTTTTATGTGTTCCTTATGATCTGTAGTATAGTTAGCTAGTGTTATTTTTATTGTGTTACTTTTGATCTGTAATATAGTTAGTTATAGTTATTTATATTGTGTTCCTTATGATCTACCTGTAGTATACTTAGTTAGTGCTATTCTTATTGTGTTCCTTTTGATCTATCCCTAGTGTAGTTAGTTAGTGTTATTTTTATTGTGTTTTTTATGATCTGTAGTATACATAGTTAGTGTTATTTTTATTGTGTTTTTATGATCTGTAGTATAGTCAGTTAGTGTTATTTTTATGTGTTCTTTATGATCTGTAATATAGGTAGTTAGTGTTATTTTTATTGTGTTTCTTATGATCTGTAGTGTATTTAGTTAGTGGTATTTTTATTGTGTTTCTTATGATTTACCTGTAGTATAGTTAGTTAGTGTTATTTTTATTGCCTTCCTTATGATTTGTAGTATAGTTAGTTAATGTTATTTTTATTGTGTTCCTTGTGATCTACCTGTACTATAGTTATTTAGTGTTATTTTTATTGTGTTCCTTATGATTTGTACTATAGTTAGTTAGTGTTATTTTTATTGTGTTCCTTATGATTTGTACTATAGTTAGTTAGTGTTATTTTTATTGTGTTCCTTATGATCTAGCTGTAGTATAGTTAGTTAGTGTTATTTTTATTATGTTCTTTAGATCTACCTGTAGTAGTGTTAGTTAGTGTTATTTTTATTGTGTTCCTTATGATCCACCTGTAGTATAGTTAGTTAGTGGTATTTTTATTGTGTTCCTTGTGATCTACCTGTACTATAGTTATTTAGTGTTATTTTTATTGTGTTCCTTATGATTTGTAGTATAGTTAGTTAGTGTTATTTTTATTGTGTTCCTTATGATCTAGCTGTAGTATAGTTAGTTAGTGTTATTTTTATTATGTTCTTTATGATCTACCTGTAGTATAGTTATTAAGTGTTATTTTTATTGTGTTCCGTATGATCCACCTATAGTATAGTTGGTTAGTGTTATTTTCATTGTGTTCCTTATGATCCACCTGTAGTATAGTTAGTTAGTGGTATTTTTATTGTGTTCCTTGTGATCTACCTGTACTATAGTTATTTATTGTTATTTTTATTGTGTTCCTTATGATTTGTAGTATAGTTAGTTAGTGTTATTTTTATTGTGTTCCTTATGATCTAGCTGTAGTATAGTTAGTTAGTGTTATTTTTATTATGTTCTTTATGATCTACCTGTAGTATAGTTATTAAGTGTTATTTTTATTGTGTTCCGTATGATCCACCTGTAGTATAGTTGGTTAGTGTTATTTTCATTGTGTTACTTATGATCTATCTGTAGTGTAGTATAGTTGGTACGTCTTATGGTCATTATGTTCCTCAAGGTATGGCTGTAGTATAGTTGGTATGTCTTATGGTCATTATGTTCCTCAAGGTATGGCTGTAGTATAGTTGGTACGTCTTATTGTCATTATGTTCCCTAAGGTATGGCTGTATTATAGTTAGTTATTTTTACTTATCGTTATGTTCTTTAATATCTACCTGTAGTATAGTTACTGAATCAGTTTACTTCATGATAAAGTTTATCTGTAACTGTTACATTTGTAAAATGTTACTATATAAACCGTTCATTAGTTTACTTTGCCTATTTCAAGGTTTAACAGTAATCCTTACTTCTTTAAACTGTTATATTGATAAATTGTGGATCAGTTTACTTTACGTATGATAAAGTTTATCAATAATTCTTTCATCTGTTAACCGTTACACAGAAAACTGTAGATCAATTCATTTTACCCAAGATAATGTTTGTCAGTAACAGTTATATTAAAAACCGTGGATCAGTTTACTTTACTCACATTAAGGTTTATCAGTAATCCTTACATTTTTAAACAGTTATATTAAAAACCGTGGATCAGTTTACTTTACCCATCATTAGGTTTATCAGTAATACTTACATTTTTAAACAGTTATATTAAAAACTGTGGATCAGTTTACTTTACCCATCATAAGGTTTATCAGTAATCCTTACATTTTTAAACAGTTATATTAAAAACCGTGGATCAGTTTACTTTACCCATCATTAGGTTTATCAGTAATCCTTACATTTTTAAACAGTTATACTAAAAACTGTGGATCAGTTTACTTTACCCATCATAAGGTTTATCAGTAATCCTTACATTTTTAAACAGTTATATTAAAAACCGTGGATCAGTTTACTTAACCCATGAGTTATATTAATCTTCATTCAGGTGTTTATGGAGAATTCTTAAGTAGTAAACATCAACTCAGATTCATACTTGACTGTACACAGAAATAAGATTCTGTTTTGTGTTGCTGTATTAGCTAGAAAACCAGTCTTTGTTTGAGGAAGACAAGACGATGAATATTTAAGTCACGTATGTTAATTCACACAAGGAAAAGCTATCATTGGTGTATGTTACAAGTTCGATTATTTTCCTGGTAAAATATACGCCTTGTGAGTGTTCTTGAAAGAATTACTTTGTCATGTTAATAACACTTTGTTCCGTACCAGCTCGAGGAATAAATACAAAATAAGAAATTGATAGAATATATACGTATGTAAATACAACATCCAAAGAATATTCTAAATGGAACAGACTTTTAAGTTAGGATGTAAATAACAGAATGTAAGTAGTAATATTACTTCAGTAAAATACACAACTATGGATCTTTGATATCTTCACTTCACTAACAAACGCCATCCAAAGTGATACGGACTTGTAACGTTGGAGAGCCAATAATTAGTTGTTTTGCCTATACTCTATTGGAAAATATTCTGAGACATTCTTGTTTTCTACTGGTTTTAGGTGTTCTGAGTGGTTTAGAATACTTCGTCTATTTACCTCATTGCAGAAGACATCTTAAATAACAAATCATCATAAATTATAAATTTCAAATGTCCAATAATCTTAAACTGCATTTTCACTATTTCATCTTCATAGTTTATGAATCTCAAGTGTTCTAGAATTTCATACTACATCTCTACTAGCACAACATCATATGTTCCTCAACAGTAGATTACAAACTGACTTGCACATCATTACACATTACTGTACGGTATGGTGTGTTATCACATATTATCCACATTGTAGTATTTTTGCATTAAGTGCGTATGAGTCATAAGCTTGTGTGAGCATCCAAATTATGTACTTGTGTTGCATAAGTATTTTATATAAGTTGCATAAGGCCTTTTTGCATAGTTCCCTTCATGTTTCTTGCTTTGGAGGTTGATCTCTTGTAGAGACCCAAGAGTCTGTCTGTTCAAGCAGTCCTTGACCCCTGTGTATGAGTACTGGACATCTGTGTACTTTATATTCCAGTGTTATTAAATACAACTGTAAGTTGAGAAAGGTTCTCAGAGACATGTCATTAATATTACATGGTAAGTGGTAAAAATATGTTGTATTAAAGATTTAACATTATCGGCGTAAAAAAATATATAACTCTAAGCCTATTGTTCCAGTTTGTGTATAAATATATAATCAAACAGAGAACATAATAATTATTAACTTAATTAGGTCTCCAGAACAGATGCTTTGCCTTTCGAATACTTGTTTGTTTGTAGATATATAAACATTTTTATTTAAACTCATCTATTCTACCTTCAATATCTTAACAACCTCAAACTAAACCAATATATAATTTAACAAAATCTGCTTTAGACTGATCATAACTTAATTGTCAAAAATTAGGGACTTGTAGTTGATGACGTTGTATTGAAACAAGAAGATCCATACCAACAAACATTATGAAATTTACAATTAACAATTTTTTTCAAATCCTAGATTTCTAAAAATATTTTATGAGGTTAATGTATTACAGCATTTCATGAAAATCAAACAGACAATAAACATAAACCTTTATATCCTTTTACACTATAAATGGAGAACTTATAAATTTGAGAAAAAGAAATGAATCAAAAGTTCACTGATCCAGCATCTTCAGAAAAACAAACAAAAAAAATGTTCAGTTTGAAGCCATCAATGTCTCAGGTGAAGTCACTAATCAAATTAGGACAGTTATCCGAAGTCCATGATTCAACTCACTCCTTTCTAACACAGTTATCCAAATACCAAGATTAACCTCACTCATTCTCAGTACAGTTATCCAAATATCAAGATTAACCTCACTCATTCTCAGTACAGTTATCCAAATACCAAGATTAACCTCACTCATTCTCAAAACAGTTATCCAAATACCAAGATTAACCTCACTCATTCTCAGTACAGTTATCCAAATACCAAGATTAACCTCACTCATTCTCAGTACAGTTATCCAAATACCAAGATTAACCTCACTCATTCTCAGTACAGTTATCCAAATACCAAGATTAAACTCACTCATTCTCAGTACAGTTATCCAAATACCAAGATTAAACTCACTCATTCTCAGTACAGTTATCCAAATACCAAGATTAAACTCACTCATTCTCAGTACAGTTATCCAAATACCAAGATTAACCTCACTCATTCTCAGTACAGTTATCAAGCGATCTTCTTCTTTCTTCAGTTTCTTTTTATTACACAATAACTCAAAACACAAACCAATGATGTTAAGCAGTTCAACAGTAAATATTACAGTCGGTACTTCAGTGTATTTAGAATTTGGTTTTAAATACACCTTTCCAATGTGTAAACAAATATGCATGTAAAGAAAACACCTTTTATTTAAAAAAACGAGGTAAATATAGAAATGGCTAATATCTATCCTACAAAACAAAATGTAAACAAGATAGTAGAGATGACATTTACAACATTTCTATCTAACAGCTAATTCAAGGATTAACATACTCAATATATCTAACTATTCAATCACAATTGTGTTTAAGTTATCTTAGTTTTGTCTGTTAACATTCTACATCAATGCTATAATGTAGGTATATGATCAATACCTTACATTGATTACATTGTTTTGGAAGATTGATAATGGCCATCCATATACTTACCTCCTTTTTTGGAAAAGTTTCTTTATTTACTAGTTATAATTTAAAGCTCTAAGCCCACCTTCTGTTTGGGATGTCCGGTCGGGATAAGTAAAAATGTTGTTGGCCAGTTGATATGCAACATATTACGAAACAAACACACTGATGTCAGGAAAGCCAGGAGACAAACAAACCAGAGATTAGTAAACACCAATTTTTATTTTCCCTTTTCTTATTTTCATCTTTCGAAGCTCTACTCAAATAAGTGGTCGAGTGTAACAACGCAAAATGGCCTTAAGATTTTGGCCAGCAGTGTATATATATACATACATATCCAACTATAAAAACAATATTATATATATATACATATCCAACTATAAAAACAATATTATATATATATACATATCCAACTATAAAAACAATATTATATATATATACATATCCAACTATAAAAACAATATTATATATATATATATACATATCCAACTATAAAAACAATATTATATATATATATATACATATCCAACTATAAAAACAATATTATATATATATACATATCCAACTATAAAAACAATATTATATATATATATACATATCCAACTATAAACACAATATTATATATATACATATCCAACTATAAAAACAATATTATATATATACATATCCAACTATAAAAACAATATTATATATATACATATCCAACTATAAAACAATATTATATATATATATACATATCCAACTATAAAAACAATATTATATATATATATATATACATATCCAACTATAAAACAATATTATATATATATATACATATCCAACTATAAAAACAATATTATATATATATATATATATACATATCCAACTATAAAAACAATATTATATATATATATATACATATCCAACTATAAAACAATATTATATATATATATACATATCCAACTATAAAAACAATATTATATATATACATATCCAACTATAAAAACAATATTATATATATATATATGCATATCCAACTATAAAAACAAAATTATATATATACATATTCAACTATAAAAACAATATTATATATATACATATCCAACTATAAAAACAATATTATATATATATACATATCCAACTATAAAACAATATTATATATATACATATCCAACTATAAAAATAATATTATATATATACATATCCAACTATAAAAACAATATTATATATATATCCAACTATAAAAACAATATTATATATATACATATCCAACTATAAAAACAATATTATATATAAATCCAACTATAAAAACAATATTATATATATACATATCCAACTAAAAAAACAATATTATATATATATATATATCCAAGTATTAAAACAATATTATATATATACATATCCAACTATAAAAACAATATTATATATATATATACATATCCAACTATAAAACAATATTATATATATATACATATCCAACAAAAAAACAATATTATATATATATATATGCATATCCAACTATAAAAACAAAATTATATATATACATATTCAACTATAAAAACAATATCATATATATACATATCCAACTATAAAAACAATATTATATATATACATATCCAACTATAAAAACAATATTATATATATATACATCCAATTATAAAAACAATATTATATATATATATATACATATCCAACTATAAAAACAATATTATATATATATACATATCCAACTATAAAACAATATTATATATATATACATATCCAACTATAACAACAATATTATATATATATATATCCAAGTATTAAAACAATATTATATATATACATATCCAACTATAACAACAATATTATATATATATACATATCCAACTATAAAAACAATATTATATATATATATCCAACTATAAAAACAATATTATATATATATACATATCCAACTATAAAAACAATATTATATATTATATATATATATATATCCAACTATTAAAACAATATTATATATATACATATCCAACTATAAAAATAATATTATATATATATATCCAACTATAAAATCAATATTATATATATATATCCAACTATTAAAACAATATTATATATATATACATATCCAACTATAAAAACAATATTATATATATATATCCAACTATAAAAACAATATTATATATATATACATATCCAACTATAAAAAACAATATTATATATATATATATATCCAACTATTAAAAAACAATATTATATATATATACATATCCAACTATAAAACAATATTATATATATATACATATCCAACTATAAAAACAATATTATATATATATATACATATCCAACTATTAAAACAATATAATATATATATATATATACATATCCAACTATAAAAACAATATTATATATATACATATCCAACTATAAAAACAATATTATATATATATCCAACTATAAAAACAATATTATATATATATATATACATATCCAACTATAAAAACAATATTATATATATATATATATCCAACTATAAAAACAATATTATATATATATACATATCCAACTATAAAAACAATATTATATATATATACATATCCAACTATAAAAACAATATTAAATATATATATATCCAAGTATTAAAACAATATTATATATATACATATCCAACTATAACAACAATATTATATATATATATATATCCAAGTATTAAAACAATATTATATATATACATATCCAACTATAACAACAATATTATATATATATATACATATCCAACTATAAAAAAACAATATATATATATATATACATATCCAACTATTAAAAAACAAATATATATATATATATACATATCCAACTATAAAAAACAATATTATATATATATATACATATCCAACTATAAAAACAATATTGTTTTTATAGTTGGATATGTATATATATAATATTGTTTTTATAGTTAGATATATATATATAATATTGTTTTTTATAGTTGGATATATATATATATATAATATTGTTTTAATAGTTGATATATATATATATAATATTGATTTTATAGTTGATATATTTATATAATATTATTTTTTATAGTTGGATCCATATATATATACTATTGTTTTAATAGTTGATATATATATATATATAATATTGTTTTATAGTTGATATATATATATATATATATTGTTTTAATACTTGGATATATATATATATAAAATCAATATTATGTATATATATATCCAACTATTAAAACAATATTATATATATATACATATCCAACTATAAAAACTATATTATATATATTATATATATATATATCCAACTATTAAAAACAATATTATATATATACATATCCAACTATAAAAATAATATATATATATATATATCCAACTATAACATCAATATTATATATAAATATATCCAACTATTAAAAACAATATTATATATATATCCAACTATAAAAACAATATTATATATATATATACATATCCAACTAAAAAAACAATATTATACATATATATATATCCAAGTATTAAAACAATATTATATATATACATATCCAACTATAACAACAATATTATATATATATATATCCAAGTATTAAAACAATATTATATATATACATATCCAACTATAAAAACAATATTATATATATATATACATATCCAACTATAAAAACAATATTATATATATGTATGCATATCCAACTATTAAAACAATATAATATATATATATATACATATCCAACTATAACAACAATATTATATATATATATATCCAAGTATTAAAACAATATTATATATATACATATCCAACTATAAAAACAATATTATATATATATATACATATCCAAGTATTAAAACAATATTATATATATATACATATCCAACTATAAAAACAATATTATATATATATACATATCCAACTATAAAAACAATATTATATATATATATATCCAACTATAAAAACAATATTATATATATATATATCCAACTATTAAAACAATATTATATATATATATATATCCAACTATAAAAACAATATTATATATATATATATCCAACTATTAAAACAATATTATATATATATATCCAACTATGAAAACAATATTATATATATATACATATCCAACTATAAAAACAATATTATATATATATATATCCAACTATAAAAACAATATTATATATATATATACATATCCAACTATAAAAAACAATATTATATATATATATACATATCCAACTATAAAAACAATATTATATATATATATATCCAACTATTAAAACAATATTATATATATATACATATCCAACTATAAAAATAATATTATATATACTTATCCAACTATAAAATCAATATTATATATATACATATCCAACTATAAAAAACAATATTATATATATATGCATATCCAACTATAAAAACAATATTATATATATATACATATCCAACTATAAAAACAATATTATATATATATACATATCCAACTATAAAAACAATATTATATATATATACATATCCAACTATAAAAACAATATTATATATATATATATATCCAACTATTAAAACAATATTATATATATATACATATCCAACTATAAAAACAATATTATATATATATATACATATTCATGTTTTTGCAGTTTTGCAGTCTGTCATTGCTGGTTAAGTAGTTTCTAATACAACTTGTCGTTTCTAGAGAAGAGTCCAAGAGCTGATGTTGACTAGCTGTCTTCGTGCTGATTTGTCATTTGTAAACTAGGGAAAGAAATTCAACAGATAAACTTGTTACCTTGTGACTGTCGTAATTTATAACTTGAATCGGTATAATGTTGTTAATACAATTCAAACACTTACATAATGTTGTTAATATAATTCAAATACTTACATAATGTTGTTAATACAATTCAAATACTTACATAATGTTGTTAATATAATTCAAACACTTACATAATGTTGTTAATACAATTGAAACAGTTACATAATGTTGTTAATACAATTCAAACACTTACATAATGTTGTTAATACAATTCAAACAGTTACATAATGTTGTTAATATAATTCAAATACTTACATAATGTTGTTAATACAATTCAAATACTTACATAATGTTGTTAATATAATTCAAACACTTACATAATGTTGTTAATACAATTCAAACAGTTACATAATGTTGTTAATACAATTCAAACACTTACATAATGTTGTTAATATAATTCAAATACTTACATAATGTTGTTAATACAATTCAAATACTTACATAATGTTGTTAATATAATTCAAACACTTACATAATGTTGTTAATACAATTCAAACAGTTACATAATGTTGTTAATACAATTCAAACACTTACATAATGTTGTTAATACAATTCAAACAGTTACATAATGTTGTTAATATAATTCAAATACTTACATAATGTTGTTAATACAATTCAAACAGTTACATAATGTTGTTAATATAATTCAAATACTTACATAATGTTGTTAATATAATTCAAACACTTACATAATGTTGTTAATACAATTCAAACACTTACATAATGCTGTTAATACAATTCAAATACATATATAATTTTAATGATATTTTAAATCAATATATTTTAGTAAATCACATTTGTTGTTGTGGCCACGCTGTACTGAAGTGGCTAAGATGACAGACAATTTATGTTATTGATAAAAAATAAGTGAAAAATAAAGTTTAGGCACATAAATTGTCGAGAAGTAGAAATGATTTAGAAAATCTAGAAATTTCGTTGGTTAAGGTTAATATTTAGGAAACATTTTAGTTATTGAAAATAATAATAAACTGACTTGGTGGGTGAGATGGTTTAGCTTCTGATTTGTTTCGTTTTCTCACTATTTGTGGTTGGACTTGGTGGGTGAGATGGTTTAGCTTCTGATTTGTTTCGTTTTCTCACTATTTGTGGTTAGTTATTGTTTAGGGACGTCAAGAGCGGAAACAAAATATGGAAGATTTAGATTATTTTAATAGTGTAAATTATCACAGTTTATTTCGATGACATAAAGAATTAAAACACAATAATACTACCCTGAAGATGTTCCCATATAGGACCGTAGTAAGTGTATGGACTTACGACGCTAAAGTCCGAGATTCGATTTTCCATGGTGGACACAGCAGATAGTCCGATATGACTTTGCTTTGAAACAACCAAACCTTTGAAGAAAGCGTGGCTCAGAGGCTTTGTATTTGAGACTCTAATTCAAACGGTCTCAAGTTTGAGACTTGCTTGAGTCATGCTGTTGTGTCCTGTAGTTAGACTCTTACCTCACTTATTGCAGTCTAGCTGTAAAATGGGTATCAGCTTTTAAGAGTATAAATCATCATTCTGATCTTCTTGAAAGCTGAGATCGAAATCACTAGAAGAGTAACAGTGGGTGAAGTCAGGTCATGCTTGGGTTTTCAACGCAGAGGAGTTATAATGGGATAATCGTACTATTATTGGTCAAGAATTGCCCATAAGATGGCGGTGGGTGGGCTTGTTCAGTTTTCTTCCCATTTCTAAGTTAGGAATGGCTAGTGCAGATAGTCCTTGAGTAATTTAGCATGAAATTCAACACAAACTATAAGAATAAGACATTTTACTAACAGTAAGCTGATGTAAAATACAAATATAACATTACTTCCCAATCTTGTAACACTTTCTCTTTCATATACACTTCTTTGTCCGAGTTTATACAGTCGTTAGGGTTAAAATAGCTTTACAATTACAATGATATTGAATTATATTTCCAGCGATCGTTCCAAAATAAGTTACTTCAGAAAAAAAAACAAAAACAAACTTTCTTTGACCTCTCGTCCCGCTGCCGCTGAGGGGTAACTTTAACTGATGGCTTAAAAACACGATGTTCAAGTACCGTTTGATTGTCGTTTTTACATTGTCCCTGTGGCGTCAAAATGCGAGCATGGTTTTGCAGTAACAGAATACAAAGCATGAACTGTCGGATTCGCAGTCCGGGCATGTTAACCAATAAGCTGTAAGGTGGAAAGAAATGTATGTAACAAAAATTAAATTTATGAAACTGCTAACTGTGAATTATCTCATTATCTCGTTTCTTTCCCGTTCTTCGATAGGTAAGGGTTTTTACCTCAGTTTCATCTACCCACTTTCTTTGTATGGAAATCCACGCCATAAGCCAATAGACAAATTTCAATAAATGTTAAGAATCCATTTCCGTTCCTCCTAATGGACTTTTGTCGTTCCTTTTAAACACCACTCTATCTATAAATATGTGATGTTGTTAACCTTAAAGCTACACAATAAGCTTCGCCCATAGTGGGTGTCGAAACTCAGTCTTATCAGACGCTAAAGTGAGTTTCAGTTTTTGAAATTTAAGATCCGAGAGACTATTCAAAATGAAGGTAGAACCAATTATTCATTATGGTTTCTATTCTAATTTATTACTTTTTAAGATTACTGTCTTTACTCACTCCGTTCCTTAAAACACAGAGATAAAAACCTATTGTTTTAATTACATCCATCATTTGAAGTGCGTTACCGCAGAAAAGAAGAAAGAAGAAGAAAACTACCGGATGATTTCATTGGTTCGAAACAACTGACGTCACATTTTTCGTTGCCAGGTTACGACGTACAATGCACTGCAGTGCTGTTTGTAGTGTTTCTGTTGACAGTGGTTATTTTTTGAATGAAACTCATACAGAAGGCGTATCTTGATCTGAATGAAAATATACAAACAGGAATAAGTTTGCTGAGCTACTACATGCGGAGCCATTTTGAAATGAAAGTTAAGTTTGAGAGACATAATTATTTTACTTAACAGAACCTTACACTAAAGCTTTTAGTGTAATTCTGGAACATATAATCAGTGATTACAATTAAACTTTCTCATCCTAAACACTCGTGCTCATCCATTAAGGATTAATTCGTGTATTTCAATATTTTGTCACTTGATTCTGTCTAAGGTCACACATATGAAGACCAAATTATATATATAATGAATTAAAAATAATAGTTTATATTTGAAAATTCTAAAATATTAAACATAAATTAACTTATTCTCTTCTAAGTTTCCTAACTTACGCCACTAAAATCTGGGGTTCGATCCTCTGCGATGTAAAGAGCGCGTATAATTTATTCTGTGACTTTATTAAAAACTAACCAACAAACAAACTAATTTATGAATTTTTAATAAACCCTTAGAACAAAAAAATACATGAAATGTTATGTATTAGTGATTTGTTAATATTACTGTATTTTATGTCCTAGATGCACCAGTATTCTGGAGGGCAAATATCGTGGTAATCGGTCCTGCCATCTAGTATCAATAATCTATACCATTTATTCGTAAAAATTTATATCATTACTTCCGAGTGAGTATTTGCCTGTTTGTTTTCGAATTTCGCGCAAAGCTACACGAGGGCTATTTGCGCTAGCCATCCATAATATAGCAGTGTAAGACTAGAGGGAAGGTAGCCAGTCATCACCACCTACTGCTAACTCTTGGGCTACTCTTTTACCAACAAATAGTGGGATTCACCGTCACATTATAACACCCAAATGGCTCAGAGAGCAGACATGTTAGTATGACGGGGATTCGAATTTGCAGCTCTCAGATTACAAGTCGAGTGCCTTAACCACCTGACCCTGCCGGGCCCCGAGCGAGTAATAAAAACTATTGAAACTAAAACACACTCGTACACCAGTAAGTCTACGGATTTATAACTATAAAATTAGAGGTTCGATTCCCCTTGACGGACTCAGCAGATAGCCCGATGGTAGCACATTTTCATAGGTCCTGAAGCATTCTTCTAGTTTTGTTTTATGTCGCTAGATGTAAACAGTTCAGCTTGATTGTAGTTTTGCTTTATGACTACAGCTGTAAACAATTCAGCTACACGAGAACTATCTGCGCTAGCCGTTCCTAATTTAGCAGTGTAAGACTAGAAAGTAGGCAGCTAGTCATTACCATTCACCGCCAACTCTTGGACTTCTCTTTTACCGACGAATAGAAGGATTGGTCTACACATTATAACGCCCCTAACGCCTCTATGGCTGAAAGGGCAAGCATGTTTTGTGTGTTGGGGATTTAAACCCGCAACCCTCAGATTACGAGTCAAACGCCGCCTGATAGATTAGCGGTAATCTTGAGGACTTATAACTTTAAAAGCGAGGATTGATCTTTGCGCTTTTAACAGTGAAAATAAGACATTATATTTAACATAAAAGAAACCAAAATAGAACTGAAGTCATTTCAGTGATAACCAAACTTTAAAATTCAGTTTAATTTTAACATATTTTAATTATCATTACAATATGTTCCTGTAATTATTGATATTTATTTATTAACCAATGGCCCCCTAGCGGCTCAGCGGCATGTCTATAGACTTACCTTGCTAAAACCCGGGTTTCGATACCCGTGATGGGCAGAGCACAGATAGAACATTGTGTAGCTTTGTGCTTAATTCAAAACAAGAACAACAACATCTAACCTATTATCTTCATTAAAATATATGTGGTTTTGGCCTGTGGCCTATTTTCATTCCCAACTTATTATCAGCAGTACAGTAAGTGTGAACAAAACCTACGTCCTATTATTATCTATTATCTGGAGTAAAGTATATGCAAATTTAACAGGAGTTGACTGGATGATTATTTTGTTTGTATATTTTCACTGCTGGTTTGTCGAGATATAAACCTAGTGTTTATGAACTGTCAGCTGTTCGTGGCTTAGATTTATATTGTATCAACTTACGTAGTTTGGTATTGAACTGTCAGCTGTTCGTGGCTCAGATTTATACTGTATCAACTAACGTAGTTTGGTATTGAACTGTCAGCTGTTCGTGGCTCAGTTTTATACTGTATCAACCAACGTAGTTTGGTATTGAACTGACAGCTGTTCGTGGCTCAGATTTATACTGTATCAACTAACGTAGTTTGGTATTGAACTGACAGCTGTTCGTGGCTCAGATTTATACTGTATCAACTAACGTAGTTTGGTATTGAACTGACAGCTGTTCGTGGCTCAGATTTATACTGTATCAACTAACGTAGTTTGGTATTGAACTGACAGCTGTTCGTGGCTCAGATTTATACTGTATCAACCAACGTAGTTTGGTATTGAACTGACAGCTGTTCGTGGCTCAGATTTATACTGTATCAACTAACGTAGTTTGGTATTGAACTGTCAGCTGTTCGTGGCTCAGTTTTATACTGTATCAACCAACGTAGTTTGGTATTGAACTGACAGCTGTTCGTGGCTCAGATTTATACTGTATCAACTAACGTAGTTTGGTATTGAACTGACAGCTGTTCGTGGCTCAGATTTATACTGTATCAACTAACGTAGTTTGGTATTAACACTCGCGCCACTGCAAACTCAATATAATGCGACATTTAGGCTTAACTGAATAGTTGGACGCCCTTTAAGAGTTGGTTGGTTGTTTGGCGTTTTATGGCGCTACCTTTAAGAGATTAATGGGTGTCTGTAAAGACAAAAGTTACTCAGTGATAAAATATTTTATACAAAGTAAAACATAGGAACATAGGGTTTATTTATTTAAACCTTACAGTAATTGAAGTTCTAACAAAGTTGCCACCACAACAAGAATTGAGATCTCTTCCCAACTGGGGTATACAGTAACAATGGGCGTGTTTGATTTATTACAACAACAAAATATTGTTCTGAACTGAGCCAGAGTGTGATTCATTTGTATCAACAGGGACTGACGAAAGGAGAGCACGTAGGGTGACAGATAAGAGCCAGTTGTTGTTGTTGGATTTCTTCAAATGCTGATTGGTAATGTGATGATATGTTTTATCCTCTCTTGATTGGTAACGTGATGGAATGTTTTACCCTCTCTTGATTGGTAATGTCATGGTGTGTTTCACCCTCTCTTGATTGGCAATGTGATGGTATGTTTTACCCTCTCGTGATTGGTAATGTCGTGGTATGTTTTACCCTCTCTTGATTGGCAATGTCATGGTATATTTTACCATCTTTTGATTGGTAATGTCATGGTATGTTTTATCCTCTCTTGATTGGCAATGTGATGGAATGTTTTACCCTCTCTTGATTGGCAGTGCGATGGTATGTTTTACCCTCTCTTGATTGGTAATGTCATGGTATGTTTTACCCTTTCTTGATTAGTAATGTCATCGTATGTTTTACCCTCTTTCGATTGGCAATGTCATGGTATGTTTCACCATCTCTTGATTGGTAATGTCATGGTATGTTTTACCCTCTCTTGATTAGTAATGTGATGAAATGTTTTACCCTCTCTTGATTGGTAACGTGATGAAATGTTTTACCCTCTCTTGATTGGTAATGTCATGGAATGTGGGCTGTCTCTACTGTTTATTTCTGTACGACAGTCAAAATATGGGCTGTCTGTACTGTCTACGTCTATAAGACTGTCAGAATGTGGACTGTCTTGCTGTTTACGTTAGTACGACTGTCAGAATATGGACTGTCAGTACTGTTTATGTCCATACGACTGTCAGAATGTGGACTGTCTTGCTGTTTACGTTAGTACGACTGTCAGAATGTGGACTGTCAGTACTGTTTATGTCCATACGACTGTCAGAATGTGGACTGTCTTGCTGTTTACGTCAGTACGACTATCAGAATATGGACTGCCTACACTGTTTAGGTCCATACGACTTTCAGAATCCGGGTTTTAACGTTATTATACCCCTTAAAACATTAACATTGAGCCAATAGTGTTCAGTGAAGAAAAGAATGAGAATTTATACCCTTGTTACAAAACTCTACACAGCTGTCTGTCTGCGTCTACAAGTTATTCACTTGTTACAAAACTCTACATAGCTGTCTGTCTGCGTCTAGAAGTTATTCACTTGTTACAAAACTCTACACAGCTGTCTATCTCCGTCAAGAAGTTATTCACTTGTTACAAAACTCTACACAGCTGTCTATCTCCGTCTAGAAGTTATTCACTTGTTACAAAACTCTACACAGCTGTCTATCTCCGTCAAGAAGTTATTCACTTGTTACAAAACTCTACACAGCTGTCTATCTCCGTCAAGAAGTTATTCACTTGTTACAAAACTCTACACAGCTGTCTATCTCCGTCTAGAAGTTATTCACTTGTTACAAAACTCTACACAGCTGTCTATCTCCGTCAAGAAGTTATTCACTTGTTACAAAACTCTACACAGCTGTCTGTCTGCGTCTAGAAGTTTTTCACTTGTTACAAAACTCTACACAGCTGTCTATCTGCGTCTAGAAGTTATTCACAAAACTCTCCACAGCTGTCTATCTGCGTCTAGAAGTTATTCACTTGTTACAAAACTCTACACATCTGTCTATCTGCGTCTAGAAGTTATTCACTTGTTACAAAGCTCTCCAGAGCTGTCTGTCTGCATCAAGAAATTATACCCGTATTACAAAACTCTACACAGCTGTCTATCTGCGTTTAAAAGTTATTAACTTGTTACAAATCTCTACACAGAGATCTGCGTCTAGAAGTTATTCACTTGTTACAAAACTCTACACAGGTGTCTATCTGCGTCTAGAAGTTATTCACTTGTTACAAAACTCTCCACAGCTGTCTATCTGCGTCTAGAAGTTATTCACTTGTTACAAAACTCTCCACATCTGTCTATCTGCGTCTAGAAGTTATTCACTTGTTACAAAGCTCTCCAGAGCTGTCTGTCTGCATCAAGAAGTTATACCCGTATTACAAAACTCTACACAGCTGTCTATCTGCGTTTAAAAGTTATTAACTTGTTACAAATCTCTACACAGAGATCTGCGTCTAGAAGTTATTCACTTGTTACAAAACTCTACACAGCTGTCTATCTCCGTCAAGAAGTTATTCACTTGTTACAAAACTCTACACAGCTGTCTATCTCCGTCAAGAAGTTATTCACTTGTTACAAAACTCTACACAGCTGTCTGTCTGCGTCTAGAAGTTTTTCACTTGTTACAAAACTCTACACATCTGTCTATCTGCGTCTAGAAGTTATTCACTTGTTACAAAACTCTAAACAGCTGTCTGTCTGCGTCTAGAAGTTATTCACTTGTTACAAAACTCTACACAGCTGTCTGTCTGCGTCTAGAAGTTATTCACTTGTTACAAAACTCTACACAGCTGTCTGTCTGCGTCTAGAAGTTATTCACTTGTTACAAAACTCTACACATCTGTCTATCTGCGTCTAGAAGTTATTCACTTGTTACAAAGCTCTCCATAGCTGTCTATCTGCGTCTAGAAGTTATTCACTTGTTACAAAACTCTACACAGCTGTCTATCTCCGTCAAGAAGTTATTCACTTGTTACAAAACTCTACACAGCTGTCTATCTGCGTCTAGAAGTTATTCACTTGTTACAAAGCTCTCCAGAGCTGTCTGTCTGCATCAAGAAATTATACCCGTATTACAAAACTCTACACAGCTGTCTATCTGCGTTTAAAAGTTATTAACTTGTTACAAATCTCTACACAGAGATCTGCGTCTAGAAGTTATTCACTTGTTACAAAACTCTACACAGGTGTCTATCTGCGTCTAGAAGTTATTCACTTGTTACAAAACTCTCCACAGCTGTCTATCTGCGTCTAGAAGTTATTCACTTGTTACAAAACTCTACACATCTGTCTATCTGCGTCTAGAAGTTATTCACTTGTTACAAAGCTCTCCAGAGCTGTCTGTCTGCATCAAGAAGTTATACCCGTATTACAAAACTCTACACAGCTGTCTATCTGCGTTTAAAAGTTATTCACTTGTTACAAAACTCTACACAGCTGTCTATCTCCGTCAAGAAGTTATTCACTTGTTACAAAACTCTACACAGCTGTCTATCTCCGTCAAGAAGTTATTCACTTGTTACAAAACTCTACACAGCTGTCTATCTGCGTTTAAAAGTTATTAACTTGTTACAAAACTCTACACAGCTGTCTATCTCCGTCAAGAAGTTATTCACTTGTTACAAAACTCTACACAGCTGTCTATCTGCGTTTAAAAGTTATTAACTTGTTACAAATCTCTACACAGAGATCTGCGTCTAGAAGTTATTCACTTGTTACAAAGCTCTCCACAGCTGTCTGTCTGCATCAAGAAGTTATACCCGTATTACAAAACTCTCCACAGCTGTCTATCTGCGTCTAGAAGTTATTCACTTGTTTCAAAGCTCTACACATCTGTCTCTTTGCGTCAAGAAGTTATTCACTTGTTACAAAACTCTACACAGCTGTCTATCTGCGTCAAGAAGTTATCCACTTGTTATAAAATTCTACACAGCTGTCTATCTGCGTCAAGAAGTTATACCCTTGTTACAAAACTCTACACATCTGTTTATCTGCGTCAAGGAATCGAACAGAAACATTTAGTGTTATCAGTTCTGAAGCTCACACTTCGCCACCAGAGAGGAAACCTTGTTGGAAGAGCTCACAAAATAATTTAAAATATCGACGGTTTCCACAAGTGATTTTTTCCCATCTAGATCAAAACTACAAATCATTAAAAAATAAGTGAAGACGAAAATAATGTCACACTACAAGAAAATAATTATTAAACTTATAAATCTGCTTTACAATATTTTGTTTGAAACCAAACAAACAGGTATTTAAATACTTTATTTTGTGTCCACAAGATGACACCACGATTGTATGCACCCTTCAGACTTTAAAAAACGTTGAATAAAATGTTTTTATTTTAAAGCAACATCTTGCACAAACAGTAGAAAGTGAATGACTGGTAGAACATCAACATTAAAGAACAGTAGGAAGTGAATCACAGGTAGAGTATCAACGTTAAGGAACAGTAGGAAGTGAATCACAGGTAGAGTATCAACGTTAAGGAACAGTAGGAAGTGAATCACAGGTAGAGTATCAACGTTAGGGAACAGTAGGAAGTGAATCACAGGTAGAGTATCAACATTAAAGAACAGTAGGAAGTGAATCACGGGTAGAGTATCAACGTTAGAGAACAGTAGGAAGTGATTCACAGGTAGAGTATCAACATTAAAGAACAGTAGGAAGTGAATCACAGGAAGAGTATCAAAATTAAAGAACAGTAGGAAGTGAATCACAGGTAGAACATGAACATTAAAGAACAGTAGGAAGTGATTCACAGGTAGAACATGAACATTAAAGAACAGTAGGAAGTGATTCACAGGTAGAACATGAACATTAAAGAACAGTAGGAGGTGAATCACAGGTAGAGTATCAACGTTAAGGAACAGTAGGAAGTGAATCAAAGGTGGAGTATCAAATTAAAGAACAGTAGAAAGTGAATCACAGGTAGAACATGAACATTAAAGAACAGTAGGAGGTGAATCACAGGTAGAGTATCAACGTTAGGGAACAGTAGGAAGTGAATCACAGGTAGAGTATCAACGTTAGGGAACAGTAGGAAGTTGATCACAGGTAGAGTATCAACATTAAAGAACAGTAGGAAGTGAATTACAGGTAGAGTATCAACATTAAAGAACAGTAGGAAGTGAATCACAGGTAGAGTATCAACGTTAAAGAACAGTAGGAAATGAATCACAGGTAGAGTATCAACGTTAGGGAACAGTAGGAAGTGAATCACAGGTAGAACATCAACATTAAAGAACAGTAGGAAGTGAATCACAGGTAGAACATCAACATTAAAGAACAGTAGGAAGTGAATCACAGGTAGAACATTAACATTAAAGAACAGTAGGGAGTGAATCACAGGTAGAATATCAATATTTATCTTTTTAGTACAACAACCATTCACTAGAGGCACTTGCTTTCAAAAAACAGTTAACATTTTTTGTATCCTACTTTGTCTTTAATAACTGGAGACAGTCTTTCAGATATTATTGTAACAAAATTAATGAAAGTGGCCTTTTTTATTGTACCCCAGACGTCTCTAATACACTTCCATAAAGTTTCTTTGGAATTAACTTTTGATCTATCAAATTTCAGATCTTTACATCTTCGTTGAGATCGAGGCACTGTGAGGGTTATTGTATCATTTGGATATTTTCAGCAGCTTCATTCTTAGCTAAATTATTTCTAAATAGATTGGATGTGTGTTTGGAGTTATTATACTGTTGGTAGTAAAATCTTTACCAATTATATCCAAACCATTTGGCACACCATGATGGATCACTATCTGATGGCACACCATGACGGATCACTATCTGATGGCACACCATGATGGATCATTATCTGATGGCACACCATGATGGATCACTATCTGATGGCACACCATGATGGATCACTATCTGATGGCACACCATGACGAATCACTATCTGATGGCACACCATGATGGATCACTATCTGATGGCACACCATGGCGGATCACTATCTGATGGCACACCATGGCGGATCACAATCTGACTGTAGTTGCTGTTGTCCATTATTTCATCTATTTTGCAAGTGTTTCCTGTCGCTTCAGCAGAAAAATACCCCAAACCACCACACTGCCTCTCAGGCTTCATGGTTCGTGCTATGTATTGAGGTATGTTTCATCTTTCTTCTGTCAGACGTACAACCTATACTTTGAATCGTAACATCGTCCCTGTTTTACACGATTTAGCAAATGTCAGTCTCTTGACCAAACTTGGAAATCGAAGTGAAGGTTTTAAAACTGTCACACGACCAAATGTTCCATTCTCGTTGTGTCTCTTTCATACTGTAGATCTGGACACTTTTCTATAATTTGGTACGTGGTTGTTTGGCTCATGATCAGTGGCAGTATTCCTTCTGTCCTGAAGGCTGTATAAACAAAGATAGTTAACACTGGTATCATTGACTTCAGGTGTTCTGTCTCTTTCTTTCCTATTTTCAAACTTACCTGTCTCGGTCTCACAGTCTAGGGTGTTCTTGACAGTGTTTACAGAGCATTTCCATTTCAAAACTGAAGCAATTTGTGAAAGAGCCTAGCCAGCATCACGTAAAGCTTTCATGTGAGCTCTGTGTTCTTCTAACAATTCTCTACGCTTTTGGGGCCGTGACATGAAAATAAAACTTAATATATAGTGTTAAACACTGTTTTTGTCCAGTACCACTTGCTAGTTTCTTCCTGTATGGTCAAAACACTGCCTAGGATAGTATGACAGTTATTTCTGACCCTGAATTTGATCAGTTGGTGAATTCAAGCAGAATAGTTATGACATACCCTTGGTTCAATTATGTGAGATTTCTAAGGTATTATAAGTATTCTCACCCTGGTTCATTCAGTTATCAACACGAATGAATAAAGCATTACCATAGTGTTCAAATTTACATTTTATAATGGCATGTAAGAATTAAACTGGAAAGAATAACAAAATATTCTTTTCAGTGATGAAGAGAAAACCCATCGGTCATCGAAAAGGTCGAAACGTTGTTCTTTCCTCTACATACAAATTTTCTCAACCCAAACCAACCGTTTTTACACATATAAAAATATTTTTGTCCTGACACTTTTGCACAGTTCTGTTAGATTAAGAAATGTACAAAATCCAAATGCGTGAATTATTAACTTATTGTAAAACTTTCTGTTCGCCCATCTATTCTATGTCTATTGATTATAATAAGTAAATTCAACTTTCAGGTAAATATCTGTTCAGCTACCTCTGTATCTTGTGTTTCTTACTAACATAGCTTGTCTATCAAACGTCCCCTTTGTTTTCCAGTCTATATACTAGTCCTTTCATTATTAACTCGATAGTTATGTGTTGATAGATGTATTTCTGTAACTGTAAATACAGTTCAGTCTTAACAACTTTGTAAAGCGTTTTTTTTTATTTTAAAGTGACCGTTAAACTCATAAATGACGAAATGTTTTCCCTGTGAGCCACACTTGTGTTACGAAAGCTTTCACGTGTCGATCAATGCACTACATACGGGTGTTTGACAAGTGCACAGTTTTATCGCGATGGATTTACCTAGTTTTACTAAAGGATAAATTAAATGGTCAGAAATGGTTTATAGAGAAAGCTATTCAAACTTTTAGCTGTCTGAAAACTCCAAGTCTAACCTTGCGACGCACAATTTCTAAATGGTGTGGAGATTTGTGGCATTTGACACACACAGACAACACTGTTGTAAGAGACTTATAATTTATGTATGACACACACTACCTGATGTGTTAGTCACGTGTGGCTTGTGATACACAGAGAATTCTACTTTGTGGAGTTTTGTGGTTTGTAACACACACACATTAGTGTCGCGTGGAATTGTGCGAAAAGTAGCACAAAATTTTGTCTGGCAAAACCGCGGGACTTGTGACACACACAAAGCTGGTGACCTGTGACACACACAAAACTGGTGTGTGGGGTAATTCTTGATGATAGAAAAATGGAAGCTAGATTCAAAGAACAAAAAAAAAACACTCACACGTTTCTGAACACTGCAAATCAAATAAAAAAAACATAACCATAGAAAACACCTAGATATTAAGAAGGAAAATAAATATAAACAAACGAAAATCAAAGAAACCTGACTTATACAGCAACTAAAACCAAAATTAAACCAATATAAATGAACACCTTTATATCTGTACTAATTAATAATCTAACATCCAACTACAATCCCGTACGCTTTTATATTCTCGTCCCTGAGACTTGTCCGTCAACGTTCACCTTCAAACTCTTTCTTAACCTGAAGATGACCTAGAAAGGTCAAAACGTTGTTCACTCCTTATCAATAAAAGTTTTAACACCCAGCCGTTCTGAGACACATTGGGTGTGAAGTTGTGTGTCCGTCACTTGTAACGGGTGCCGTACTTAATGACATCCTATTGATATGTTTTACAACTGACCCTCTAAAACAGATAACTCAGCATCTCATCATCGTGGGAATACGATTGCTGTGTCCGTCACTTGTAGCGGGTGCCGTGCTTAATGACATCCTATTGATATGTTTTACAACTGACCCTCTAAAACAGATAACTCAGCATCTCATCCTCGTGGGAATACGATTGCTGTGTCCGTCACATGTTTACTCTCTAGTAGACAACTGAAATGATGAGTTTCACAACAAAACACGTGAACAACACGTGGCCTTTTGTTCTTTCAACAATGCTATTATATACGTTCCCTTTAGAAAAAAACAATCTATTATAATGTGAAAAATTGTAAAGTGCTGACCTCTACAAATAAATCACTGTTAAATCCTAGCTTTTACCAAGTCTTAAACAGGGTTATTGTGGTTTTATTGACCTTAAGAAAAAATAAAATAAAACAAAGGCTTTATTCTATCGATTCTTATCATGCTTAAAAGAAGAATAAAGTTTACATAACCTATCCTTACAATACCATATAACCTATCCTTAGAGTACCATATAACCTATTCTTACATTACCATATAATCTATCCTTAGAATACCATATAACCTATCCTTACAATACCATATAGCCTATCCTTACAATTACATATAACCTATCCTTATAATACCATATAACCTATCCTTAGAATACCATATAACCTATCCTTAGAATACCATATAACCTATTCTTACATTACCATATAACCATCCTTAGAATACCATATAACATATCCTTAGAATACCATATAACCTATCCTTAGAATACCATATAACCTATCCTTAGAATACCATATAACCATCCTTAGAATACCATATAACCATCCTTAGAATACTATATAACCATCCTTAGAATACCATATAACCTATCCTTAGAATACCATATAACCATCCTTAGAATACCATATAACCATCCTTATATCTACGTAATTAACCTAGTAGCTATCCTCTCAGAAAGTGAACGTCCGTTATAAGATAATGAACGAGTCTGTACATATATTTGTCGCTGTTTCTACACGTAATGAACGAGTCTATACATATACTTGTAGCTGTCTCTACACGTAATGAACGAGTCTATACATATACTTGTAGCTGTCTCTACACGTAATGAACGAGTCTATACATATACTTGTAGCTGTCTCTACACGTAATGAACGAGTCTATACATATACTTGTAGCTGTCTCTACACGTAATGAACGAGTCTATACATATACTTGTAGCTGTCTCTACACGTAATGAACGAGTCTATACATATATTTGTCGCTGTTTCTACACGTAATGAACGAGTCTATACATATACTTGTAGCTGTCTCTACACGTAATGAACGAGTCTATACATATACTTGTAGCTGTCTCTACACGTAATGAACGAGTCTATACATATACTTGTAGCTGTCTCTACACGTAATGAACGAGTCTATACATATACTTGTAGCTGTCTCTACACGTAATGAACGAGTCTATACATATACTTGTAGCTGTCTCTACACGTAATGAACGAGTCTATACATATACTTGTAGCTGTTTCTACACGTAATGAACGAGTCTATACATATACTTGTAGCTGTCTCTACACGTAATGAACGAGTCTATACATATACTTGTAGCTGTCTCTACACGTAATGAACGAGTCTATACATATACTTGTAGCTGTCTCTACACGTAATGAACGAGTCTATACATATACTTGTAGCTGTCTCTACACGTAATGAACGAGTCTATACATATACTTGTAGCTGCCTCTACACGTAATGAACGAGTCTATAGATATACTTGTAGCTGTTTCTACACGTAATGAACGAGTCTATACATATATTTGTAGCTGTCTCTACACGTAATTTCCTAACCGCACGTTGTTCATGTTCTCCGACTTCATCACTTCTCAATGAGTGTTTGAATAAAATATTATATTTTTTAAACGTTGTATTTAGGCATGTCGATGATACTCAAAACAAGAGTTCGTCTACTCGATTTCCATCAGTTTATATTACTTTTAAATAAATAACGAAAATTAATGATTTATTTACTTGTTTTGGAACTTCGCGCTAAGCTACGTGAGAGCTTCCCGCGCTAGCCTTTCCTCACTGAAGTTTGATAAATTAGACGGAAGGTAGTTAGTTAATATCACCGACCGTAAACCTCTGAACTACTCCTTCATCAACAACAAGTATGAATGACTACCACATTCTAACGTTCTCATATGTTTTACAATGGTATTCGAACTAGAGATCCACATATTATGAAACCAGTGTCCTAACATCAGGTCAAGAAAGACTTCAATTTTGGCTTAAGGAACCGCAGGTGATAGTTGGAAAGATAAAACGGCTCGTTGTTACTATTCTCAATAAAACTCGACTGTCTATCCCACACGCACGTGACAATAGCGGTAAGTATGAGTTTTCGTTCTTCACAGTTCATGAATGTCAGAGAACAGAAAACACACAAGACATATGATGGTGTTCAGCATTAGAATCCAAGCTATGGTTGGACAGAAACAATAGAAAATTATTTATAAATAATTGTCATCAGGAATAAAGCTTATAATTAAACACCATCTTGTTACGTTCTTGTTTTGCTGACTACTTTCAAACTACTGGTGAATATCATTGTTACGTTCTTGTTTTGCTGACTACTTTCAAACTACTGGTGAATATCATTGAAAATCCAGTCTACGTAGTGATAACAAATTAGTTTTACTTTCTCATCAACCTTTCTTCAAGCTTAAGGTCCGTGGTAAATTTTAGTTCACACAAACTGCATAACAGGAACCTAAAAGAAAAATTAACATACTTCTAAAACGTAACTCAATAAGCGAAATTGTTAAAACCAAAGATCCGAATACCACACCATAACACACTGAGTGATTCACGTTATAGTCTAGAAACAACACTAATACTTCACATAACACACTGATTGATTCACATTATAGTCTAGAAACAACACTAATACATCACTATAACACAATGATTGATTCACATTATAGTCTAGAAACAACACTAATACTTCACTATAACACACTGATTGATTCACGTTATAGTCTAGAAACAACACTAATACTTCACATAACACACTGATTGATTCACATTATAGTCTAGAAACAACACTAATACATCACTATAACACAATGATTGATTCACATTATAGTCTAGAAACAACACTAATACTTCACTATAACACACTGATTGATTCACGTTATAGTCTAGAAACAACACTAATACTTCACATAACACACTGATTGATTCACATTATACTCTAGAAACAACACTAATACTGCACTATAACACACTGATTGATTCACATTATAGTCTAGAAACAACACTAATACATCACTATAACACACTGATTGATTCACGTTATAGTCTAGAAACAACACTAATACTTCACATAACACACTGATTGATTCACATTATACTCTAGAAAAAACACTAATACTGCACTATAACACACTGATTGATTCACATTATAGTCTAGAAACAACACTAATACATCACTATAACACAATGATTGATTCACATTATAGTCTAGAAACAACACTAATACTGCACTATAACACACTGATTGATTCACGTTATAGTCTAGAAACAACACTAATACTTCACATAACACACTGATTGATTCACATTGAAGTCTAGAAACAACACTAATACATCACTATAACACAATGATTGATTCACATTATAGTCTAGAAACAACACTAATACTTCACACAACACACTGATTGATTCACTTTATAGTCAAGAAACAACACTAATACTTCACATAACACACTGATTGATTCACATTATAGTCTAGAAACAACTCTAATACATCACTATAACACAATGATTGATTCACATTATAGTCTAGAAACAACACTAATACTTCACTATAACACACTGATTGATTCAGGTTATAGTCTAGAAACAACACTAATACTTCACATAACACACTGATTGATTCACATTATAGTCTAGAAACAACACTAATACTTCACACAACACACTGATTGATTCACATTATAGTCTAGAAACAACACTAATACATCACTATAACACAATGATTGATTCACATTATAGTCTAGAAACAACACTAATACTTCACACAACACACTGATTGATTCACTTTATAGTCAAGAAACAACACTAATACTTCACATAACACACTGATTGATTCACATTATAGTATAGAAACAACTCTAATACATCACTATAACACAATGATTGATTCACATTATAGTCTAGAAACAACACTAATACTTCACTATAACACACTGATTGATTCAGGTTATAGTCTAGAAACAACACTAATACTTCACATAACACACTGATTGATTCACATTATAGTCTAGAAACAACACTAATACTTCACACAACACACTGATTGATTCACATTATAGTCTAGAAACAACACTAATACATCACTATAACACAATGATTGATTCACATTATAGTCTAGAAACAACACTAATACTTCACACAACACACTGATTGATTCACTTTATAGTCAAGAAACAACACTAATACTTCACATAACACACTGATTGATTCACATTATAGTCTAGAAACAACACTAATACATCACTATAACACAATGATTGATTCACATTATAGTCTAGAAACAACACTAATACTTCACTATAACACACTGATTGATTCAGGTTATAGTCTAGAAACAACACTAATACTTCACATAACACACTGATTGATTCACATTATAGTCTAGAAACAACACTAATACTTCACTATAACACACTGATTGATTCACGTTATAGTCTAGAAACAACACTAATACTTCACATAACACACTGATTGATTCACATTATAGTCTAGAAACAACACTAATACTTCACATAACACACTGATTGATTCACATTATAGTCTAGAAACAACACTAATACTTCACTATAACACACTGATTGATTCACATTATAGTCTAGAAACAACACTAATACTGCACTATAACACACTGATTGATTCACATTATAGTCTAGAAACAACACTAATACTTCACTATAACACAATGATTGATTCACATTATAGTCTAGAAACAACACTAATACTTCACATAACACACTGATTGATTCACATTATAGTCTAGAAACAACACTAATACTGTACTGTAACACACTGATTGATTCACATTATAGTCTAGAAACAACACTAATACTGCACTATAACACACTGATTGATTCACATTATAGTCTAGAAACAACACTAATACATCATTATAACACAATGATTGATTCACATTATAGTCTAGAAACAACACTAATACTTCACATAACACACTGATTGATTCACATTATAGTCTAGAAACAACACTAATACATCACTATAACACACTGATTGATTCACGTTATAGTCTAGAAACAACACTAATACTTCACATAACACACTGATTGATTCACATTATAGTCTAGAAACAACACTAATACTGTACTGTAACACACTGATTGATTGACATTATAGTCTAGAAACAACACTAATAATGCACTATAACACACTGATTGATTCACGTTATAGTCTAGAAACAACACTAATACTTCACATAACACACTGATTGATTCACATTATAGTCTAGAAACAACACTAATACTTCACTATAACACAATGATTGATTCACATTATAGTCTAGAAACAACACTAATACTTCACTATAACACAATGATTGATTCACATTATAGTCTAGAAACAACACTAATACTTCACATAACACACTGATTGATTCACATTATAGTCTAGAAACAACACTAATACTGTACTATAACACACTGATTGATTCACATTATAGTCTAGAAACAACACTAATACTGCACTATAACACACTGATTGATTCACATTATAGTCTAGAAACAACACTAATACATCATTATAACACAATGATTGATTCACATTATAGTCTAGAAACAACACTAATACTTCACATAACACACTGATTGATTCACATTATAGTCTAGAAACAACACTAATACATCACTATAACACAATGATTGATTCACATTATAGTCTAGAAACAACACTAATACTTCACTATAACACACTGATTGATTCACGTTATAGTCTAGAAACAACACTAATACTTCACATAACACACTGATTGATTCACATTATAGTCTAGAAACAACACTAATACTTCACTATAACACACTGATTGATTCACGTTATAGTCTAGAAACAACACTAATACTTCACATAACACACTGATTGATTCACATTATAGTCTAGAAACAACACTAATACTTCACTATAACACTCTGATTCATTCACATTATAGTCTAGAATCAACACTAATATTGCACTATAACACAATGATTGATTCACGTTATAGTCTAGAAACAACACTAATACTTCACTATAACACTCTGATTGATTCACATTATAGTCTAGAATCAACACTAATACTGCACTATAACACACTGATTGATTCACATTATAGTCTAGAAACAACACTAATACATCACTATAACACACTGATTGATTCACGTTATAGTCTAGAAACAACACTAATACTTCACATAACACACTGATTGATTCACATTATAGTCTAGAAACAACACTAATACATCACTATAACACAATGATTGATTCACATTATAGTCTAGAAACAACACTAATACTTCACACAACACACTGATTGATTCACTTTATAGTCAAGAAACAACACTAATACTTCACATAACACACTGATTGATTCACATTATAGTCTAGAAACAACACTAATACATCACTATAACACAATGATTGATTCACATTATAGTCTAGAAACAACACTAATACTCACTAATACTTCACATAACACACTGATTGATTCACATTATAGTCTAGAAACAACACTAATACTTCACATAACACACTGATTGATTCACATTATAGTCTAGAAACAACACTAATACTTCACACAACACACTGATTGATTCACATTATAGTCTAGAAACAACACTAATACATCACTATAACACAATGATTGATTCACATTATAGTCTAGAAACAACACTAATACTTCACATAACACACTGATTGATTCACTTTATAGTCAAGAAACAACACTAATACTTCACATAACACACTGATTGATTCACATTATAGTCTAGAAACAACACTAATACATCACTATAACACAATGATTGATTCACATTATAGTCTAGAAACAACACTAATACTTCACTATAACACACTGATTGATTCAGGTTATAGTCTAGAAACAACACTAATACTTCACTATAACACACTGATTGATTCACGTTATAGTCTAGAAACAACACTAATACTTCACATAACACACTGATTGATTCACATTATAGTCTAGAAACAACACTAATACTTCACATAACACACTGATTGATTCACATTATAGTCTAGAAACAACACTAATACTTCACTATAACACACTGATTGATTCACATTATAGTCTAGAAACAACACTAATACTGCACTATAACACACTGATTGATTCACATTATAGTCTAGAAACAACACTAATACTTCACTATAACACAATGATTGATTCACATTATAGTCTAGAAACAACACTAATACTTCACATAACACACTGATTGATTCACATTATAGTCTAGAAACAACACTAATACTGTACTGTAACACACTGATTGATTGACATTATAGTCTAGAAACAACACTAATACTGCACTATAACACACTGATTGATTCACATTATAGTCTAGAAACAACACTAATACTTCATTATAACACAATGATTGATTCACATTATAGTCTAGAAACAACACTAATACTTCACATAACACACTGATTGATTCACATTATAGTCTAGAAACAACACTAATACATCACTATAACACACTGATTGATTCACGTTATAGTCTAGAAACAACACTAATACTTCACATAACACACTGATTGATTCACATTATAGTCTAGAAACAACACTAATACTTCACTATAACACAATGATTGATTCACATTATAGTCTAGAAACAACACTAATACTGCACTATAACACACTGATTGATTCACGTTATAGTCTAGAAACAACACTAATACTTCACATAACACACTGATTGATTCACATTATAGTCTAGAAACAACACTAATACATCACTATAACACAATGATTGATTCACATTATAGTCTAGAAACAACACTAATACTTCACTATAACACACTGATTGATTCACATTATAGTCTAGAAACAACACTAATACTTCACTATAACACACTGATTGATTCACATTATAGTCTAGAAACAACACTAAT
>NC_134834.1:112497119-112583026 GCF_004210375.1 Tachypleus tridentatus
GAAGATATCTTACACGTTATCAAACTGAAATATTGAAGATGTGTTACACATCATCAGAGTGAACTATTGAAGATATCTTACACGTTATGAAACTGAAATATTGAAGATGTGTTACACTTCATCAGAGTGAACTATTGAAGATATCTTACACGTTATGAAACTGAAATACTGAATATGTGTTACGCATCATCAGAGTGAACTATTGAAGATATCTTACACGTTATCAAACTGAAATATTGAAGATGTGTTACACATCATCAGAGTGAACTATTGAAGATATCTTACACGTTATGAAACTGAAATACTGAAGATGTGTTACACATCATCAGAGTGAACTATTGAAGATATCTTACACGTTATGAAACTGAAATATTGAAGATGTGTTACACATCATCAGAGTGAACTATTGAGGATGTGTTACACATCATTAGTGAGAATTATTAGGGATGTGTTACACTTCATCAGAGTGAACTATTGAAGATATCTTACACGTTATGAAACTGAAATGTAGAAGATGTGTTACACTTCACAGAGTGAACTATTGAAGATATCTTACACGTTATGAAACTGAAATACTGAATATGTGTTACGCATCATCAGAGTGAACTATTGAAGATATCTTACACGTTATCAAACTGAAATATTGAAGATGTGTTACACATCATCAGAGTGAACTATTGAAGATATCTTACACGTTATGAAACTGAAATACTGAAGATGTGTTACACATCATCAGAGTGAACTATTGAAGATATCTTACACGTTATGAAACTGAAATACTGAAGATGTGTTACACATCATCAGAGTGAACTATTGAAGATATCTTACACGTTATGAAACTGAAATACTGAAGATGTGTTACACATCATCAGAGTGAACTATTGAAGATATCTTACACGTTATGAAACTGAAATACTGAAGATGTGTTACACATCATCAGAGTGAACTATTGAAGATATCTTACACGTTATGAAACTGAAATACTGAAGATGTGTTACACATCATCAGAGTGAACTATTGAAGATATCTTACACGTTATGAAACTGAAATATTGAGATGTGTTACACATCATCAGAGTGAACTATTGAAGATATCTTACACGTTATGAAACTGAAATGTTGAAGATGTGTTACACATCATCAGAGTGAACTATTGAAGATATCTTACACGTTATGAAACTGAAATATTGAAGATGTGTTACACATCATCAGAGTGAACTATTGAAGATATCTTACACGTTATGAAACTGAAATATTGAGATGTGTTACACATCATCAGAGTGAACTATTGAAGATATCTTACACGTTATGAAACTGAAATGTTGAAGATGTGTTACACATCATCAGAGTGAACTATTGAAGATATCTTACACGTTATCAAACTGAAATATTGAAGATGTGTTACACATCATCAGAGTGAACTATTGAAGATATCTTACACGTTATCAAACTGAAATATTGAAGATGTGTTACACATCATCAGAGTGAACTATTGAAGATATCTTACACGTTATCAAACTGAAATATTGAAGATGTGTTACACATCATCAGAGTGAACTATTGAAGATATCTTACACGTTATCAAACTGAAATATTGAAGATGTGTTACACATCATCAGAGTGAACTATTGAAGATATCTTACACGTTATCAAACTGAAATATTGAGATGTGTTACACATCATCAGAGTGAACTATTGAAGATATCTTACACGTTATCAAACTGAAATATTGAAGATGTGTTACACATCATCAGAGTGAACTATTGAAGATATCTTACACGTTATCAAACTGAAATATTGAAGATGTGTTACACATCATCAGAGTGAACTATTGAAGATATCTTACACGTTATCAAACTGAAATATTGAAGATGTGTTACACATCATCAGAGTGAACTATTGAAGATATCTTACACGTTATCAAACTGAAATATTGAGATGTGTTACACATCATCAGAGTGAACTATTGAAGATATCTTACACGTTATGAAACTGAAATATTGAGATGTGTTACACATCATCAGAGTGAACTATTGAAGATATCTTACACGTTATGAAACTGAAATATTGAAGATGTGTTACACATCATCAGAGTGAACTATTGAAGATATCTTACACGTTATCAAACTGAAATATTGAAGATGTGTTACACATCATCAGAGTGAACTATTGAAGATATCTTACACGTTATCAAACTGAAATATTGAAGATGTGTTACACATCATCAGAGTGAACTATTGAAGATATCTTACACGTTATCAAACTGAAATATTGAAGATGTGTTACACATCATCAGAGTGAACTATTGAAGATATCTTACACGTTATCAAACTGAAATATTGAAGATGTGTTACACATCATCAGAGTGAACTATTGAAGATATCTTACACGTTATCAAACTGAAATATTGAGATGTGTTACACATCATCAGAGTGAACTATTGAAGATATCTTACACGTTATCAAACTGAAATATTGAAGATGTGTTACACATCATCAGAGTGAACTATTGAAGATATCTTACACGTTATCAAACTGAAATATTGAAGATGTGTTACACATCATCAGAGTGAACTATTGAAGATATCTTACACGTTATCAAACTGAAATATTGAGATGTGTTACACATCATCAGAGTGAACTATTGAAGATATCTTACACGTTATCAAACTGAAATATTGAAGATGTGTTACACATCATCAGAGTGAACTATTGAAGATATCTTACACGTTATCAAACTGAAATATTGAAGATGTGTTACACATCATCAGAGTGAACTATTGAAGATATCTTACACGTTATCAAACTGAAATATTGAGATGTGTTACACATCATCAGAGTGAACTATTGAAGATATCTTACACGTTATCAAACTGAAATATTGAGATGTGTTACACATCATCAGAGTGAACTATTGAAGATATCTTACACGTTATCAAACTGAAATATTGAAGATGTGTTACACATCATCAGAGTGAACTATTGAAGATATCTTACACGTTATCAAACTGAAATATTGAAGATGTGTTACACATCATCAGAGTGAACTATTGAAGATATCTTACACGTTATCAAACTGAAATATTGAAGATGTGTTACACATCATCAGAGTGAACTATTGAAGATATCTTACACGTTATCAAACTGAAATATTGAAGATGTGTTACACATCATCAGAGTGAACTATTGAAGATATCTTACACGTTATCAAACTGAAATATTGAAGATGTGTTACACATCATCAGAGTGAACTATTGAAGATATCTTACACGTTATCAAACTGAAATATTGAAGATGTGTTACACATCATCAGAGTGAACTATTGAAGATATCTTACACGTTATCAAACTGAAATATTGAAGATGTGTTACACATCATCAGAGTGAACTATTGAAGATATCTTACACGTTATCAAACTGAAATATTGAAGATGTGTTACACATCATCAGAGTGAACTATTGAAGATATCTTACACGTTATCAAACTGAAATATTGAGATGTGTTACACATCATCAGAGTGAACTATTGAAGATATCTTACACGTTATCAAACTGAAATATTGAAGATGTGTTACACATCATCAGAGTGAACTATTGAAGATATCTTACACGTTATCAAACTGAAATATTGAGATGTGTTACACATCATCAGAGTGAACTATTGAAGATATCTTACACGTTATCAAACTGAAATATTGAAGATGTGTTACACATCATCAGAGTGAACTATTGAAGATATCTTACACGTTATCAAACTGAAATATTGAAGATGTGTTACACATCATCAGAGTGAACTATTGAAGATATCTTACACGTTATCAAACTGAAATATTGAAGATGTGTTACACATCATCAGAGTGAACTATTGAAGATATCTTACACGTTATCAAACTGAAATATTGAAGATGTGTTACACATCATCAGAGTGAACTATTGAAGATATCTTACACGTTATCAAACTGAAATATTGAGATGTGTTACACATCATCAGAGTGAACTATTGAAGATATCTTACACGTTATCAAACTGAAATATTGAGATGTGTTACACATCATCAGAGTGAACTATTGAAGATATCTTACACGTTATCAAACTGAAATATTGAAGATGTGTTACACATCATCAGAGTGAACTATTGAAGATATCTTACACGTTATCAAACTGAAATATTGAAGATGTGTTACACATCATCAGAGTGAACTATTGAAGATATCTTACACGTTATCAAACTGAAATATTGAGATGTGTTACACATCATCAGAGTGAACTATTGAAGATATCTTACACGTTATCAAACTGAAATATTGAGATGTGTTACACATCATCAGAGTGAACTATTGAAGATATCTTACACGTTATCAAACTGAAATATTGAAGATGTGTTACACATCATCAGAGTGAACTATTGAAGATATCTTACACGTTATCAAACTGAAATATTGAGATGTGTTACACATCATCAGAGTGAACTATTGAAGATATCTTACACGTTATCAAACTGAAATATTGAAGATGTGTTACACATCATCAGAGTGAACTATTGAAGATATCTTACACGTTATCAAACTGAAATATTGAAGATGTGTTACACATCATCAGAGTGAACTATTGAAGATATCTTACACGTTATCAAACTGAAATATTGAGATGTGTTACACATCATCAGAGTGAACTATTGAAGATATCTTACACGTTATCAAACTGAAATATTGAAGATGTGTTACACATCATCAGAGTGAACTATTGAAGATATCTTACACGTTATCAAACTGAAATATTGAAGATGTGTTACACATCATCAGAGTGAACTATTGAAGATATCTTACACGTTATCAAACTGAAATATTGAGATGTGTTACACATCATCAGAGTGAACTATTGAAGATATCTTACACGTTATCAAACTGAAATATTGAGATGTGTTACACATCATCAGAGTGAACTATTGAAGATATCTTACACGTTATCAAACTGAAATATTGAAGATGTGTTACACATCATCAGAGTGAACTATTGAAGATATCTTACACGTTATCAAACTGAAATATTGAAGATGTGTTACACATCATCAGAGTGAACTATTGAAGATATCTTACACGTTATCAAACTGAAATATTGAAGATGTGTTACACATCATCAGAGTGAACTATTGAAGATATCTTACACGTTATCAAACTGAAATATTGAAGATGTGTTACACATCATCAGAGTGAACTATTGAAGATATCTTACACGTTATCAAACTGAAATATTGAGATGTGTTACACATCATCAGAGTGAACTATTGAAGATATCTTACACGTTATCAAACTGAAATATTGAGATGTGTTACACATCATCAGAGTGAACTATTGAAGATATCTTACACGTTATCAAACTGAAATATTGAAGATGTGTTACACATCATCAGAGTGAACTATTGAAGATATCTTACACGTTATCAAACTGAAATATTGAGATGTGTTACACATCATCAGAGTGAACTATTGAAGATATCTTACACGTTATCAAACTGAAATATTGAAGATGTGTTACACATCATCAGAGTGAACTATTGAAGATATCTTACACGTTATCAAACTGAAATATTGAAGATGTGTTACACATCATCAGAGTGAACTATTGAAGATATCTTACACGTTATCAAACTGAAATATTGAGATGTGTTACACATCATCAGAGTGAACTATTGAAGATATCTTACACGTTATCAAACTGAAATATTGAGATGTGTTACACATCATCAGAGTGAACTATTGAAGATATCTTACACGTTATCAAACTGAAATATTGAGATGTGTTACACATCATCAGAGTGAACTATTGAAGATATCTTACACGTTATCAAACTGAAATATTGAAGATGTGTTACACATCATCAGAGTGAACTATTGAAGATATCTTACACGTTATCAAACTGAAATATTGAGATGTGTTACACATCATCAGAGTGAACTATTGAAGATATCTTACACGTTATCAAACTGAAATATTGAAGATGTGTTACACATCATCAGAGTGAACTATTGAAGATATCTTACACGTTATCAAACTGAAATATTGAAGATGTGTTACACATCATCAGAGTGAACTATTGAAGATATCTTACACGTTATCAAACTGAAATATTGAGATGTGTTACACATCATCAGAGTGAACTATTGAAGATATCTTACACGTTATCAAACTGAAATATTGAGATGTGTTACACATCATCAGAGTGAACTATTGAAGATATCTTACACGTTATCAAACTGAAATATTGAAGATGTGTTACACATCATCAGAGTGAACTATTGAAGATATCTTACACGTTATCAAACTGAAATATTGAGATGTGTTACACATCATCAGAGTGAACTATTGAAGATATCTTACACGTTATCAAACTGAAATATTGAAGATGTGTTACACATCATCAGAGTGAACTATTGAAGATATCTTACACGTTATCAAACTGAAATATTGAAGATGTGTTACACATCATCAGAGTGAACTATTGAAGATATCTTACACGTTATCAAACTGAAATATTGAGATGTGTTACACATCATCAGAGTGAACTATTGAAGATATCTTACACGTTATCAAACTGAAATATTGAAGATGTGTTACACATCATCAGAGTGAACTATTGAAGATATCTTACACGTTATCAAACTGAAATATTGAAGATGTGTTACACATCATCAGAGTGAACTATTGAAGATATCTTACACGTTATCAAACTGAAATATTGAAGATGTGTTACACATCATCAGAGTGAACTATTGAAGATATCTTACACGTTATCAAACTGAAATATTGAGATGTGTTACACATCATCAGAGTGAACTATTGAAGATATCTTACACGTTATCAAACTGAAATATTGAGATGTGTTACACATCATCAGAGTGAACTATTGAAGATATCTTACACGTTATCAAACTGAAATATTGAGATGTGTTACACATCATCAGAGTGAACTATTGAAGATATCTTACACGTTATCAAACTGAAATATTGAGATGTGTTACACATCATCAGAGTGAACTATTGAAGATATCTTACACGTTATCAAACTGAAATATTGAAGATGTGTTACACATCATCAGAGTGAACTATTGAAGATATCTTACACGTTATCAAACTGAAATATTGAGATGTGTTACACATCATCAGAGTGAACTATTGAAGATATCTTACACGTTATCAAACTGAAATATTGAGATGTGTTACACATCATCAGAGTGAACTATTGAAGATATCTTACACGTTATCAAACTGAAATATTGAAGATGTGTTACACATCATCAGAGTGAACTATTGAAGATATCTTACACGTTATCAAACTGAAATATTGAGATGTGTTACACATCATCAGAGTGAACTATTGAAGATATCTTACACGTTATCAAACTGAAATATTGAAGATGTGTTACACATCATCAGAGTGAACTATTGAAGATATCTTACACGTTATCAAACTGAAATATTGAAGATGTGTTACACATCATCAGAGTGAACTATTGAAGATATCTTACACGTTATCAAACTGAAATATTGAAGATGTGTTACACATCATCAGAGTGAACTATTGAAGATATCTTACACGTTATCAAACTGAAATATTGAAGATGTGTTACACATCATCAGAGTGAACTATTGAAGATATCTTACACGTTATCAAACTGAAATATTGAGATGTGTTACACATCATCAGAGTGAACTATTGAAGATATCTTACACGTTATCAAACTGAAATATTGAGATGTGTTACACATCATCAGAGTGAACTATTGAAGATATCTTACACGTTATCAAACTGAAATATTGAAGATGTGTTACACATCATCAGAGTGAACTATTGAAGATATCTTACACGTTATCAAACTGAAATATTGAGATGTGTTACACATCATCAGAGTGAACTATTGAAGATATCTTACACGTTATCAAACTGAAATATTGAGATGTGTTACACATCATCAGAGTGAACTATTGAAGATATCTTACACGTTATCAAACTGAAATATTGAAGATGTGTTACACATCATCAGAGTGAACTATTGAAGATATCTTACACGTTATCAAACTGAAATATTGAGATGTGTTACACATCATCAGAGTGAACTATTGAAGATATCTTACACGTTATCAAACTGAAATATTGAAGATGTGTTACACATCATCAGAGTGAACTATTGAAGATATCTTACACGTTATCAAACTGAAATATTGAAGATGTGTTACACATCATCAGAGTGAACTATTGAAGATATCTTACACGTTATCAAACTGAAATATTGAAGATGTGTTACACATCATCAGAGTGAACTATTGAAGATATCTTACACGTTATCAAACTGAAATATTGAAGATGTGTTACACATCATCAGAGTGAACTATTGAAGATATCTTACACGTTATCAAACTGAAATATTGAAGATGTGTTACACATCATCAGAGTGAACTATTGAAGATATCTTACACGTTATCAAACTGAAATATTGAAGATGTGTTACACATCATCAGAGTGAACTATTGAAGATATCTTACACGTTATCAAACTGAAATATTGAGATGTGTTACACATCATCAGAGTGAACTATTGAAGATATCTTACACGTTATCAAACTGAAATATTGAGATGTGTTACACATCATCAGAGTGAACTATTGAAGATATCTTACACGTTATCAAACTGAAATATTGAAGATGTGTTACACATCATCAGAGTGAACTATTGAAGATATCTTACACGTTATCAAACTGAAATATTGAAGATGTGTTACACATCATCAGAGTGAACTATTGAAGATATCTTACACGTTATCAAACTGAAATATTGAGATGTGTTACACATCATCAGAGTGAACTATTGAAGATATCTTACACGTTATCAAACTGAAATATTGAGATGTGTTACACATCATCAGAGTGAACTATTGAAGATATCTTACACGTTATCAAACTGAAATATTGAAGATGTGTTACACATCATCAGAGTGAACTATTGAAGATATCTTACACGTTATCAAACTGAAATATTGAAGATGTGTTACACATCATCAGAGTGAACTATTGAAGATATCTTACACGTTATCAAACTGAAATATTGAAGATGTGTTACACATCATCAGAGTGAACTATTGAAGATATCTTACACGTTATCAAACTGAAATATTGAAGATGTGTTACACATCATCAGAGTGAACTATTGAAGATATCTTACACGTTATCAAACTGAAATATTGAGATGTGTTACACATCATCAGAGTGAACTATTGAAGATATCTTACACGTTATCAAACTGAAATATTGAAGATGTGTTACACATCATCAGAGTGAACTATTGAAGATATCTTACACGTTATCAAACTGAAATATTGAGATGTGTTACACATCATCAGAGTGAACTATTGAAGATATCTTACACGTTATCAAACTGAAATATTGAAGATGTGTTACACATCATCAGAGTGAACTATTGAAGATATCTTACACGTTATCAAACTGAAATATTGAAGATGTGTTACACATCATCAGAGTGAACTATTGAAGATATCTTACACGTTATCAAACTGAAATATTGAGATGTGTTACACATCATCAGAGTGAACTATTGAAGATATCTTACACGTTATCAAACTGAAATATTGAGATGTGTTACACATCATCAGAGTGAACTATTGAAGATATCTTACACGTTATCAAACTGAAATATTGAGATGTGTTACACATCATCAGAGTGAACTATTGAAGATATCTTACACGTTATCAAACTGAAATATTGAAGATGTGTTACACATCATCAGAGTGAACTATTGAAGATATCTTACACGTTATCAAACTGAAATATTGAAGATGTGTTACACATCATCAGAGTGAACTATTGAAGATATCTTACACGTTATCAAACTGAAATATTGAAGATGTGTTACACATCATCAGAGTGAACTATTGAAGATATCTTACACGTTATCAAACTGAAATATTGAGATGTGTTACACATCATCAGAGTGAACTATTGAAGATATCTTACACGTTATCAAACTGAAATATTGAGATGTGTTACACATCATCAGAGTGAACTATTGAAGATATCTTACACGTTATCAAACTGAAATATTGAAGATGTGTTACACATCATCAGAGTGAACTATTGAAGATATCTTACACGTTATCAAACTGAAATATTGAGATGTGTTACACATCATCAGAGTGAACTATTGAAGATATCTTACACGTTATCAAACTGAAATATTGAGATGTGTTACACATCATCAGAGTGAACTATTGAAGATATCTTACACGTTATCAAACTGAAATATTGAGATGTGTTACACATCATCAGAGTGAACTATTGAAGATATCTTACACGTTATCAAACTGAAATATTGAAGATGTGTTACACATCATCAGAGTGAACTATTGAAGATATCTTACACGTTATCAAACTGAAATATTGAAGATGTGTTACACATCATCAGAGTGAACTATTGAAGATATCTTACACGTTATCAAACTGAAATATTGAAGATGTGTTACACATCATCAGAGTGAACTATTGAAGATATCTTACACGTTATCAAACTGAAATATTGAAGATGTGTTACACATCATCAGAGTGAACTATTGAAGATATCTTACACGTTATCAAACTGAAATATTGAGATGTGTTACACATCATCAGAGTGAACTATTGAAGATATCTTACACGTTATCAAACTGAAATATTGAAGATGTGTTACACATCATCAGAGTGAACTATTGAAGATATCTTACACGTTATCAAACTGAAATATTGAGATGTGTTACACATCATCAGAGTGAACTATTGAAGATATCTTACACGTTATCAAACTGAAATATTGAGATGTGTTACACATCATCAGAGTGAACTATTGAAGATATCTTACACGTTATCAAACTGAAATATTGAAGATGTGTTACACATCATCAGAGTGAACTATTGAAGATATCTTACACGTTATCAAACTGAAATATTGAGATGTGTTACACATCATCAGAGTGAACTATTGAAGATATCTTACACGTTATCAAACTGAAATATTGAGATGTGTTACACATCATCAGAGTGAACTATTGAAGATATCTTACACGTTATCAAACTGAAATATTGAAGATGTGTTACACATCATCAGAGTGAACTATTGAAGATATCTTACACGTTATCAAACTGAAATATTGAGATGTGTTACACATCATCAGAGTGAACTATTGAAGATATCTTACACGTTATCAAACTGAAATATTGAAGATGTGTTACACATCATCAGAGTGAACTATTGAAGATATCTTACACGTTATCAAACTGAAATATTGAAGATGTGTTACACATCATCAGAGTGAACTATTGAAGATATCTTACACGTTATCAAACTGAAATATTGAGATGTGTTACACATCATCAGAGTGAACTATTGAAGATATCTTACACGTTATCAAACTGAAATATTGAAGATGTGTTACACATCATCAGAGTGAACTATTGAAGATATCTTACACGTTATCAAACTGAAATATTGAGATGTGTTACACATCATCAGAGTGAACTATTGAAGATATCTTACACGTTATCAAACTGAAATATTGAAGATGTGTTACACATCATCAGAGTGAACTATTGAAGATATCTTACACGTTATCAAACTGAAATATTGAAGATGTGTTACACATCATCAGAGTGAACTATTGAAGATATCTTACACGTTATCAAACTGAAATATTGAGATGTGTTACACATCATCAGAGTGAACTATTGAAGATATCTTACACGTTATCAAACTGAAATATTGAAGATGTGTTACACATCATCAGAGTGAACTATTGAAGATATCTTACACGTTATCAAACTGAAATATTGAAGATGTGTTACACATCATCAGAGTGAACTATTGAAGATATCTTACACGTTATCAAACTGAAATATTGAGATGTGTTACACATCATCAGAGTGAACTATTGAAGATATCTTACACGTTATCAAACTGAAATATTGAGATGTGTTACACATCATCAGAGTGAACTATTGAAGATATCTTACACGTTATCAAACTGAAATATTGAGATGTGTTACACATCATCAGAGTGAACTATTGAAGATATCTTACACGTTATCAAACTGAAATATTGAGATGTGTTACACATCATCAGAGTGAACTATTGAAGATATCTTACACGTTATCAAACTGAAATATTGAAGATGTGTTACACATCATCAGAGTGAACTATTGAAGATATCTTACACGTTATCAAACTGAAATATTGAAGATGTGTTACACATCATCAGAGTGAACTATTGAAGATATCTTACACGTTATCAAACTGAAATATTGAAGATGTGTTACACATCATCAGAGTGAACTATTGAAGATATCTTACACGTTATCAAACTGAAATATTGAAGATGTGTTACACATCATCAGAGTGAACTATTGAAGATATCTTACACGTTATCAAACTGAAATATTGAAGATGTGTTACACATCATCAGAGTGAACTATTGAAGATATCTTACACGTTATCAAACTGAAATATTGAGATGTGTTACACATCATCAGAGTGAACTATTGAAGATATCTTACACGTTATCAAACTGAAATATTGAAGATGTGTTACACATCATCAGAGTGAACTATTGAAGATATCTTACACGTTATCAAACTGAAATATTGAAGATGTGTTACACATCATCAGAGTGAACTATTGAAGATATCTTACACGTTATCAAACTGAAATATTGAGATGTGTTACACATCATCAGAGTGAACTATTGAAGATATCTTACACGTTATCAAACTGAAATATTGAGATGTGTTACACATCATCAGAGTGAACTATTGAAGATATCTTACACGTTATCAAACTGAAATATTGAGATGTGTTACACATCATCAGAGTGAACTATTGAAGATATCTTACACGTTATCAAACTGAAATATTGAGATGTGTTACACATCATCAGAGTGAACTATTGAAGATATCTTACACGTTATCAAACTGAAATATTGAAGATGTGTTACACATCATCAGAGTGAACTATTGAAGATATCTTACACGTTATCAAACTGAAATATTGAAGATGTGTTACACATCATCAGAGTGAACTATTGAAGATATCTTACACGTTATCAAACTGAAATATTGAAGATGTGTTACACATCATCAGAGTGAACTATTGAAGATATCTTACACGTTATCAAACTGAAATATTGAAGATGTGTTACACATCATCAGAGTGAACTATTGAAGATATCTTACACGTTATCAAACTGAAATATTGAGATGTGTTACACATCATCAGAGTGAACTATTGAAGATATCTTACACGTTATCAAACTGAAATATTGAAGATGTGTTACACATCATCAGAGTGAACTATTGAAGATATCTTACACGTTATCAAACTGAAATATTGAAGATTTGTAATACATCATCAGAGTGAACTATTGAAGATATCTTACACGTTATCAAACTGAAATATTGAAGATGTGTTACACATCATCAGAGTGAACTATTGAAGATATCTTACACGTTATCAAACTGAAATATTGAAGATGTGTTACACATCATCAGAGTGAACTATTGAAGATATCTTACACGTTATCAAACTGAAATATTGAGATGTGTTACACATCATCAGAGTGAACTATTGAAGATATCTTACACGTTATCAAACTGAAATATTGAGATGTGTTACACATCATCAGAGTGAACTATTGAAGATATCTTACACGTTATCAAACTGAAATATTGAGATGTGTTACACATCATCAGAGTGAACTATTGAAGATATCTTACACGTTATCAAACTGAAATATTGAGATGTGTTACACATCATCAGAGTGAACTATTGAAGATATCTTACACGTTATCAAACTGAAATATTGAAGATGTGTTACACATCATCAGAGTGAACTATTGAAGATATCTTACACGTTATCAAACTGAAATATTGAAGATGTGTTACACATCATCAGAGTGAACTATTGAAGATATCTTACACGTTATCAAACTGAAATATTGAAGATGTGTTACACATCATCAGAGTGAACTATTGAAGATATCTTACACGTTATCAAACTGAAATATTGAAGATGTGTTACACATCATCAGAGTGAACTATTGAAGATATCTTACACGTTATCAAACTGAAATATTGAGATGTGTTACACATCATCAGAGTGAACTATTGAAGATATCTTACACGTTATCAAACTGAAATATTGAAGATGTGTTACACATCATCAGAGTGAACTATTGAAGATATCTTACACGTTATCAAACTGAAATATTGAAGATGTGTTACACATCATCAGAGTGAACTATTGAAGATATCTTACACGTTATCAAACTGAAATATTGAGATGTGTTACACATCATCAGAGTGAACTATTGAAGATATCTTACACGTTATCAAACTGAAATATTGAGATGTGTTACACATCATCAGAGTGAACTATTGAAGATATCTTACACGTTATCAAACTGAAATATTGAAGATGTGTTACACATCATCAGAGTGAACTATTGAAGATATCTTACACGTTATCAAACTGAAATATTGAGATGTGTTACACATCATCAGAGTGAACTATTGAAGATATCTTACACGTTATCAAACTGAAATATTGAAGATGTGTTACACATCATCAGAGTGAACTATTGAAGATATCTTACACGTTATCAAACTGAAATATTGAAGATGTGTTACACATCATCAGAGTGAACTATTGAAGATATCTTACACGTTATCAAACTGAAATATTGAGATGTGTTACACATCATCAGAGTGAACTATTGAAGATATCTTACACGTTATCAAACTGAAATATTGAAGATGTGTTACACATCATCAGAGTGAACTATTGAAGATATCTTACACGTTATCAAACTGAAATATTGAGATGTGTTACACATCATCAGAGTGAACTATTGAAGATATCTTACACGTTATCAAACTGAAATATTGAGATGTGTTACACATCATCAGAGTGAACTATTGAAGATATCTTACACGTTATCAAACTGAAATATTGAAGATGTGTTACACATCATCAGAGTGAACTATTGAAGATATCTTACACGTTATCAAACTGAAATATTGAGATGTGTTACACATCATCAGAGTGAACTATTGAAGATATCTTACACGTTATCAAACTGAAATATTGAGATGTGTTACACATCATCAGAGTGAACTATTGAAGATATCTTACACGTTATCAAACTGAAATATTGAAGATGTGTTACACATCATCAGAGTGAACTATTGAAGATATCTTACACGTTATCAAACTGAAATATTGAAGATGTGTTACACATCATCAGAGTGAACTATTGAAGATATCTTACACGTTATCAAACTGAAATATTGAGATGTGTTACACATCATCAGAGTGAACTATTGAAGATATCTTACACGTTATCAAACTGAAATATTGAAGATGTGTTACACATCATCAGAGTGAACTATTGAAGATATCTTACACGTTATCAAACTGAAATATTGAGATGTGTTACACATCATCAGAGTGAACTATTGAAGATATCTTACACGTTATCAAACTGAAATATTGAGATGTGTTACACATCATCAGAGTGAACTATTGAAGATATCTTACACGTTATCAAACTGAAATATTGAAGATGTGTTACACATCATCAGAGTGAACTATTGAAGATATCTTACACGTTATCAAACTGAAATATTGAGATGTGTTACACATCATCAGAGTGAACTATTGAAGATATCTTACACGTTATCAAACTGAAATATTGAGATGTGTTACACATCATCAGAGTGAACTATTGAAGATATCTTACACGTTATCAAACTGAAATATTGAAGATGTGTTACACATCATCAGAGTGAACTATTGAAGATATCTTACACGTTATCAAACTGAAATATTGAAGATGTGTTACACATCATCAGAGTGAACTATTGAAGATATCTTACACGTTATCAAACTGAAATATTGAAGATGTGTTACACATCATCAGAGTGAACTATTGAAGATATCTTACACGTTATCAAACTGAAATATTGAAGATGTGTTACACATCATCAGAGTGAACTATTGAAGATATCTTACACGTTATCAAACTGAAATATTGAAGATGTGTTACACATCATCAGAGTGAACTATTGAAGATATCTTACACGTTATCAAACTGAAATATTGAAGATGTGTTACACATCATCAGAGTGAACTATTGAAGATATCTTACACGTTATCAAACTGAAATATTGAGATGTGTTACACATCATCAGAGTGAACTATTGAAGATATCTTACACGTTATCAAACTGAAATATTGAGATGTGTTACACATCATCAGAGTGAACTATTGAAGATATCTTACACGTTATCAAACTGAAATATTGAGATGTGTTACACATCATCAGAGTGAACTATTGAAGATATCTTACACGTTATCAAACTGAAATATTGAGATGTGTTACACATCATCAGAGTGAACTATTGAAGATATCTTACACGTTATCAAACTGAAATATTGAAGATGTGTTACACATCATCAGAGTGAACTATTGAAGATATCTTACACGTTATCAAACTGAAATATTGAAGATGTGTTACACATCATCAGAGTGAACTATTGAAGATATCTTACACGTTATCAAACTGAAATATTGAGATGTGTTACACATCATCAGAGTGAACTATTGAAGATATCTTACACGTTATCAAACTGAAATATTGAAGATGTGTTACACATCATCAGAGTGAACTATTGAAGATATCTTACACGTTATCAAACTGAAATATTGAAGATGTGTTACACATCATCAGAGTGAACTATTGAAGATATCTTACACGTTATCAAACTGAAATATTGAAGATGTGTTACACATCATCAGAGTGAACTATTGAAGATATCTTACACGTTATCAAACTGAAATATTGAAGATGTGTTACACATCATCAGAGTGAACTATTGAAGATATCTTACACGTTATCAAACTGAAATATTGAAGATGTGTTACACATCATCAGAGTGAACTATTGAAGATATCTTACACGTTATCAAACTGAAATATTGAGATGTGTTACACATCATCAGAGTGAACTATTGAAGATATCTTACACGTTATCAAACTGAAATATTGAGATGTGTTACACATCATCAGAGTGAACTATTGAAGATATCTTACACGTTATCAAACTGAAATATTGAAGATGTGTTACACATCATCAGAGTGAACTATTGAAGATATCTTACACGTTATCAAACTGAAATATTGAGATGTGTTACACATCATCAGAGTGAACTATTGAAGATATCTTACACGTTATCAAACTGAAATATTGAGATGTGTTACACATCATCAGAGTGAACTATTGAAGATATCTTACACGTTATCAAACTGAAATATTGAAGATGTGTTACACATCATCAGAGTGAACTATTGAAGATATCTTACACGTTATCAAACTGAAATATTGAGATGTGTTACACATCATCAGAGTGAACTATTGAAGATATCTTACACGTTATCAAACTGAAATATTGAAGATGTGTTACACATCATCAGAGTGAACTATTGAAGATATCTTACACGTTATCAAACTGAAATATTGAAGATGTGTTACACATCATCAGAGTGAACTATTGAAGATATCTTACACGTTATCAAACTGAAATATTGAGATGTGTTACACATCATCAGAGTGAACTATTGAAGATATCTTACACGTTATCAAACTGAAATATTGAGATGTGTTACACATCATCAGAGTGAACTATTGAAGATATCTTACACGTTATCAAACTGAAATATTGAAGATGTGTTACACATCATCAGAGTGAACTATTGAAGATATCTTACACGTTATCAAACTGAAATATTGAAGATGTGTTACACATCATCAGAGTGAACTATTGAAGATATCTTACACGTTATCAAACTGAAATATTGAAGATGTGTTACACATCATCAGAGTGAACTATTGAAGATATCTTACACGTTATCAAACTGAAATATTGAGATGTGTTACACATCATCAGAGTGAACTATTGAAGATATCTTACACGTTATCAAACTGAAATATTGAGATGTGTTACACATCATCAGAGTGAACTATTGAAGATATCTTACACGTTATCAAACTGAAATATTGAGATGTGTTACACATCATCAGAGTGAACTATTGAAGATATCTTACACGTTATCAAACTGAAATATTGAAGATGTGTTACACATCATCAGAGTGAACTATTGAAGATATCTTACACGTTATCAAACTGAAATATTGAAGATGTGTTACACATCATCAGAGTGAACTATTGAAGATATCTTACACGTTATCAAACTGAAATATTGAGATGTGTTACACATCATCAGAGTGAACTATTGAAGATATCTTACACGTTATCAAACTGAAATATTGAAGATGTGTTACACATCATCAGAGTGAACTATTGAAGATATCTTACACGTTATCAAACTGAAATATTGAAGATGTGTTACACATCATCAGAGTGAACTATTGAAGATATCTTACACGTTATCAAACTGAAATATTGAGATGTGTTACACATCATCAGAGTGAACTATTGAAGATATCTTACACGTTATCAAACTGAAATATTGAAGATGTGTTACACATCATCAGAGTGAACTATTGAAGATATCTTACACGTTATCAAACTGAAATATTGAGATGTGTTACACATCATCAGAGTGAACTATTGAAGATATCTTACACGTTATCAAACTGAAATATTGAGATGTGTTACACATCATCAGAGTGAACTATTGAAGATATCTTACACGTTATCAAACTGAAATATTGAGATGTGTTACACATCATCAGAGTGAACTATTGAAGATATCTTACACGTTATCAAACTGAAATATTGAGATGTGTTACACATCATCAGAGTGAACTATTGAAGATATCTTACACGTTATCAAACTGAAATATTGAAGATGTGTTACACATCATCAGAGTGAACTATTGAAGATATCTTACACGTTATCAAACTGAAATATTGAGATGTGTTACACATCATCAGAGTGAACTATTGAAGATATCTTACACGTTATCAAACTGAAATATTGAGATGTGTTACACATCATCAGAGTGAACTATTGAAGATATCTTACACGTTATCAAACTGAAATATTGAAGATGTGTTACACATCATCAGAGTGAACTATTGAAGATATCTTACACGTTATCAAACTGAAATATTGAGATGTGTTACACATCATCAGAGTGAACTATTGAAGATATCTTACACGTTATCAAACTGAAATATTGAAGATGTGTTACACATCATCAGAGTGAACTATTGAAGATATCTTACACGTTATCAAACTGAAATATTGAAGATGTGTTACACATCATCAGAGTGAACTATTGAAGATATCTTACACGTTATCAAACTGAAATATTGAGATGTGTTACACATCATCAGAGTGAACTATTGAAGATATCTTACACGTTATCAAACTGAAATATTGAAGATGTGTTACACATCATCAGAGTGAACTATTGAAGATATCTTACACGTTATCAAACTGAAATATTGAAGATGTGTTACACATCATCAGAGTGAACTATTGAAGATATCTTACACGTTATCAAACTGAAATATTGAGATGTGTTACACATCATCAGAGTGAACTATTGAAGATATCTTACACGTTATCAAACTGAAATATTGAGATGTGTTACACATCATCAGAGTGAACTATTGAAGATATCTTACACGTTATCAAACTGAAATATTGAAGATGTGTTACACATCATCAGAGTGAACTATTGAAGATATCTTACACGTTATCAAACTGAAATATTGAAGATGTGTTACACATCATCAGAGTGAACTATTGAAGATATCTTACACGTTATCAAACTGAAATATTGAGATGTGTTACACATCATCAGAGTGAACTATTGAAGATATCTTACACGTTATCAAACTGAAATATTGAGATGTGTTACACATCATCAGAGTGAACTATTGAAGATATCTTACACGTTATCAAACTGAAATATTGAAGATGTGTTACACATCATCAGAGTGAACTATTGAAGATATCTTACACGTTATCAAACTGAAATATTGAAGATGTGTTACACATCATCAGAGTGAACTATTGAAGATATCTTACACGTTATCAAACTGAAATATTGAAGATGTGTTACACATCATCAGAGTGAACTATTGAAGATATCTTACACGTTATCAAACTGAAATATTGAAGATGTGTTACACATCATCAGAGTGAACTATTGAAGATATCTTACACGTTATCAAACTGAAATATTGAAGATGTGTTACACATCATCAGAGTGAACTATTGAAGATATCTTACACGTTATCAAACTGAAATATTGAGATGTGTTACACATCATCAGAGTGAACTATTGAAGATATCTTACACGTTATCAAACTGAAATATTGAAGATGTGTTACACATCATCAGAGTGAACTATTGAAGATATCTTACACGTTATCAAACTGAAATATTGAGATGTGTTACACATCATCAGAGTGAACTATTGAAGATATCTTACACGTTATCAAACTGAAATATTGAGATGTGTTACACATCATCAGAGTGAACTATTGAAGATATCTTACACGTTATCAAACTGAAATATTGAGATGTGTTACACATCATCAGAGTGAACTATTGAAGATATCTTACACGTTATCAAACTGAAATATTGAAGATGTGTTACACATCATCAGAGTGAACTATTGAAGATATCTTACACGTTATCAAACTGAAATATTGAAGATGTGTTACACATCATCAGAGTGAACTATTGAAGATATCTTACACGTTATCAAACTGAAATATTGAGATGTGTTACACATCATCAGAGTGAACTATTGAAGATATCTTACACGTTATCAAACTGAAATATTGAAGATGTGTTACACATCATCAGAGTGAACTATTGAAGATATCTTACACGTTATCAAACTGAAATATTGAAGATGTGTTACACATCATCAGAGTGAACTATTGAAGATATCTTACACGTTATCAAACTGAAATATTGAAGATGTGTTACACATCATCAGAGTGAACTATTGAAGATATCTTACACGTTATCAAACTGAAATATTGAGATGTGTTACACATCATCAGAGTGAACTATTGAAGATATCTTACACGTTATCAAACTGAAATATTGAGATGTGTTACACATCATCAGAGTGAACTATTGAAGATATCTTACACGTTATCAAACTGAAATATTGAAGATGTGTTACACATCATCAGAGTGAACTATTGAAGATATCTTACACGTTATCAAACTGAAATATTGAGATGTGTTACACATCATCAGAGTGAACTATTGAAGATATCTTACACGTTATCAAACTGAAATATTGAAGATGTGTTACACATCATCAGAGTGAACTATTGAAGATATCTTACACGTTATCAAACTGAAATATTGAAGATGTGTTACACATCATCAGAGTGAACTATTGAAGATATCTTACACGTTATCAAACTGAAATATTGAGATGTGTTACACATCATCAGAGTGAACTATTGAAGATATCTTACACGTTATCAAACTGAAATATTGAGATGTGTTACACATCATCAGAGTGAACTATTGAAGATATCTTACACGTTATCAAACTGAAATATTGAGATGTGTTACACATCATCAGAGTGAACTATTGAAGATATCTTACACGTTATCAAACTGAAATATTGAAGATGTGTTACACATCATCAGAGTGAACTATTGAAGATATCTTACACGTTATCAAACTGAAATATTGAAGATGTGTTACACATCATCAGAGTGAACTATTGAAGATATCTTACACGTTATCAAACTGAAATATTGAGATGTGTTACACATCATCAGAGTGAACTATTGAAGATATCTTACACGTTATCAAACTGAAATATTGAAGATGTGTTACACATCATCAGAGTGAACTATTGAAGATATCTTACACGTTATCAAACTGAAATATTGAGATGTGTTACACATCATCAGAGTGAACTATTGAAGATATCTTACACGTTATCAAACTGAAATATTGAGATGTGTTACACATCATCAGAGTGAACTATTGAAGATATCTTACACGTTATCAAACTGAAATATTGAGATGTGTTACACATCATCAGAGTGAACTATTGAAGATATCTTACACGTTATCAAACTGAAATATTGAGATGTGTTACACATCATCAGAGTGAACTATTGAAGATATCTTACACGTTATCAAACTGAAATATTGAGATGTGTTACACATCATCAGAGTGAACTATTGAAGATATCTTACACGTTATCAAACTGAAATATTGAAGATGTGTTACACATCATCAGAGTGAACTATTGAAGATATCTTACACGTTATCAAACTGAAATATTGAGATGTGTTACACATCATCAGAGTGAACTATTGAAGATATCTTACACGTTATCAAACTGAAATATTGAAGATGTGTTACACATCATCAGAGTGAACTATTGAAGATATCTTACACGTTATCAAACTGAAATATTGAAGATGTGTTACACATCATCAGAGTGAACTATTGAAGATATCTTACACGTTATCAAACTGAAATATTGAGATGTGTTACACATCATCAGAGTGAACTATTGAAGATATCTTACACGTTATCAAACTGAAATATTGAAGATGTGTTACACATCATCAGAGTGAACTATTGAAGATATCTTACACGTTATCAAACTGAAATATTGAGATGTGTTACACATCATCAGAGTGAACTATTGAAGATATCTTACACGTTATCAAACTGAAATATTGAAGATGTGTTACACATCATCAGAGTGAACTATTGAAGATATCTTACACGTTATCAAACTGAAATATTGAAGATGTGTTACACATCATCAGAGTGAACTATTGAAGATATCTTACACGTTATCAAACTGAAATATTGAGATGTGTTACACATCATCAGAGTGAACTATTGAAGATATCTTACACGTTATCAAACTGAAATATTGAAGATGTGTTACACATCATCAGAGTGAACTATTGAAGATATCTTACACGTTATCAAACTGAAATATTGAAGATGTGTTACACATCATCAGAGTGAACTATTGAAGATATCTTACACGTTATCAAACTGAAATATTGAAGATGTGTTACACATCATCAGAGTGAACTATTGAAGATATCTTACACGTTATCAAACTGAAATATTGAGATGTGTTACACATCATCAGAGTGAACTATTGAAGATATCTTACACGTTATCAAACTGAAATATTGAAGATGTGTTACACATCATCAGAGTGAACTATTGAAGATATCTTACACGTTATCAAACTGAAATATTGAAGATGTGTTACACATCATCAGAGTGAACTATTGAAGATATCTTACACGTTATCAAACTGAAATATTGAGATGTGTTACACATCATCAGAGTGAACTATTGAAGATATCTTACACGTTATCAAACTGAAATATTGAGATGTGTTACACATCATCAGAGTGAACTATTGAAGATATCTTACACGTTATCAAACTGAAATATTGAGATGTGTTACACATCATCAGAGTGAACTATTGAAGATATCTTACACGTTATCAAACTGAAATATTGAAGATGTGTTACACATCATCAGAGTGAACTATTGAAGATATCTTACACGTTATCAAACTGAAATATTGAAGATGTGTTACACATCATCAGAGTGAACTATTGAAGATATCTTACACGTTATCAAACTGAAATATTGAGATGTGTTACACATCATCAGAGTGAACTATTGAAGATATCTTACACGTTATCAAACTGAAATATTGAGATGTGTTACACATCATCAGAGTGAACTATTGAAGATATCTTACACGTTATCAAACTGAAATATTGAAGATGTGTTACACATCATCAGAGTGAACTATTGAAGATATCTTACACGTTATCAAACTGAAATATTGAGATGTGTTACACATCATCAGAGTGAACTATTGAAGATATCTTACACGTTATCAAACTGAAATATTGAAGATGTGTTACACATCATCAGAGTGAACTATTGAAGATATCTTACACGTTATCAAACTGAAATATTGAAGATGTGTTACACATCATCAGAGTGAACTATTGAAGATATCTTACACGTTATCAAACTGAAATATTGAGATGTGTTACACATCATCAGAGTGAACTATTGAAGATATCTTACACGTTATCAAACTGAAATATTGAGATGTGTTACACATCATCAGAGTGAACTATTGAAGATATCTTACACGTTATCAAACTGAAATATTGAGATGTGTTACACATCATCAGAGTGAACTATTGAAGATATCTTACACGTTATCAAACTGAAATATTGAAGATGTGTTACACATCATCAGAGTGAACTATTGAAGATATCTTACACGTTATCAAACTGAAATATTGAAGATGTGTTACACATCATCAGAGTGAACTATTGAAGATATCTTACACGTTATCAAACTGAAATATTGAGATGTGTTACACATCATCAGAGTGAACTATTGAAGATATCTTACACGTTATCAAACTGAAATATTGAAGATGTGTTACACATCATCAGAGTGAACTATTGAAGATATCTTACACGTTATCAAACTGAAATATTGAAGATGTGTTACACATCATCAGAGTGAACTATTGAAGATATCTTACACGTTATCAAACTGAAATATTGAGATGTGTTACACATCATCAGAGTGAACTATTGAAGATATCTTACACGTTATCAAACTGAAATATTGAGATGTGTTACACATCATCAGAGTGAACTATTGAAGATATCTTACACGTTATCAAACTGAAATATTGAAGATGTGTTACACATCATCAGAGTGAACTATTGAAGATATCTTACACGTTATCAAACTGAAATATTGAAGATGTGTTACACATCATCAGAGTGAACTATTGAAGATATCTTACACGTTATCAAACTGAAATATTGAGATGTGTTACACATCATCAGAGTGAACTATTGAAGATATCTTACACGTTATCAAACTGAAATATTGAAGATGTGTTACACATCATCAGAGTGAACTATTGAAGATATCTTACACGTTATCAAACTGAAATATTGAGATGTGTTACACATCATCAGAGTGAACTATTGAAGATATCTTACACGTTATCAAACTGAAATATTGAGATGTGTTACACATCATCAGAGTGAACTATTGAAGATATCTTACACGTTATCAAACTGAAATATTGAAGATGTGTTACACATCATCAGAGTGAACTATTGAAGATATCTTACACGTTATCAAACTGAAATATTGAGATGTGTTACACATCATCAGAGTGAACTATTGAAGATATCTTACACGTTATCAAACTGAAATATTGAGATGTGTTACACATCATCAGAGTGAACTATTGAAGATATCTTACACGTTATCAAACTGAAATATTGAGATGTGTTACACATCATCAGAGTGAACTATTGAAGATATCTTACACGTTATCAAACTGAAATATTGAAGATGTGTTACACATCATCAGAGTGAACTATTGAAGATATCTTACACGTTATCAAACTGAAATATTGAAGATGTGTTACACATCATCAGAGTGAACTATTGAAGATATCTTACACGTTATCAAACTGAAATATTGAAGATGTGTTACACATCATCAGAGTGAACTATTGAAGATATCATACACGTTATCAAACTGAAATATTGAGATGTGTTACACATCATCAGAGTGAACTATTGAAGATATCTTACACGTTATCAAACTGAAATATTGAGATGTGTTACACATCATCAGAGTGAACTATTGAAGATATCTTACACGTTATCAAACTGAAATATTGAAGATGTGTTACACATCATCAGAGTGAACTATTGAAGATATCTTACACGTTATCAAACTGAAATATTGAGATGTGTTACACATCATCAGAGTGAACTATTGAAGATATCTTACACGTTATCAAACTGAAATATTGAAGATGTGTTACACATCATCAGAGTGAACTATTGAAGATATCTTACACGTTATCAAACTGAAATATTGAAGATGTGTTACACATCATCAGAGTGAACTATTGAAGATATCTTACACGTTATCAAACTGAAATATTGAGATGTGTTACACATCATCAGAGTGAACTATTGAAGATATCTTACACGTTATCAAACTGAAATATTGAGATGTGTTACACATCATCAGAGTGAACTATTGAAGATATCTTACACGTTATCAAACTGAAATATTGAGATGTGTTACACATCATCAGAGTGAACTATTGAAGATATCTTACACGTTATCAAACTGAAATATTGAAGATGTGTTACACATCATCAGAGTGAACTATTGAAGATATCTTACACGTTATCAAACTGAAATATTGAGATGTGTTACACATCATCAGAGTGAACTATTGAAGATATCTTACACGTTATCAAACTGAAATATTGAAGATGTGTTACACATCATCAGAGTGAACTATTGAAGATATCTTACACGTTATCAAACTGAAATATTGAAGATGTGTTACACATCATCAGAGTGAACTATTGAAGATATCTTACACGTTATCAAACTGAAATATTGAGATGTGTTACACATCATCAGAGTGAACTATTGAAGATATCTTACACGTTATCAAACTGAAATATTGAAGATGTGTTACACATCATCAGAGTGAACTATTGAAGATATCTTACACGTTATCAAACTGAAATATTGAGATGTGTTACACATCATCAGAGTGAACTATTGAAGATATCTTACACGTTATCAAACTGAAATATTGAAGATGTGTTACACATCATCAGAGTGAACTATTGAAGATATCTTACACGTTATCAAACTGAAATATTGAAGATGTGTTACACATCATCAGAGTGAACTATTGAAGATATCTTACACGTTATCAAACTGAAATATTGAGATGTGTTACACATCATCAGAGTGAACTATTGAAGATATCTTACACGTTATCAAACTGAAATATTGAAGATGTGTTACACATCATCAGAGTGAACTATTGAAGATATCTTACACGTTATCAAACTGAAATATTGAAGATGTGTTACACATCATCAGAGTGAACTATTGAAGATATCTTACACGTTATCAAACTGAAATATTGAGATGTGTTACACATCATCAGAGTGAACTATTGAAGATATCTTACACGTTATCAAACTGAAATATTGAGATGTGTTACACATCATCAGAGTGAACTATTGAAGATATCTTACACGTTATCAAACTGAAATATTGAAGATGTGTTACACATCATCAGAGTGAACTATTGAAGATATCTTACACGTTATCAAACTGAAATATTGAGATGTGTTACACATCATCAGAGTGAACTATTGAAGATATCTTACACGTTATCAAACTGAAATATTGAAGATGTGTTACACATCATCAGAGTGAACTATTGAAGATATCTTACACGTTATCAAACTGAAATATTGAGATGTGTTACACATCATCAGAGTGAACTATTGAAGATATCTTACACGTTATCAAACTGAAATATTGAAGATGTGTTACACATCATCAGAGTGAACTATTGAAGATATCTTACACGTTATCAAACTGAAATATTGAAGATGTGTTACACATCATCAGAGTGAACTATTGAAGATATCTTACACGTTATCAAACTGAAATATTGAAGATGTGTTACACATCATCAGAGTGAACTATTGAAGATATCTTACACGTTATCAAACTGAAATATTGAAGATGTGTTACACATCATCAGAGTGAACTATTGAAGATATCTTACACGTTATCAAACTGAAATATTGAGATGTGTTACACATCATCAGAGTGAACTATTGAAGATATCTTACACGTTATCAAACTGAAATATTGAAGATGTGTTACACATCATCAGAGTGAACTATTGAAGATATCTTACACGTTATCAAACTGAAATATTGAAGATGTGTTACACATCATCAGAGTGAACTATTGAAGATATCTTACACGTTATCAAACTGAAATATTGAGATGTGTTACACATCATCAGAGTGAACTATTGAAGATATCTTACACGTTATCAAACTGAAATATTGAGATGTGTTACACATCATCAGAGTGAACTATTGAAGATATCTTACACGTTATCAAACTGAAATATTGAGATGTGTTACACATCATCAGAGTGAACTATTGAAGATATCTTACACGTTATCAAACTGAAATATTGAGATGTGTTACACATCATCAGAGTGAACTATTGAAGATATCTTACACGTTATCAAACTGAAATATTGAAGATGTGTTACACATCATCAGAGTGAACTATTGATTGAAGATATCTTACACGTTATCAAACTGAAATATTGAAGATGTGTTACACATCATCAGAGTGAACTATTGAAGATATCTTACACGTTATCAAACTGAAATATTGAGATGTGTTACACATCATCAGAGTGAACTATTGAAGATATCTTACACGTTATCAAACTGAAATATTGAAGATGTGTTACACATCATCAGAGTGAACTATTGAAGATATCTTACACGTTATCAAACTGAAATATTGAAGATGTGTTACACATCATCAGAGTGAACTATTGAAGATATCTTACACGTTATCAAACTGAAATATTGAGATGTGTTACACATCATCAGAGTGAACTATTGAAGATATCTTACACGTTATCAAACTGAAATATTGAAGATGTGTTACACATCATCAGAGTGAACTATTGAAGATATCTTACACGTTATCAAACTGAAATATTGAAGATGTGTTACACATCATCAGAGTGAACTATTGAAGATATCTTACACGTTATCAAACTGAAATATTGAGATGTGTTACACATCATCAGAGTGAACTATTGAAGATATCTTACACGTTATCAAACTGAAATATTGAGATGTGTTACACATCATCAGAGTGAACTATTGAAGATATCTTACACGTTATCAAACTGAAATATTGAGATGTGTTACACATCATCAGAGTGAACTATTGAAGATATCTTACACGTTATCAAACTGAAATATTGAGATGTGTTACACATCATCAGAGTGAACTATTGAAGATATCTTACACGTTATCAAACTGAAATATTGAGATGTGTTACACATCATCAGAGTGAACTATTGAAGATATCTTACACGTTATCAAACTGAAATATTGAAGATGTGTTACACATCATCAGAGTGAACTATTGAAGATATCTTACACGTTATCAAACTGAAATATTGAAGATGTGTTACACATCATCAGAGTGAACTATTGAAGATATCTTACACGTTATCAAACTGAAATATTGAGATGTGTTACACATCATCAGAGTGAACTATTGAAGATATCTTACACGTTATCAAACTGAAATATTGAAGATGTGTTACACATCATCAGAGTGAACTATTGAAGATATCTTACACGTTATCAAACTGAAATATTGAGATGTGTTACACATCATCAGAGTGAACTATTGAAGATATCTTACACGTTATCAAACTGAAATATTGAAGATGTGTTACACATCATCAGAGTGAACTATTGAAGATATCTTACACGTTATCAAACTGAAATATTGAAGATGTGTTACACATCATCAGAGTGAACTATTGAAGATATCTTACACGTTATCAAACTGAAATATTGAGATGTGTTACACATCATCAGAGTGAACTATTGAAGATATCTTACACGTTATCAAACTGAAATATTGAGATGTGTTACACATCATCAGAGTGAACTATTGAAGATATCTTACACGTTATCAAACTGAAATATTGAAGATGTGTTACACATCATCAGAGTGAACTATTGAAGATATCTTACACGTTATCAAACTGAAATATTGAAGATGTGTTACACATCATCAGAGTGAACTATTGAAGATATCTTACACGTTATCAAACTGAAATATTGAGATGTGTTACACATCATCAGAGTGAACTATTGAAGATATCTTACACGTTATCAAACTGAAATATTGAAGATGTGTTACACATCATCAGAGTGAACTATTGAAGATATCTTACACGTTATCAAACTGAAATATTGAGATGTGTTACACATCATCAGAGTGAACTATTGAAGATATCTTACACGTTATCAAACTGAAATATTGAAGATGTGTTACACATCATCAGAGTGAACTATTGAAGATATCTTACACGTTATCAAACTGAAATATTGAAGATGTGTTACACATCATCAGAGTGAACTATTGAAGATATCTTACACGTTATCAAACTGAAATATTGAGATGTGTTACACATCATCAGAGTGAACTATTGAAGATATCTTACACGTTATCAAACTGAAATATTGAGATGTGTTACACATCATCAGAGTGAACTATTGAAGATATCTTACACGTTATCAAACTGAAATATTGAAGATGTGTTACACATCATCAGAGTGAACTATTGAAGATATCTTACACGTTATCAAACTGAAATATTGAGATGTGTTACACATCATCAGAGTGAACTATTGAAGATATCTTACACGTTATCAAACTGAAATATTGAGATGTGTTACACATCATCAGAGTGAACTATTGAAGATATCTTACACGTTATCAAACTGAAATATTGAAGATGTGTTACACATCATCAGAGTGAACTATTGAAGATATCTTACACGTTATCAAACTGAAATATTGAGATGTGTTACACATCATCAGAGTGAACTATTGAAGATATCTTACACGTTATCAAACTGAAATATTGAAGATGTGTTACACATCATCAGAGTGAACTATTGAAGATATCTTACACGTTATCAAACTGAAATATTGAAGATGTGTTACACATCATCAGAGTGAACTATTGAAGATATCTTACACGTTATCAAACTGAAATATTGAGATGTGTTACACATCATCAGAGTGAACTATTGAAGATATCTTACACGTTATCAAACTGAAATATTGAGATGTGTTACACATCATCAGAGTGAACTATTGAAGATATCTTACACGTTATCAAACTGAAATATTGAAGATGTGTTACACATCATCAGAGTGAACTATTGAAGATATCTTACACGTTATCAAACTGAAATATTGAGATGTGTTACACATCATCAGAGTGAACTATTGAAGATATCTTACACGTTATCAAACTGAAATATTGAAGATGTGTTACACATCATCAGAGTGAACTATTGAAGATATCTTACACGTTATCAAACTGAAATATTGAAGATGTGTTACACATCATCAGAGTGAACTATTGAAGATATCTTACACGTTATCAAACTGAAATATTGAGATGTGTTACACATCATCAGAGTGAACTATTGAAGATATCTTACACGTTATCAAACTGAAATATTGAAGATGTGTTACACATCATCAGAGTGAACTATTGAAGATATCTTACACGTTATCAAACTGAAATATTGAAGATGTGTTACACATCATCAGAGTGAACTATTGAAGATATCTTACACGTTATCAAACTGAAATATTGAAGATGTGTTACACATCATCAGAGTGAACTATTGAAGATATCTTACACGTTATCAAACTGAAATATTGAAGATGTGTTACACATCATCAGAGTGAACTATTGAAGATATCTTACACGTTATCAAACTGAAATATTGAGATGTGTTACACATCATCAGAGTGAACTATTGAAGATATCTTACACGTTATCAAACTGAAATATTGAAGATGTGTTACACATCATCAGAGTGAACTATTGAAGATATCTTACACGTTATCAAACTGAAATATTGAGATGTGTTACACATCATCAGAGTGAACTATTGAAGATATCTTACACGTTATCAAACTGAAATATTGAAGATGTGTTACACATCATCAGAGTGAACTATTGAAGATATCTTACACGTTATCAAACTGAAATATTGAGATGTGTTACACATCATCAGAGTGAACTATTGAAGATATCTTACACGTTATCAAACTGAAATATTGAAGATGTGTTACACATCATCAGAGTGAACTATTGAAGATATCTTACACGTTATCAAACTGAAATATTGAAGATGTGTTACACATCATCAGAGTGAACTATTGAAGATATCTTACACGTTATCAAACTGAAATATTGAAGATGTGTTACACATCATCAGAGTGAACTATTGAAGATATCTTACACGTTATCAAACTGAAATATTGAAGATGTGTTACACATCATCAGAGTGAACTATTGAAGATATCTTACACGTTATCAAACTGAAATATTGAGATGTGTTACACATCATCAGAGTGAACTATTGAAGATATCTTACACGTTATCAAACTGAAATATTGAGATGTGTTACACATCATCAGAGTGAACTATTGAAGATATCTTACACGTTATCAAACTGAAATATTGAAGATGTGTTACACATCATCAGAGTGAACTATTGAAGATATCTTACACGTTATCAAACTGAAATATTGAGATGTGTTACACATCATCAGAGTGAACTATTGAAGATATCTTACACGTTATCAAACTGAAATATTGAGATGTGTTACACATCATCAGAGTGAACTATTGAAGATATCTTACACGTTATCAAACTGAAATATTGAAGATGTGTTACACATCATCAGAGTGAACTATTGAAGATATCTTACACGTTATCAAACTGAAATATTGAAGATGTGTTACACATCATCAGAGTGAACTATTGAAGATATCTTACACGTTATCAAACTGAAATATTGAGATGTGTTACACATCATCAGAGTGAACTATTGAAGATATCTTACACGTTATCAAACTGAAATATTGAGATGTGTTACACATCATCAGAGTGAACTATTGAAGATATCTTACACGTTATCAAACTGAAATATTGAAGATGTGTTACACATCATCAGAGTGAACTATTGAAGATATCTTACACGTTATCAAACTGAAATATTGAGATGTGTTACACATCATCAGAGTGAACTATTGAAGATATCTTACACGTTATCAAACTGAAATATTGAAGATGTGTTACACATCATCAGAGTGAACTATTGAAGATATCTTACACGTTATCAAACTGAAATATTGAGATGTGTTACACATCATCAGAGTGAACTATTGAAGATATCTTACACGTTATCAAACTGAAATATTGAGATGTGTTACACATCATCAGAGTGAACTATTGAAGATATCTTACACGTTATCAAACTGAAATATTGAAGATGTGTTACACATCATCAGAGTGAACTATTGAAGATATCTTACACGTTATCAAACTGAAATATTGAGATGTGTTACACATCATCAGAGTGAACTATTGAAGATATCTTACACGTTATCAAACTGAAATATTGAAGATGTGTTACACATCATCAGAGTGAACTATTGAAGATATCTTACACGTTATCAAACTGAAATATTGAAGATGTGTTACACATCATCAGAGTGAACTATTGAAGATATCTTACACGTTATCAAACTGAAATATTGAGATGTGTTACACATCATCAGAGTGAACTATTGAAGATATCTTACACGTTATCAAACTGAAATATTGAGATGTGTTACACATCATCAGAGTGAACTATTGAAGATATCTTACACGTTATCAAACTGAAATATTGAGATGTGTTACACATCATCAGAGTGAACTATTGAAGATATCTTACACGTTATCAAACTGAAATATTGAAGATGTGTTACACATCATCAGAGTGAACTATTGAAGATATCTTACACGTTATCAAACTGAAATATTGAGATGTGTTACACATCATCAGAGTGAACTATTGAAGATATCTTACACGTTATCAAACTGAAATATTGAAGATGTGTTACACATCATCAGAGTGAACTATTGAAGATATCTTACACGTTATCAAACTGAAATATTGAAGATGTGTTACACATCATCAGAGTGAACTATTGAAGATATCTTACACGTTATCAAACTGAAATATTGAAGATGTGTTACACATCATCAGAGTGAACTATTGAAGATATCTTACACGTTATCAAACTGAAATATTGAAGATGTGTTACACATCATCAGAGTGAACTATTGAAGATATCTTACACGTTATCAAACTGAAATATTGAGATGTGTTACACATCATCAGAGTGAACTATTGAAGATATCTTACACGTTATCAAACTGAAATATTGAAGATGTGTTACACATCATCAGAGTGAACTATTGAAGATATCTTACACGTTATCAAACTGAAATATTGAGATGTGTTACACATCATCAGAGTGAACTATTGAAGATATCTTACACGTTATCAAACTGAAATATTGAAGATGTGTTACACATCATCAGAGTGAACTATTGAAGATATCTTACACGTTATCAAACTGAAATATTGAAGATGTGTTACACATCATCAGAGTGAACTATTGAAGATATCTTACACGTTATCAAACTGAAATATTGAGATGTGTTACACATCATCAGAGTGAACTATTGAAGATATCTTACACGTTATCAAACTGAAATATTGAGATGTGTTACACATCATCAGAGTGAACTATTGAAGATATCTTACACGTTATCAAACTGAAATATTGAAGATGTGTTACACATCATCAGAGTGAACTATTGAAGATATCTTACACGTTATCAAACTGAAATATTGAGATGTGTTACACATCATCAGAGTGAACTATTGAAGATATCTTACACGTTATCAAACTGAAATATTGAAGATGTGTTACACATCATCAGAGTGAACTATTGAAGATATCTTACACGTTATCAAACTGAAATATTGAGATGTGTTACACATCATCAGAGTGAACTATTGAAGATATCTTACACGTTATCAAACTGAAATATTGAGATGTGTTACACATCATCAGAGTGAACTATTGAAGATATCTTACACGTTATCAAACTGAAATATTGAGATGTGTTACACATCATCAGAGTGAACTATTGAAGATATCTTACACGTTATCAAACTGAAATATTGAAGATGTGTTACACATCATCAGAGTGAACTATTGAAGATATCTTACACGTTATCAAACTGAAATATTGAAGATGTGTTACACATCATCAGAGTGAACTATTGAAGATATCTTACACGTTATCAAACTGAAATATTGAAGATGTGTTACACATCATCAGAGTGAACTATTGAAGATATCTTACACGTTATCAAACTGAAATATTGAAGATGTGTTACACATCATCAGAGTGAACTATTGAAGATATCTTACACGTTATCAAACTGAAATATTGAGATGTGTTACACATCATCAGAGTGAACTATTGAAGATATCTTACACGTTATCAAACTGAAATATTGAAGATGTGTTACACATCATCAGAGTGAACTATTGAAGATATCTTACACGTTATCAAACTGAAATATTGAAGATGTGTTACACATCATCAGAGTGAACTATTGAAGATATCTTACACGTTATCAAACTGAAATATTGAGATGTGTTACACATCATCAGAGTGAACTATTGAAGATATCTTACACGTTATCAAACTGAAATATTGAAGATGTGTTACACATCATCAGAGTGAACTATTGAAGATATCTTACACGTTATCAAACTGAAATATTGAAGATGTGTTACACATCATCAGAGTGAACTATTGAAGATATCTTACACGTTATCAAACTGAAATATTGAGATGTGTTACACATCATCAGAGTGAACTATTGAAGATATCTTACACGTTATCAAACTGAAATATTGAGATGTGTTACACATCATCAGAGTGAACTATTGAAGATATCTTACACGTTATCAAACTGAAATATTGAAGATGTGTTACACATCATCAGAGTGAACTATTGAAGATATCTTACACGTTATCAAACTGAAATATTGAGATGTGTTACACATCATCAGAGTGAACTATTGAAGATATCTTACACGTTATCAAACTGAAATATTGAGATGTGTTACACATCATCAGAGTGAACTATTGAAGATATCTTACACGTTATCAAACTGAAATATTGAGATGTGTTACACATCATCAGAGTGAACTATTGAAGATATCTTACACGTTATCAAACTGAAATATTGAAGATGTGTTACACATCATCAGAGTGAACTATTGAAGATATCTTACACGTTATCAAACTGAAATATTGAGATGTGTTACACATCATCAGAGTGAACTATTGAAGATATCTTACACGTTATCAAACTGAAATATTGAAGATGTGTTACACATCATCAGAGTGAACTATTGAAGATATCTTACACGTTATCAAACTGAAATATTGAAGATGTGTTACACATCATCAGAGTGAACTATTGAAGATATCTTACACGTTATCAAACTGAAATATTGAGATGTGTTACACATCATCAGAGTGAACTATTGAAGATATCTTACACGTTATCAAACTGAAATATTGAGATGTGTTACACATCATCAGAGTGAACTATTGAAGATATCTTACACGTTATCAAACTGAAATATTGAAGATGTGTTACACATCATCAGAGTGAACTATTGAAGATATCTTACACGTTATCAAACTGAAATATTGAGATGTGTTACACATCATCAGAGTGAACTATTGAAGATATCTTACACGTTATCAAACTGAAATATTGAAGATGTGTTACACATCATCAGAGTGAACTATTGAAGATATCTTACACGTTATCAAACTGAAATATTGAAGATGTGTTACACATCATCAGAGTGAACTATTGAAGATATCTTACACGTTATCAAACTGAAATATTGAGATGTGTTACACATCATCAGAGTGAACTATTGAAGATATCTTACACGTTATCAAACTGAAATATTGAAGATGTGTTACACATCATCAGAGTGAACTATTGAAGATATCTTACACGTTATCAAACTGAAATATTGAAGATGTGTTACACATCATCAGAGTGAACTATTGAAGATATCTTACACGTTATCAAACTGAAATATTGAGATGTGTTACACATCATCAGAGTGAACTATTGAAGATATCTTACACGTTATCAAACTGAAATATTGAAGATGTGTTACACATCATCAGAGTGAACTATTGAAGATATCTTACACGTTATCAAACTGAAATATTGAAGATGTGTTACACATCATCAGAGTGAACTATTGAAGATATCTTACACGTTATCAAACTGAAATATTGAGATGTGTTACACATCATCAGAGTGAACTATTGAAGATATCTTACACGTTATCAAACTGAAATATTGAAGATGTGTTACACATCATCAGAGTGAACTATTGAAGATATCTTACACGTTATCAAACTGAAATATTGAGATGTGTTACACATCATCAGAGTGAACTATTGAAGATATCTTACACGTTATCAAACTGAAATATTGAGATGTGTTACACATCATCAGAGTGAACTATTGAAGATATCTTACACGTTATCAAACTGAAATATTGAAGATGTGTTACACATCATCAGAGTGAACTATTGAAGATATCTTACACGTTATCAAACTGAAATATTGAGATGTGTTACACATCATCAGAGTGAACTATTGAAGATATCTTACACGTTATCAAACTGAAATATTGAAGATGTGTTACACATCATCAGAGTGAACTATTGAAGATATCTTACACGTTATCAAACTGAAATATTGAAGATGTGTTACACATCATCAGAGTGAACTATTGAAGATATCTTACACGTTATCAAACTGAAATATTGAGATGTGTTACACATCATCAGAGTGAACTATTGAAGATATCTTACACGTTATCAAACTGAAATATTGAGATGTGTTACACATCATCAGAGTGAACTATTGAAGATATCTTACACGTTATCAAACTGAAATATTGAAGATGTGTTACACATCATCAGAGTGAACTATTGAAGATATCTTACACGTTATCAAACTGAAATATTGAGATGTGTTACACATCATCAGAGTGAACTATTGAAGATATCTTACACGTTATCAAACTGAAATATTGAAGATGTGTTACACATCATCAGAGTGAACTATTGAAGATATCTTACACGTTATCAAACTGAAATATTGAAGATGTGTTACACATCATCAGAGTGAACTATTGAAGATATCTTACACGTTATCAAACTGAAATATTGAGATGTGTTACACATCATCAGAGTGAACTATTGAAGATATCTTACACGTTATCAAACTGAAATATTGAGATGTGTTACACATCATCAGAGTGAACTATTGAAGATATCTTACACGTTATCAAACTGAAATATTGAAGATGTGTTACACATCATCAGAGTGAACTATTGAAGATATCTTACACGTTATCAAACTGAAATATTGAGATGTGTTACACATCATCAGAGTGAACTATTGAAGATATCTTACACGTTATCAAACTGAAATATTGAAGATGTGTTACACATCATCAGAGTGAACTATTGAAGATATCTTACACGTTATCAAACTGAAATATTGAAGATGTGTTACACATCATCAGAGTGAACTATTGAAGATATCTTACACGTTATCAAACTGAAATATTGAGATGTGTTACACATCATCAGAGTGAACTATTGAAGATATCTTACACGTTATCAAACTGAAATATTGAGATGTGTTACACATCATCAGAGTGAACTATTGAAGATATCTTACACGTTATCAAACTGAAATATTGAGATGTGTTACACATCATCAGAGTGAACTATTGAAGATATCTTACACGTTATCAAACTGAAATATTGAAGATGTGTTACACATCATCAGAGTGAACTATTGAAGATATCTTACACGTTATCAAACTGAAATATTGAGATGTGTTACACATCATCAGAGTGAACTATTGAAGATATCTTACACGTTATCAAACTGAAATATTGAGATGTGTTACACATCATCAGAGTGAACTATTGAAGATATCTTACACGTTATCAAACTGAAATATTGAGATGTGTTACACATCATCAGAGTGAACTATTGAAGATATCTTACACGTTATCAAACTGAAATATTGAAGATGTGTTACACATCATCAGAGTGAACTATTGAAGATATCTTACACGTTATCAAACTGAAATATTGAGATGTGTTACACATCATCAGAGTGAACTATTGAAGATATCTTACACGTTATCAAACTGAAATATTGAAGATGTGTTACACATCATCAGAGTGAACTATTGAAGATATCTTACACGTTATCAAACTGAAATATTGAGATGTGTTACACATCATCAGAGTGAACTATTGAAGATATCTTACACGTTATCAAACTGAAATATTGAGATGTGTTACACATCATCAGAGTGAACTATTGAAGATATCTTACACGTTATCAAACTGAAATATTGAAGATGTGTTACACATCATCAGAGTGAACTATTGAAGATATCTTACACGTTATCAAACTGAAATATTGAAGATGTGTTACACATCATCAGAGTGAACTATTGAAGATATCTTACACGTTATCAAACTGAAATATTGAAGATGTGTTACACATCATCAGAGTGAACTATTGAAGATATCTTACACGTTATCAAACTGAAATATTGAAGATGTGTTACACATCATCAGAGTGAACTATTGAAGATATCTTACACGTTATCAAACTGAAATATTGAGATGTGTTACACATCATCAGAGTGAACTATTGAAGATATCTTACACGTTATCAAACTGAAATATTGAGATGTGTTACACATCATCAGAGTGAACTATTGAAGATATCTTACACGTTATCAAACTGAAATATTGAAGATGTGTTACACATCATCAGAGTGAACTATTGAAGATATCTTACACGTTATCAAACTGAAATATTGAGATGTGTTACACATCATCAGAGTGAACTATTGAAGATATCTTACACGTTATCAAACTGAAATATTGAAGATGTGTTACACATCATCAGAGTGAACTATTGAAGATATCTTACACGTTATCAAACTGAAATATTGAAGATGTGTTACACATCATCAGAGTGAACTATTGAAGATATCTTACACGTTATCAAACTGAAATATTGAAGATGTGTTACACATCATCAGAGTGAACTATTGAAGATATCTTACACGTTATCAAACTGAAATATTGAAGATGTGTTACACATCATCAGAGTGAACTATTGAAGATATCTTACACGTTATCAAACTGAAATATTGAAGATGTGTTACACATCATCAGAGTGAACTATTGAAGATATCTTACACGTTATCAAACTGAAATATTGAGATGTGTTACACATCATCAGAGTGAACTATTGAAGATATCTTACACGTTATCAAACTGAAATATTGAAGATGTGTTACACATCATCAGAGTGAACTATTGAAGATATCTTACACGTTATCAAACTGAAATATTGAAGATGTGTTACACATCATCAGAGTGAACTATTGAAGATATCTTACACGTTATCAAACTGAAATATTGAGATGTGTTACACATCATCAGAGTGAACTATTGAAGATATCTTACACGTTATCAAACTGAAATATTGAGATGTGTTACACATCATCAGAGTGAACTATTGAAGATATCTTACACGTTATCAAACTGAAATATTGAGATGTGTTACACATCATCAGAGTGAACTATTGAAGATATCTTACACGTTATCAAACTGAAATATTGAAGATGTGTTACACATCATCAGAGTGAACTATTGAAGATATCTTACACGTTATCAAACTGAAATATTGAAGATGTGTTACACATCATCAGAGTGAACTATTGAAGATATCTTACACGTTATCAAACTGAAATATTGAGATGTGTTACACATCATCAGAGTGAACTATTGAAGATATCTTACACGTTATCAAACTGAAATATTGAAGATGTGTTACACATCATCAGAGTGAACTATTGAAGATATCTTACACGTTATCAAACTGAAATATTGAGATGTGTTACACATCATCAGAGTGAACTATTGAAGATATCTTACACGTTATCAAACTGAAATATTGAAGATGTGTTACACATCATCAGAGTGAACTATTGAAGATATCTTACACGTTATCAAACTGAAATATTGAAGATGTGTTACACATCATCAGAGTGAACTATTGAAGATATCTTACACGTTATCAAACTGAAATATTGAGATGTGTTACACATCATCAGAGTGAACTATTGAAGATATCTTACACGTTATCAAACTGAAATATTGAGATGTGTTACACATCATCAGAGTGAACTATTGAAGATATCTTACACGTTATCAAACTGAAATATTGAAGATGTGTTACACATCATCAGAGTGAACTATTGAAGATATCTTACACGTTATCAAACTGAAATATTGAGATGTGTTACACATCATCAGAGTGAACTATTGAAGATATCTTACACGTTATCAAACTGAAATATTGAGATGTGTTACACATCATCAGAGTGAACTATTGAAGATATCTTACACGTTATCAAACTGAAATATTGAGATGTGTTACACATCATCAGAGTGAACTATTGAAGATATCTTACACGTTATCAAACTGAAATATTGAGATGTGTTACACATCATCAGAGTGAACTATTGAAGATATCTTACACGTTATCAAACTGAAATATTGAAGATGTGTTACACATCATCAGAGTGAACTATTGAAGATATCTTACACGTTATCAAACTGAAATATTGAGATGTGTTACACATCATCAGAGTGAACTATTGAAGATATCTTACACGTTATCAAACTGAAATATTGAAGATGTGTTACACATCATCAGAGTGAACTATTGAAGATATCTTACACGTTATCAAACTGAAATATTGATGATGTGTTACACATCATCAGAGTGAACTATTGAAGATATCTTACACGTTATCAAACTGAAATATTGAGATGTGTTACACATCATCAGAGTGAACTATTGAAGATATCTTACACGTTATCAAACTGAAATATTGAGATGTGTTACACATCATCAGAGTGAACTATTGAAGATATCTTACACGTTATCAAACTGAAATATTGAAGATGTGTTACACATCATCAGAGTGAACTATTGAAGATATCTTACACGTTATCAAACTGAAATATTGAGATGTGTTACACATCATCAGAGTGAACTATTGAAGATATCTTACACGTTATCAAACTGAAATATTGAGATGTGTTACACATCATCAGAGTGAACTATTGAAGATATCTTACACGTTATCAAACTGAAATATTGAGATGTGTTACACATCATCAGAGTGAACTATTGAAGATATCTTACACGTTATCAAACTGAAATATTGAGATGTGTTACACATCATCAGAGTGAACTATTGAAGATATCTTACACGTTATCAAACTGAAATATTGAGATGTGTTACACATCATCAGAGTGAACTATTGAAGATATCTTACACGTTATCAAACTGAAATATTGAAGATGTGTTACACATCATCAGAGTGAACTATTGAAGATATCTTACACGTTATCAAACTGAAATATTGAGATGTGTTACACATCATCAGAGTGAACTATTGAAGATATCTTACACGTTATCAAACTGAAATATTGAAGATGTGTTACACATCATCAGAGTGAACTATTGAAGATATCTTACACGTTATCAAACTGAAATATTGAGATGTGTTACACATCATCAGAGTGAACTATTGAAGATATCTTACACGTTATCAAACTGAAATATTGAAGATGTGTTACACATCATCAGAGTGAACTATTGAAGATATCTTACACGTTATCAAACTGAAATATTGAGATGTGTTACACATCATCAGAGTGAACTATTGAAGATATCTTACACGTTATCAAACTGAAATATTGAGATGTGTTACACATCATCAGAGTGAACTATTGAAGATATCATACACGTTATCAAACTGAAATATTGAGATGTGTTACACATCATCAGAGTGAACTATTGAAGATATCTTACACGTTATCAAACTGAAATATTGAGATGTGTTACACATCATCAGAGTGAACTATTGAAGATATCATACACGTTATCAAACTGAAATATTGAAGATGTGTTACACATCATCATAGTGAACTATTGAAGATGTCTTACACATCATCAGTAAAATGTTTAAAATGTATCACACATCAGTTGTGTACCTTTAAAGATCTGTTACACATTATTAGAATGAAGTATTGAAGATTGTTATACATCATAAGATTGAACTATTGAAGATATGAATTGTATAACATTTTCTGTTAGATTTGATAAATGTGGTCAACCATTAGGGTATGAGCTACCTTTTGGTTCTGTTGGTTTGTCAGTTTCTTGAACCATTAGTGTATTAACTATTTTTGTACTTCGAACCATATGCATGTCAAAACTACAGTTTACATTAATATTTTATATCTTACAAAATCTCTTGGCTAGAGTACCTTTTATTAAATCGCCTTAATCAGCCATATGTATAAGGTAAACATTTTTTCATCTGCTTTAAAAACAAATAAAGAGGATAATATGTGTCGATACTGAAGATATTATACACTTGATTTGTGTAATTATGCTCTAGGAACAGTTTTTATTTGTGAAAATGTCCAAACAGACACCAGGTGTCGGTATACATACCAGACTGTTATACTATTTAACTCTCAAGAGATATAAACAACTTTTGTAACGTTAGGTAAATACGTGTTATACAAACTATAAAACAACTGGAATAATGTTAAGGAATTACATTTATTTCATGTTCATGTTTCGTTTGTGTGAATGATATTATTTATTAGTTTTTATTTAGTTTTTGTATCTTATCAGTGAGAATGTTATATTAGTTTTATTTAGTTTTCGTGTCTTATCAGTAAGAATGATATATATATTAGTTTTACTTAGTTTTTGTGTCTTTTCAGTAAGAATGGTGTTGTACATTAGTTTTTATTTAGTTTCGGTGTGTTATCAGTAAGAATGATGTTATATACCAGTTTTTATTTAGTATTTGTGTCTTAGATGTAAGGACGATATATATATTAGTTTTATTTAGTTCCCCTGTCTTCTCAATAAGAATGATATATATATTAGTTTTATTTAGTTTCCGTGTCTTATCAGTAAGAATGATATCATATATTAGTTTTATTTAGTTTCCGTGTCTTATTAGTAAGAATGATATATATATTAGTTATATTTAGTTTCCGTGTCTTATCAGTAAGAATGATATATATATCAGTTTTATTTAGTTTCCTTGTCATATCAGAAGAATTACGTCATATATAAGTTTTATTTAGTTTTCGTGTCTTTTTAGTAAGAATGGTGTTGTACATTAGTTTTTATTTAGTTTCGGTGTGTTATCAGTAGGAATGATGTTATATACTAGTTTTTATTTAGTTTTTGTGTCTTAGCGGTAAGAATGATACTATGGATTAGTTTTTATTTAGTTTACGTGTATTAGCGGTAAGATTGATCTTATAGCTTAGTTTTTATTTTGTGTTTGTGTTTTAGCGGTACAAATGATATTATGGATTAGCGTTTATTTGATGTTTGTGTGTCAATGGTGAGAAAGGTATTACGGGTTAACCCTCATTTACTGTTTGTGTTTTTGAATGATGCACTTGTGAAACGTTAAGGTAACTGGTGCCCTTGTTCATATATTATCTTATTGTACTATATGTATGTATCACACTGTCTTTGTTTGTTTATTTGTTTGAGATCAAAGCCACAGTTGACTCCTTGCTGTGTCCACCGCGAGGAATCGAACACCTGATTTTAGCGCTTTAAGTTCGTAAATTTACCGCTGCCCGGCCGGTAGACGTTATACAAGACAACGTACGAGTTAATGCAAAGCTCATGTTGCGCTCAGTTTCTGACTTGAATCTTATTGCATCTACCAGAATTCATCGAAACTGTCTCAGCCATTTCTTCATAACAATTTTCCCCCCCCAGTGGCATAGTCGTATGTCTGCGGACTTACAACGCTACAATGCGGGTTTCGATACCCTTGGTGGGCAGAGCACAAAAACTCATCATGTAGCTTTGTGCTTAACTTCAAACAAACAAATGTAACAACTTATAACACTCGGCAAACAGACAACTCTGCTTTGTAGACATTGATAAAATTATTGGATACATTGTTCTTAGAAGAAACTTTTGTCAAATGTCAGATTGATTGATCTTTGGAGAATATACGATATTGTTTAATAAACATTTGTAACTTGGAGTTCCAATTTGATCTGACTCCTAATTTGATCTAAATTCACTTCTACATTGGTCTCGATAAGAAATAATTTTAATTTGGTAACTGCTGGTTTCCCTTCTAGTTCAGCATAGTTACAACTTTCACATTGTATTTCCTGTCTGTTTTATTGTTAGTGGTGGAAATGCAGTTTCTGTCGACGACGCCAGGGTCAGGATCGTTTAGGTTTAGAACCACCACCAGGGTCTGGAATGCAGCGTGTTCCATCTGTTCGGAGAATGGTAAACGAAATATTATAATTTACGTTATGTTGTGAAGTAAAATAAATAAATCAAGTTTCTTTTGTTTTACTAATTTAATAACAAGATAAAGTCTATCGAACTAGTCAATTGCAGATTTAAAGGTTGTTTAGAATTGTTATTATTTAAGTCACTGGAGTGACTTCTCTATCCAGTTGGCTCGCTATGACCTGTCTCTCACCCAGATTCTTTATACATTACATGAAACAGTTTGTATTTTGTGACACTTCTGACTCTTTTAGACTCAGAGAATGGGACAGTTGAGAAGAGAGGAATCAGTTCTTGTTCCGGAACTGTCAGTTGATCTGGAAGAAAAAATTGACTTAGAAGGTGGGCCTCCAAGGAGCCTGAAGAAAGGGCAAAGTGGTAAAATTGTTGGCGAATCAGAGAGGAGCTTTAGTTTGGAGGGACATCATTCTATTGGAATAAAACCAAATGATAAGAACAGAGAAAAGAACCACGTAATCCATCTGAGAACTTGTCACGACTCCAGGTCGCCAGTCGATAGACAGAAGTCTCTTGAAAGTTCCAGCAAAATCCGAAAATCATCAACTCCTGAAAGAAGTGTTAGCTATCATGAAGATGAACACCTGTCTTTGGACGCTGCTTCAGAAAGAAGATATTCCTTTGAATATCGAAGAAATCCAACTGGACAGGGGCTGTACAGCAACACCTACAGTGGTAACCCTCACCAACACAGAAATAACTTCCATTATTCTTCCGTGTCTCTAGATGAATGTGTTCATGATGACCTTGAAATAAAACAAAAAACAAGTTAGGATCACAAAGCGATCGCGATTTCAGAGACAGAAATACTGTATAGAAGAGCCAGATTCAGGTCCTACTATAAACAGGCCCGGTATTCAAACTCAAAGGGATGTAAAACCTACCTTAACGTCCCGGAGAATCTTTGGTGGCTCAGTAGAAGCAATAAATAAGTGTACTAGTTATGTAACTGATTACTCAAACGAAACACCCACATCTACAGGTGTTTCTAGTGTACCTGGACAACAGAACTCAGACAGTTCACATCCTGATGGCATCGGTGCAAAACTTTCACCTCTGAATAACCGTGAACCCGAAGATTATGACCCCTATTACGCTTTTGAGCGGCTTACAGAGCGTAAAACTACGAAGAAAATACAGAAGTCCAGAAGACACACCATAGATCTTGATAAGAACTATGAAGTAAACCCAACCAGAACTCCAAATAGTTCTTCTGATGAATACGTGTACGTGAATAAACCTCACTCGCTAGATGACCATGAAGTGTACTCTTATTCGACCCTAAGAAGAAGCATTCCGAGTGTCTTCGTGCACACTGTGCCCGACATCGACCCACCGTCACAACCTTACCTTCAAAGTAAAGATCCTCCCAGACGAAACAGCACAGGTAGAGCCTTGCCTCATGTACCCGCGCCCGATAACCTTCTGGGGATCCATTCGTTCCCTTCGAGTGCAACTTCACCATCCATTCTCTAGATCTTCCACGTGACGAGAAGGGTAGAACTGAACGTCGAGCTTCGGCGCCAGAGAGAGACAACATTGAACTTGTTACTGCCGACGTAAACTGTGAATGTAAGACTATTTTCATTCTGAAGACAAAAACAAAGAGTCAAACATGTTATTTAAAGATTAAAAATAATCCAAATAGTTACATACAATTAAGTAATACAGCGTTAACATCAATACGCAATAAACAGGTATTACAAGCATGAAAATGTACGAGAAAGATAGAAAATAAATAAATGTGTAGAAGTTTGGTTTCTTTTGAATTTTGTACAAAGCTACTCGAGGGCTATCTGTGCGCGCTATCCCTAATTTAGTAGTGTAAGACTAGAGGGAAGGCAGCTAGCCATCACCACCAACTCTTGGGCTACTCTTTTACCATCAAATAGTGCGATTGACCGTCACATTATAACGCTCCCACTGCTATAAGGGCGAGCATGTTTGGTGCGACGGAGATTCGAACCCGCGACCCTCAGATTACGAGTCGAACGCCTTAACCCACCTAGCCATGCTGGGCCAAATCGGTAGGTGGCAGAAGATGAGGGGGGACATCACATGTCGTAGATTGTAGTTACACTAACTTCGTGTATAATTTAAAACTGAACTAAATATCAGAGAAACAATTGGAAACAAAATAACAAAGGTATCATATTAAATAAGTCCAGCTCTAGCAATAATAAAGTATAAAATATGTAACTATAGTGTAATTACAAATAGTTTAACTATAGTGTAATTATAAGTAGTTTAACTATAGTGTAATTATATGTAGTTTAACCATAGTGTAATTATATGTAGTTTAACCATAATGTAATTATATGTAGTTAAACTATAGTGTAATTATATGTAGTTTAACTATAGTGTAATTATATGTAGTTAAACCGTAGTGTAATTATATGTAGTTTAACTATAGTGTAATTATATGTAGTTAAACCGTAGTGTAATTATATGTAGTTTAACCATAGTGTAATTATATGTAGTTTAACCATAATGTAATTATATGTAGTTAAACTATAGTGTAGTTATATGTAGTTCAACCATAGTGTAATTATATGTAGTTTAACCATAGTGTAATTATATGTAGTTTAACTATAGTGTAATTATATGTAGTTTAACCGTAGTGTAATTATATGTAGTTTAACCGTAGTGTAATTATATGTAGTTTAACTGCAGTGTAATCATATGTAGTTAAACTATGGTGTAATTATATGTAGTTCAACCATAGTGTAATTATATGTAGTTTAACCATAGCGTAATTATATGTAGTGTAACCATAGTGTAATTATATGTAGTTCAACCATAGTGTAATTATATGTAGTTTAACCATAGCGTAATTATATGTAGTGTAACCATAGTGTAATTATATGTAGTTTAACTATAGTGTAATTATATGTAGTTTAAACATAGCGTAATTATATGTAGTTTAACCGTAGTGTAATTATATGTAGTTTAACTATAGTGTAATTATATGTAGTTAAACCGTAGTGTAATTATATGTAGTTTAACCATAATGTAATTATATGTAGTTAAACTATAGTGTAATTATATGTAGTTCAACCATAGTGTAATTATATGTAGTTTAACCATAGTGTAATTATATGTAGTTTAACCATAATGTAATTATACGTAGTTAAACTATGGTGTAATTATATGTAGTTCAACCATAGTGTAATTATATGTAGTTTAACTATAGTGTAATTATATGTAGTTTAACCGTAGTGTAATTATATGTAGTTTAACCGTAGTGTAATTATATGTAGTTTAACCGCAGTGTAATCATATGTAGTTAAACTATGGTGTAATTATATGTAGTTCAACCATAGTGTAATTATATGTAGTTTAACTATAGTGTAATTATATGTAGTTTAACCATAGCGTAATTATATGTAGTGTAACCATAGTGTAATTATATGTAGTTTAACTATAGTGTAATTATATGTAGTTTAAACATAGCGTAATTATATGTAGTTTAACCGTAGTGTAATTATATGTAGTTTAACCGTAGTGTAATCATATGTAGTTAAACTATGGTGTAATTATATGTAGTTTAACCGTAGTGTAATCATATGTAGTTAAACTATGGTGTAATTATAAGTAGTTTAACTATAGTGTAATTACACGTAGTTTAACTATAGTGTAATTATAAGTAGTTTAAGCCCAGATTAGATTATTGGTATGTAAATAATTAACCAGGTATTCCATTCCTCTTGGTGGGCGCAGCAGATAGTCCGATGAGCCATTGCTATAAGAAAACACACAAACACAGATATAAATAATTATGTGGGTGCATAAATCCTAAACACTATTTTTGTTACTTTGGAAGATGTCGCCGCAAACATATATTGAGATTGTTTTTAGAGTAATTCCCTGTTTTTAATAACTCTTTACTATGCAAAATTTTAACTATTTATCCATTTTAATTGTAAAGAGATCTTTTATATAAATTATTGTGCTTATTTTATAATTAACAGATGTTTTTGATTAACCTGGTGGAGAACGTCCTGTATTACTGCAATATACTTAAATAGGAAGGTTTTTCATTATCATTATTTTCTGCAATATTATGGAATATGGAAGAATTGCATTAGTTCCAGTTAGTGTTTTATTCTGGAATTTAGGAAAGTTTTCATTATATCAAGTTAGTTTGTCCTGTTTTATTCTGGAATTCAGGAAAGTTTTCATTATCTCAAGTTAGTTTGTCCTGTTTTATTCTGGAATTTAGGAAAGTTTTCATTATCGTTGGTTAGTGTTTATTTATTATTATTTAGAAATATAGGAAGGTTTTTTATCTCTGTTTAGTGTGTTCTGTATTATTTAGGAGTATAAGAAGGTTTTCTTTATATCTTTAGTGTATTATGTATTATGCAGGAATATAGGAAGATTTTCTTTATATCTTTAGTGTATTCTGTATTATGCAGGAATATAGGAAGGTTTTCTTTATATCTTTAGTGTATTATGTATTATGCAGGAATATAGGAAGATTTTCTTTATATCTTTAGTGTATTCTGTATTATGCAGGAATATAGGAAGGTTTTCTTTATATCTTTAGTGTATTCTGTATTATGTAGGAATATAGGAAGGCTTTCTTTGTATCATTTTAAAGTGTTCTGTATTATCTGGGAATATAGGAAGGCTTTCTTTGTATCATTTTAAAGTGTTCTGTGTTATCTGGGAATATAGGAAGGTTTTCTTTAAATCTGTATATTTAGGAATATAGGAAGGTATTATATAAACGTTTGTGTGTTCTGTATTACTTTAGTATGCAGAGGGATCTGAAACCTAATAAATCGAATATTTAACATATTGCTGGATCTCTGTTTGGAGTGTATTTCACAACAACCAATATGTTTGTTTTCAGCACAGCATGTATTTCCACAGAAGAAAGTCCTTCTGCACAGAGATCAGAGAGATACCGAAGCAGGAAGTAAGTTTATTGATAGATCTATCTTAGTTCTTCAATACACTTAATATATACATTACTTTTCACTTTAGTAACCAGTATATAATCATTGCTTTTTATGTCTTGTATTGTCTACTTTGAAATTTCCATTTTAATTCATGCTGAAAACATTTACTTTATTTCAGAACACCATAAACAATATATTAATTGTCTCTCCAGCTACCGCAAACAATATATTAATTGTCTCTCCAGCTACCGTAATCAATATATTAATTGTCTCTTCAGCTACCGTAAACAATATATTAATTGTCTCTCCAGCTACCGTAAACAGTATGTTAATTGTCTCTCCAGCTACCATAAACAATATATTAATTGTCTCTCCAGCTACCATAAACAATATATTAATTGTCTCTTCAGCTACCGTAAACAATATATTAATTGTCTCTTCAGCTACCGTAAACAATATATTAATTGTCTCTCGAGCTACCGTAAACAATATATTAATTGTCTCTCCAGCTGCCATAAACAATATATTAATTGTCTCTCCAGCTATAGTGAACAATATATTAATTGTGTCTCCAGCTACCGTAAACAAGATATTAATTCTCTCTCCAGCTATAGTGAACAATATATTAATTATCTCTCCCTTTTTGTAATTTCTTCTCTTCATGTTTTATTAATGGCGGTTATAATTAATTCAGTTTTAATTTGTTGTGACTTTCTCTTTTTGTGTTTTTTCCACTTCTTCGCTGATTTTGTACACCATCTTAGTGTATGTATTCAGCTGTGTGTTGTAAACCTAGTACACCTGATCTATGTTTAACATTTCACTTACCTTGTCTGCCCGACGTAAAGGTCGTGGTTTTGGAATGAGTTTGACAGGTGGGAAGTCTACTGACAGTGCTAGAAAGTATCCCACCGTAGCTTGGACACGACCTGGAGGTCTTGCTGACCTAAAAGGGATATATAAAGGTTAGCATACAACAAAGCGACTAAGTTTTTATTTTCGATTTCTTGAAAATAGACTTAAATTCAAACTATTTCATAGAGCTACTGTTCGTTTTATTTAGAAGAATAGAAATTTTTAAAGATGTGTATTATTTTACTTTCGTGACAAAATACGTAACTCTCACTAGTATTTTGTATGTGACTTCCGAAAATTTTAACGTTTTTGTGAAGGTTAAAGCATAGGATAGTGTTTTTGCTAGTTAATAATTATTAATATAAACCATTCGGATATTTGTCACTCATCAACTCGACAGCAAATCTATTAAGTTGTCCAGAAATAAATGTCGGTATTCTCACGATGACATTTAGAAGCAGAATATTGAGTAACTTATCGTTGGTTGGTTGGTTTCATCAGATATTTTTCGCTTACAAGGTGTCTTAATTGTCTACTGTTTCAACTCTACTCCGAGTAAGTTTCGTAACCCCTATGGCATCATGGATATGAAGGACTTAGTCTGATTTTCCTCTACGACTTCAAACTTGGACGAAAAACTACCAAAACTACAGAGGAACATCAAACAAGTATTCGGCCATGGATCTGTTACTGAACTCAACATGGAGATGAAAGTCTTGAAGACCACGAAAGTTGTGGACGGAAGCCATCCTTAGATAAAAACACGTTAAGGGAAGTAGTTGAGATAAACTCCTCGCACAACAGTACGTGAGCTTGGAGAAACGCTAGGCACGTGCAAATCAAACATTGTCAACCATCTTAGTGCGACTGCAAAGATGGAAAAGCTGGATGTATGGGTTCTGCTAACTGAATATTAACAAAATCAGCGTTATGAGGCTTCTGTGCTATTACAGAACCGAAACGATACATTTTCTGAACGCATGTGCGATGAAAAGTGGATTCAGTACGACAATCAGAAACGATCCTTAACAAAATTAGCGTTATGAGACTTAACCGAAACGATCCATTTTCTAAACGCATGTGCGATGAAAAGTGGATTCAGTGGATTCAGTACGACAATCAAAAACGATCTGCACAATGACGCGATCGCAAAACAGCCCCAATCCCCAGGTTTTACCAAAGAAAGCTCATGGACTGCGGCTGGCATCGTTTACTACAACGTTTTGAATCCATGGGAAACAATCACAGCAAACAAATACTGTTAAGAACTGATTGAAATGAATTGAAAGTTGTGTAAGAAACAACCAGATCTGGTTAATCCCTATTATTCCTCATGACAATGATCCTCCTCACGTGTCAAAGATGACGCTCCAAAGATTGAACGAATCGAGGTTCTGCCTCATCCACCTTACTCTCCAAATCTTTTTACCATACAGATTTTCATTTTTTCAAGTACTTTGACAAATTATTGAGCTTTAAAAACCAGGCAGCTGCAGAAGAAGCTTTTAGGGAGTTCATTGACCATAGAAACTCTGATTTTTACAGCAGAGGCATAAACAACATTATTGGCAAAAGTGGGTTGAAGCAAATGTTGCTTAGTTTGATTAAAGCATGTTTTAAAACATCGCAGTTAAAAAAAAAACACTTATTTCTGGACAACCTGATAGTATTACAAAAATAAATAAAATTTTTTCGTAGTATCTATTCAATTTTATTTGCCCATAGGAGACAGGATCTTGGAATGGGGTGGAGTCACTTTGGTAGACAGGACATTTGAGGAAGTGTCGGACATTATCGAAAGAACCGGTGATAATGTGGAAGTGGTAATTGAACAGGATAATGGAAAGTAAGATTATTTGAAGACTAAGAAGGTAATTTTCTGACAAGTAATAATGATCACTAGACAGTTTCTGGTCCATTGATGTTCCTACACGTGATACGTTTTGTTATAATAATTAAGCTGTTGTATATAGATGTTTCTTTGTTGAACTAGTTTGTTATTTCAAAGGCTCTTTAAGATGGGCAGTATCACAGAATCTCAGTTGCAACATACTCATTTCAGAGCCAATGAAAATCAAAGTCGTTCACCCCATTCTTCCCATCACACTGTTACTTGGAGCTCCATTTCTCCAAGGAGTCCAACTCTTTCTCTTCTACCAGGTATGTTCTAACATTTTCCCTTTTCATAGATGTGTAATTATGTGAAACGTTATCTCAATAGGTGAAAGAACGTGTATTATGCTCACTAATTTGAAAAGAGAGTTATTATGTTGTAGATGAAACAAAATTTCGGTAATGTTCTTGAAGAAATGGCATGATAGATAAGAATGTACTTGTGCCTATCACAAGCCAGGGTGCCATCAATATTGTATGGATTTCCAACAACACTATTGACTGAGATGCAGTCTAGTGGTCCCTGACATGCTTCACTGTAGATATTATAAGTTGCTAATGGTGTTATTCTCTCATATACCTTTGAACAAACTATATGATTGTTACCAAACAATTTAAATTTAGTTTCATCTGTAAAAACACCCACCTCAGGCTTTGCTAGTCTTGTTTTGGGACTCTATTTTGGTTTGATTATTTCTGTTAAAAAGTTAATTTTATATACAAGACCATTTAAATATTATTAAAACTGATCTAATATTTAATTGTTATTTACGTATCATAACAAAAATGTTAACAGTTCATTATTTTAAAAGTAATAGTTATGACAAATTTCCATACGTAACGTTATGTATGGAGTTCAATTTTTGTAGTTTGGTTTCAATTTCGTGCAAAGCTACTCGAGGGCTATCTGTGCTAGCCGTCCTTAATTATGTAGTGTAAGACTAGAGGGAAAGCAGCTAGTCATCACCACCCACCGCCAACTCTTGGGCTACTCTTTTACCAACGAATAGTAGGATTGACCGTCACAATATAACGAGAATGATTCGAATCTGCGACTCTCAGATTACGAGTCTATCGCATTAACCCACTTGGCCATGCCGGGCCTACTGTAAGTAATCCGAGCCTATATACATAAAACTTTGTTTATGAGCAGCTATACATCCACCACTTTGCTCTAATGTGTATAAACTTATTTTCTAAGTAGCATTCATACCTGTACTGACAGCTGGGCCAGTTTCAACATCCCAGTTGGATTATTGTGAAATACTTTAACATATTCCTGTTATTATTTTATTACCAAAAGTACTAGTTTTACGTAACATCCCACAATGGCCAAATAACTAGTATAGAGCAGCCCTAACCATTCAAAATTTTGATTTATATACGTTTATCAAGTGACATTTCTGCTATGGAAGCCATAAGTACATTCGCTACTCTGGTGCCAGAAATATTATCGTTGCCTGTGATTTCGCGCAAAGCTATATGAGGGCTATCTACGCTAGTCGTCCCTAATTTAGTAGTGTAAGACTAGATGGAAAGCAGCTAGTCATCACCACCTACTAACTCTTGGGCTACTCTTTGAACAACAAATAGTGAGATTGATCGTCACCTTATAACACTTCCACGTCTGATAGGGCGAACATGTTTGGTGTGACGGGGATTCGAACCCTCGATCCCAAGATTGGGAGTCCAGCGCGTTAACCATTTGGCCATGCCTGGCATACTGAATGTGGCCTTGTTATAACATTAACATGTTTATATTAATCTTTTACATGGTGTAAACCACATGACTTTATCTCACCTTAACATGGTGTAAGCCACATGACTTTATCTCACCTTAACATGGTACAAACCACATGACTTTATCTCACCTTAACATGATGTAAACCACATGACTTTATCTCACCTTACTCTCATTAATAACGTTGAAAGAATTATTCAAGAAACCAGACAACCGAAACTTTTTAAGTGATTCATATTCCAGCTTCAGAGATAAAGATTGTTTGAAGTGCCATATAACCGAAGGTCGCCTATATCGGTATGTGTATATGTATGATTAGTCCAATATCCAGGAAAGTTTCTCTGTGCTTAGTCTTAGAATTGTGTAGGTTTGAAAGAACTACAGAGGTGCAGGTGTAAAATTAGTTGAGGTTTTTTAACCATCTAAAAATGTTTTTTTCGTTTGTAATTTGAATTGTACTTTATAAGTAGCACCACTAATTTCTTTAAGTATTTTTAGAAACTGTTTGCACAATTGTGACTTTAACACCTTTTTCTGAAAGTTACAAGATCTCTTATACGTAATAATTATTGATATATTTAATTATATGTACTCATATATAATTCATTGGTAGATCCCAGTAATATCCCGGATGTACAACCTAACTCATATATAATTCATTGGTAGATCCCAGTAATATCCCGGATGTACAACCTAACTCATATATAATTCATTGGTAGATCCCAGTAATATCCAGGATGTACAACCTAACTCATATATAATTCATTGGTAGATCCCAGTAATATCCCGGATGTACAACCTAACTCATATATAATTCATTGGTAGATCCCAGTAATATCCCGGATGTACAACCTAACTCATATATAATTCATTGGTAGATCCCAGTAATATCCCGGATGTACAACCTAACTCATATATAATTCATTGGTAGATCCCAGTAATATCCAGGATGTACAACCTAACTCATATATAATTCATTGGTAGATCCCAGTAATATCCCGGATGTACAACCTAACTCATATATAATTCATTGGTAGATCCCAGTAATATCCAGGATGTACAACCTAACTCATATATAATTCATTGGTAGATCCCAGTAATATCCCGGATGTACAACCTAACTCATATATAATTCATTGGTAGATCCCAGTAATATCCCGGATGTACAACCTAACTCATATATAATTCATTGGTAGATCCCAGTAATATCCCGGATGTACAACCTAACTCATATATAATTCATTGGTAGATCCCAGTAATATCCAGGATGTACAACCTAACTCATATATAATTCATTGGTAGATCCCAGTAATATCCCGGATGTACAACCTAACTCATATATAATTCATTGGTAGATCCCAGTAATATCCAGGATGTACAACCTATATCTCCGACCCGACGAAAGCTGCCAAGGACACCGGTGGGTATCAAATTATATATCTTCCATTTTCTATATTGCTACCAGTCAATAAATGATATTTTATTCATACCTTGACAAGGTTATTAGGATTCAAAATCTCCCCCCTCCCTCCCCTAAACGGGAGTCACGAGACTGTCACTGCTAATTTCTTGAGGTTTACCTCACAGGATATTCAGTAGTCCAGGATCTAGCCACAGCTTGTGTTTGGAGTTATTGGAAGTTATTTTGTTATGCATAAAAATCACCGTACATTCAAACCTCGTTAAGTATGTTAAATAAAAAGAATAGTTGCTGTTGGCGGACTGTCTTCTTCCTGTCAGTACCTTAATCCTAGGTTTCCTGCATCTAGCCGTTTAGTCCACGTGTTCAAACGATATCTCTCAGGTTCAAAAGTTCGGTTTACATTTCAGTCTTTTATCTTGAGTAACCCATAAAATACATAAACAGATTCGGTACAGGTGAACTACATTTATTTCCATACGTGAAAATCGTTGGCTAACAGATACCAATCAGAAATGGGTTTTCCATGGCATTAAAGTAATTCATACTATAGATCCTGTTGTATGTACGTCGTCTGCACTGATAATCAGTTGGTGTTGGTGTTGGTCCTCCACTGTTAGCCAGAAAACCTACACATTAGAGGGCACTATAGCCCTTGGGCAAATAACTTATATCTTCTTAAAACTGGGGCAGTACTAGGAATTCCAAAATATATTACATAATTTATAGAATTAGCAATGAACAGCTGTAACAGTTTTGAAGCACGTGTACTATTTTATAATCAATAAATAGTGAAGACAATGGTGTACTTTACAGAATTAAACATTGTCTACTGAGACCTATCCATTAATTAAACACTGTTTACTGAATCAAATCCATTATTAAACTGTTTACTGAGATCGATCCACTAATTAAACACTGTTTACTGAGACAAATCCACGAATTAATCTATGTTTACTGAGAGTGATCCACCAATTAAACTGTTTACTGAGACTGATACATAAAACACTGTTTAAACAGACCAATCCACAATTTAATCTATGTTTACTGAGAGTGTTCCACTAATTAAACACTCTTTACTGAGACAACGTCACAAATTAAACTGTTTACTGATACTGAGCCACGAATTAAACACTCGCTACTGAGAGTGATCCACCAATTAAACTGTCTACTAAGAGTGATCCACTGACTAAACACTGTTTACTGAGTCCATTTCATTAATTAAACACTGTTTCCTGAGCCTGGTCCACAAATTAAACTGTTTACGGAAACAAATCCACTAATTAAACTGTTTACTAAGAAAAATCCACTAAACTGTTTACTGTGAGTAATCCAATAATAAAACACTGTTTACTGAGACTAATCCACTAATTAAACACTGTTTACTGAGACTAATCCACAAATTAACCACTCTTTCATGAGACCGATCCACTAATTAAACATTGTTTACTGAGACTGATTTACTAATTACATGCTGTTTACTGAGCCCGATCCACTAATTAAACATTGTTTACTAAGACTGATTTACTAATTACATCCTGTTTACTGAGCCCGATCCACTAATTGAACACTGTTTACTGAGACCAATCCACTAATTGAACACTGTTTACTGAGACCAATCCACTCTTCTCATTATAAACCAATGTCAACGTTTTCTAGGTCTTTTTTTATACGTATATAGATGAATTTAAAACTGAAACTTTATGTAAAGCTGACTAAAACCCGGGAGTGAGAATCATTTATGTGGGTCAGGTATGTGATTTGCATAGTTATGCTGTAGCAACATGGATCAGATATTTGATTGATATATTTATGATGTGGCAACATGGATCAGGTATGTGTATGAAACACTTTATTTGTGGCTCATCGTATAAGGTATGTAGGTGAAACATGTTTGATATGGCGACGTGGATTAGATATTGACGTACATAGCCTGGTAGTCATAGCAAATTGGATAACTCTGTTGACCAACATAGCCTAGAAGTAAGTACAACTTGGATAACTCTGTTGACCAACATAGCCTAGAAGTCAGTACAACTTGGATAACTCTGTTGACCAACATAGCCTAGTAGTCAGTACAACTGGGATAACTCTGTTGACCAACATAGCCTACTAGTTAGTACAACTTGTATATTTCTCTTGACCGATATAACCTGCAAGTCTGTACAACTTGTTTATCTGTGTTGACGATCCTGGTCTAGAAGTTAATATAACGTGGATGACTCAATTGACCAACATGGCCTAGAAGTCAGTGCAACTTGGACACATCTATAAACGAGCATAGATTAGAAGTCAGTACATCTTAGATACTTATATTGACCAACATAACCCAGAATTCAGTAATACTTGGACACTTCTGTTGATCAACCTAGTCTAAAAATTAGTACGACTTGAATACGTCTGTTCAAATCATTGACTGATTCGAGTTTTAGTGGACAAAGAGATAATAATACCCTCTATTAAGAATGTCAAGGATCGAATCCCGATCATGTCAATACATATAATTTCATTGAGATTACATGAGATCTGCTAATGTATAAAGTAATACAGTTACAACAGAAAGTGTTCGTACCACTGCGTCGTGAGTAGTTTTTTCTCATAACTTAAAAAGAATCACGATTAGGATAATGAAAGTATAGTATATTATAACTATTAAACTAACACACATCTACATAATTTTTTATGTAAATTGAACGACAAATAAACTGTTTATAAACAAATAATCAAACATAGGAGGAGCAGAAAGTGTTCGTGCGTCTACTTTAATGGTCAGTTGTGTAGCCTTTCAGGTGAATTACTTGGCACAATTTCTTCTTATAGCCTTCTATCATCGTTTTACAGTACTAGAATGGTATTTTCTTCCATTCTTCTTTACAGAAGGCCTCTAACTTTTACAAGTTTTTCGGATGACGCTGATGAATCCTGGTCTTCAACTCATGCCAAACGTTTACAATTGGGTTGAGATCGGGTGACTGCGATGGCCACTCCGAACGCTTATATGGTTCCTCTGCAACCAGAGTTGCACATATTTCGATGTGTGCTTAGGGTCATTGTCGTGCTGGAAGATCCAACGACACCCAACCCACAAGTTCCGAGCATCATTCTTGATATAAGTGCCTAATATATCAACGTACTCTTCTTTTTTCATGATTCCGTTGACGCGGTGAAGGCTGCCTACACCAAAAGAGCTGAAGGAACCCCATAGCATGTTCAAGCCACCTCCGTGTTTATCTGTAGGGACGGTGTTCTTTGGAAGATTTCGTTCCCCCTTCTTACGGAAAATATAGCGAACATCATTATGGCCGTAAAGCTCGATTTTGGCCTCGTCTGATCAAAGAATACTCTTCCAATAGGTAAAGGGTTTATCTACATGCTTTCTTACATACCTCAATTGTGCTTCTAAATGAACAGGCTTTAAATATGGAGTTTTACAAGGACGGCATGCTTTGAACCCAGAAGAGCGTAACATGTTCGTAACTGTAGAGGTGCTTACTTCAACCCCAGTTTCCCTTACCAGTTTCTGTATGTCATTACGTGTTAAACGAGGGTTCCTACTAACTTTTGTGAGAACCTTCCTGTTGGTTCTCTCTGGAATTTTGGTGGGGCGTCCGGAACGAGGGAGGTTAGCAGTTGATCCCGTAAGCTTAAACTTTGCAATTATGCTTTGAACAGTAGATTTTGGCACATTAAGTTGTGTAGCAATACCGGAAAGAGACACAAGAGACTTGTATTTTACAATAATTCGGTTTTTTAAATCACTGGACAGTCGTTTCCTGTTCGCCATGATGACCAAGCACATAATCACGGAGACAACGCTAAATTGCTGGAAGTGCATTTTTTGCTGTTTAAATTCCAATAATTATGAACCCAGTGTCTAGTTCTGGAATGGTACAATGTAGCTTATTTGCCAAACTAAACAAACTTTTTACGGGAATATCAGTTTTTTTACACGTTCTGAACTGTACGAACACTTTCTGCTCCTCCTATTTTTGGTTATTTGTTTATAAACAGTTTATTTGTCTTTTAATTTACATAAAAGTTTATGTAGATGTGTGTTAGTATAATATTTATAATATAGTGTACGTCTATTAGCCTAATCATGATACTTTTTAAGTTATAAGCAAAAAGCCGCTCTGTACGCAGGGGTACGAACACTTCCTGTCGTAACTGTAGGTGTCAGTAATAACTTTAATGGTAATTATATTTATGTTATCACGTATGTTACCAACTACAGCAAATGAAGTTCTGAATAAATTATATATCCTGCTAAGTTTGTATCTTTATGTCATCCGGGTAACCTTTGTTATGTTTTTATTTTGTTATTCAATTGGTGATTAATATTTCCTTATTGTATGATTCTGGTTTTCGTTCTACTAATTCTTCTTCGCACCTTAGACTCAAACTCCAAAACCACTTTCATTGGGAGAAATAGCGATTCGTCTGTGGTTTGATCACAGCCGAACTGATCTGCAAGTTACCTTACTCTCCGCTAAAGGTCTTCGTCGCAGGAAAACGCCTGGAAACTTAGCCAGTACTTTTGCCAAGCTGAGACTTGTTCCGCAGTCGTATGTCTTCTTTTTCATGTTTTAGTGTTGTATTCTCAGCTAAAGTTTGATGTTTCACATAAATCAGAGTTTAATGTAGTAAGCAGAGAGAAATACTTTCATTACATCAACAATTGTCCACTCTGATCCGCAGTATTAGGCTTAACGTCCGATCAAAATTAAGTTCCATGATGATCAGCGTCAGGTAGCATTACATATAAAATATAGCGAGGTTATAACTACATGCAAACTAGAGCAAGAATATATCTAGACCTAAAGTAAGGAAAGGTTGTTACCACACGTAAACTGTAGCAAGATTATAACCAAACCTAAAGTAAGGAAAGGTTATTACCACACATAAACTGTAGCAAAATTATAACCAAACCTAAAGTAAGGAAAGGTTATTACCACACATAAACTGTAGCAAAATTATAACCAAACCTAAAGTAAGGAAAGGTTATTACCACACATAAACTGTAGCAAGATTATAACCAAACCTAAAGTAAGGAAAGGTTATTACCACACATAAACTGTAGCAAGATTATAACCAAACCTAAATTAGAGAAGATCATAAAACATATAAACCATAGCAAGGATGTAAATACAAATAAACTATAGCAAAGATATAACCACAAATAAATTATAACAAAGAGAGAAATACAAATAAGCTATAGCAAAGATATAACCACAAATAAATTATAACAAAGAGAGAAATACAAATAAACTATAGCAAAGATATAACCACAAATAAATTATAACAAAGAGAGAAATACAAATAAACTATACCAAAGATATAACCACAAGTAAATTATAACAAAGAGAGAAATACAAATAAACTGTAGCAAGGATATAACCACAAATAAACTAAAGCAAGGGTACAACTACAAATAAACTATAACAAGTATATAACTACAAATAAACTACAGCTAACTTACGCTTATTTGGAATAGTAATACATTAACGTATGTAACATAATAAATTGGAGACTTGTTTGAAATAACAGTAATACGTGATCGTCTTAAGAATGAAGGATGTCTTTTATTTATATTTGATTACATAAAGTTTAGTCTACGTTTCTTATTTGTTCGTTAAGGTAATATTCTGAAGCTGTTACTATAGTACTGGTTTTGTATTGTAATGTTCATTAAGTATCCCCACCAGGTGAGAGACTTACAACATAAACTTTTGGACTTGTTCTATTTGTTATTAACAGAAGTACTCATCTATTGGACGGGAGAAATAAATACTCTTTTGTAAAAAAGAATAGAAAATTATGCTTTATTTTTTAGCACAATCAACATTAAAAGTGCAGTAAAAACATATAATGACAGCAGTACTGTAAAGAATGACGTATTGTTTTAATGACAGCAGTACTGAAAAGAATGACGTATTGTTTTAATGACAGCAGTATTGTAAAGAATGACGTATTGTTTTAATGACAGCAGTACTGAAAAGAATGACGTATTGTTTTAATGACAGCAGTATTGTAAAGAATGACGTATTGTTTAAATGGCAGCAGTACTGTAAAGAATGACGTATTGTTATAATGACAGCAGTACTGTAAAAAATGACGTATTGTTTTTAATAATTCTATCAATATAAAGTAAATAGGATGAAGTCTGGTGCTGGTTGATTAATAAAGGTAGATGATACAAGGAACACATATTGACGTTTAGTTATATAGATAGTTCTATAATTTTACTGTACTACAATAATAAAGTGTTTCAGTTTTTAATACAGCTTACTTGTTTATTTGTACAGATAAGCTCACTCAAGTGAGAATATGGAATATTGTATTAAACTTGGGTTTGTTTAAATTGTTTAAATTTGTTTAAAATTGGTTAAATTTGTTTAAAGTTGTTTAAATTTGTTTAAATTGTTTAAATTTGTTTATTTGTTTAAAATTGTTTAGATTTAAAATTGTTTAAATTTGTTTATTTGTTTAAAATTGTTTAGATTTAAAATTGTTTAAAATTGTTTAAGTTGTTTAAAATTGTTTAAATTGTTTAAATTTGTTTAATTTGTTTAAATTTGTTTAAATTGTTTAAAATTGTTTAAAATTGTTTAAATTGTTTAAATTAGTAAACAAGCTCATTTAATTTAATTTTCTGGAATTTGGGATCAGTCATAGACTTCTCTGGATGTTAGGAGTCATGTCCATCTTGCTAAATTGACACCTGTTTATCGTAAATAAAGCAAAGGTTGATTTGTTCATTTTCTTAGAGCATCAGTTCTTCGCCTAGAATAAGAAGTTATTACAGTGTTTGATTTGAGGGACAATGTCCATACCTTGTTGTTTGTCAGACAAATATTTAACTAGTGACAAAGACTTCAGACTTATGTGTCTTACACCCAATAGTCTTATTTTCTTTTGTGTATATATATAATTGTAATAAATGTCTAAAATAGTTTAGGCGTGCGACTCGTAATCTGAGGGTCGCAGGTTCACATCCCCGTCGCGCCAAACATGCTCGCCCTCCCAGCCGTGGGGGCGTTATAATGTTACGGTCAATCCCACTATTCGTTGGTAAAAGAGTAGCCCAAGAGTTGGCGGTTGGTGGTGATGACTAGCTGCCTTCCCTCTAGTGTTACACTGCTACATTAGGGACGGCTTGCACAGATAGCCCTCGAGTAGCTTTGTGCGAAATTCAAAAACAAACAAACACAACAGTAATGTGTCATTCACGTTTTTAAAATGTCTGTTCTGTTCCTTGGTGTTTCGAACAAGCTCTGACTCAGTAACAAGATCCTACAGCTATACTTGAATAACCGATGACTCAGTAACAAGATCCTACAGCTATACTTGAATAACCGATGACTCAGTAACAAGATCCTACAGCTATACTTGAATAACCGATGACTCAGTAACAAGATCCTACAGCTATACTTGAATAACCGATGACTCAGTAACAAGATCCTACAGCTATACTTGAATAACCGATATTTTCATCGGTTTAACAATAGCCTTATCGTCTTTGTCATCTAAGTTGAAACTATAGTAGGCCTAGTGTGACAACCACGTTCTTTAATACGACACAAAGAGTACTTTTTCCAATGTGTGTTGACAACGATTAAATCCTTGTTATTTATTTTTCATGAAAATTAAAATGTTCAAATGTGTGCGAATTTCTTGGTAAAAAGCTTATATGTACGCTACTAGTTGTTTTTTGTTCTGATAAATATTAATTTAATGGTGTTCCGTAGTCCTCCGCTATTACAGCGTTAAGTCTACGGATTTACAACGCCAAAATCAGCTGTTCGATTCGCCTCGCTGGACTCAGCAGATAGTCCAATGTGGCTTTGCTATAAGAAAAACACACACGCTCGTGTCCCGTAACTGTAGAATATTAAGTCTGTTGATTGCTTATAACTCACAGAAGTTAATTAGGCAAAAAATGTATTCTAGGCTTATGTTGTTGTTTTTTTTGTATAACCGCTTAATTTTAGTAATTTTGTATTATACTAAATTCACAGTGGTTTCGGCACAAAAGTGACTCAATTGGCTGAATCAAGCACTAGCCCAAAATGGAACCAGACTTTTGTTTTTCCTTCAGTCTCTTCTGAGGAGGTATGTAATGTATAGATTATGAAATATAAAGCTATTCTCAAAATTGTATACTTTAAACATGTGCGTTGTTGGTTATAAAAGAACTTTAAATTTCAATATGAAATCTGTTTTTTTTATTTATCGTTATTTTGCCTCAGGATTTTCTGGCTATATTTAATGGAACTTTAAAAAAAAAAAGAACACATCTTACTTTGAAATGTTAGGATAAACGTGTCGAGATATATTCTGAGTAGTTGGTTGTTCATTTTGAATTTTTCACAAAGATAATGCAGGATACCGTCACTTAGTGATAGTAAAACCATTGTATTTCTTTGACTACAAATTTCATAAGTTAACTTAATTTGCAATAGACGCTAATACAACAATTTCCTTTAGTTTCTAACTTCTCTCCCACTTATTACACATTTTCGTATGTATATTCCTTCATCAAAACACAAATTCATTATTCACAAAACTGAACAGTCAGATTGATTAATAAACTTGCTCTTTCAATAATCAATCATCCACTTTAACATAAATAACATTTTGTATTACTCATATCGTTTCTTAATTTTTCAAAGAAGTTTTAACTAATGAGCCATACCCATCAATTTAGTTCAAACCTCCCTCTGGCCAAACAAACAATAAACAAAACAGATAGTTCTGGACTGTGAAGTCCCTTTAATAATCCTCTTACATAAAGAAACACACTATTGTCAAGGTACACGTTCGTAAAACAAAACAGGAGAAGACTATGCATCAGGGACTATAAAGAGTTGTTGAAGTTACAAAGTCGTTTTTATCTAGCATGTTCAATCTATGTATAACTACCAATAAATATCTCTTGGAATAACATTAATATTCGTAAATATAACAAAATAAAATATTTTATTAACTACTTGCTACATATAATTTATTCAATCACCAAATGTTTGTTGTTTTCTTGTAAGTGGCGCATGATGTAAAAATGGGAAGACTTGTAAGTGGCACATGATGTAAAGATGGGATGACTTGTAAGTGGCGCATGATGTAAAGATGAGATGGCTTGTAAGTGGCGCATGATGTAAAAATGGGAAGACTTGTAAGTGGCGCATGATGTAAAGATGGGATGACTTGTAAGTGGCGCATGATGTAAAGATGAGATGGCTTGTAAGTGGCGCATGATGTAAAGATGGGTGACTTGTAAGTGGCGTATGATGTAAAGATGGGATGACTTGTAAGTGGTGTATGATGTAAAGATGGGATGACTTGTAAGTGGCGCATGATGTAAAGATTAGATGACTTGTAAGTGTTGTATGATGTAAAGATGGGATGATTTGTAAGTGACGCATGATGTAAAGATGGGATGACTTGTAAGTGGCGCATGATGTAAAGATGGGATGACTTGTAAGTGGTGTATGATGTAAAGATGGGATGACTTGTAAGTGGCGCATGATGTAAAGATTAGATGACTTGTAAGTGTTGTATGATGTAAAGATCAGATGGCTTGTAAGTGGCGCATGATGTAAAGATGAGATGGCTTGTAAGTGGAGCATGATGTAAAGATGGGATGACTTGTAAGTGGCGCATGATGTAAAGATTAGATGACTTGTAAGTGTTGTATGATGTAAAGATCAGATGGCTTGTAAGTGGCGCATGATGTAAAGATGGGATGACTTGTAAGTGGCGCATGATGTAAAGATGGGATGACTTGTAAGTGGTGTAGGTTGTAAAGAGGGGAAGACTTGTAAGTGTTGTATGATGTAAAGATGGGATGACTTGTAAGTGGTGTAGGTTGTAAAGAGGGGAAGACTTGTAAGTGTTGTAGGTTGTAAAGAGGGGAAGACTTGTAAGTGGCGCATGATGTAAAGATGGGATGACTTGTAAGTGTTGTATGATGTAAAGATGGGATGACTTGTAAGTGGCGCATGATGTAAAGATGGGATGACTTGTAAGTGGCGCATGATGTAAAGATGGGATGACTTGTAAGTGTTGTATGATGTAAAGATGAGATGACTTGTAAGTGTTGTAGGTTGTAAAGAGGGGAAGACTTGTAAGTGTTGTATGATGTAAAGAGGGGAAGACTTGTAAGTGGCGCATGATGTAAAGATGGGATGACTTGTAAGTGGCGCATGATGTAAAGATGGGATGACTTGTAAGTGGCGCATGATATAAAGATGGGATGACTTTTTGCCATCTATCAACACTTGTTTTATTCCCAAGTGTCACTGAAACCTTCAATTTTATATTTGAAAAATACTAAATAACATTCCCATCAACAAGGAAACCGGAAACCCCACAACGTTCTCTATTAACAATCTATAACTAACTACCTAAGTGTGCAGCATTCTATTTCTCATCACCAAGGAAACGTTCAACATTATAGTTGAACATTACCAAAGAACAATCTCATCACCACGTAAACTCCCAATGTTATATTTGAACAATAGAAAATAACATTAACAGTTAAACCCACATAATTATGTTACAACAATATTAAACTGCATTCTTGTAATTAAGAAAACAATCAACGTTATATATGAGTAATACGACCTTGAAAACATTTCAATCACTAATAAATCACATAACACTGTTTGAGAACTTTATCAAACACTGATCAACCAATCTATCAATTTTCTCTTTTAATACAATATTGACAACATTCCATTCAGAAATAACTTGCACAGTGTTCTTATTTAAAACACCTACTAAACAATGAAGTAAAAGCACTTTAAAGTCGTGTTTGAGATGAAAGACATGTAAGTAAAGGGTACTTAGTTCTAAATACAGAATAAGTTTTTTCTGTTTGTAAGTCTACAGTTTTTCGGGCAGAAAACTATCTGACATTTCATAATTTAATTCAATTGTGCAAAAACATTATTTCAAATATTTGTTTTATTTTTGTGTTATTACTACAGGTTAGGGTTAAGAGAGATCTAGGAATTGATAGTGAAATTTACAAAGATAATTAAATCATGACTTGCTTCGTCACTTGGCATTTCTCATTGAGCTATTCTATGCTATTTCGCTCAGACTGCGAATTCGATGAAAATTGTAGCGAATATGAGGTCCGTACTTTCCAGTAGTGTGCACCTTATTAGAATGACAGACAAGTCTAACTATTCGTCCAGCAATATTAGCCTAAGTGCTGTTGGCGGTGTGTACTGTTCACTGGCTGCTCTCCATTAACCGAGCTATTTTAAAATTAAGTGTGCACATAGCTTTTTATTGTCACTTTGAAACGAATAAACAAGCTTGTCATTAATGTGAATTTATGGTTTAGTGTCTAATTACACCATTATAATATTTAAAACTAAGTGTGTGTATTTACTATTTTCAGAAAAATAATCGTGTAAATTAAGTTTGTAAGTTTATCTACAGGAAATAATAAAGAGATCGTAACCCTGAAACTCGTGTTCCTCCCATTTGGAATAATAAAGAGATCATAACCCTGAAACTCGTGTTCCTCCCATTTGGAATAATAAAGAGATCATAACCCTGAAACTCGTGTTCCTCCCATTTGGAATAATAAAGAGATCATAACCCTGAAACTCGTGTTCCTCCCATTTGGAATAATAAAGAGATGATAACCCTGAAACTCGTGTTCCTCCTATTTGGAATAATAAAGAGATCATAACCCTGAAACTCGTGTTCCTCCCATTTGGAATAATAAAGAGATGATAACCCTGAAACCCGTGTTCCTCGCATTTGGAATAATAAAGAGATGATAATCCTGAAACTCGTGTTCCTCTTATTTGGAATAATAAAGAGATGATAACCCTGAAACCCGTGTTCCTCGCATTTGGAATAATAAAGAGATGATAATCCTGAAACTCGTGTTCCTCCCATTTGGAATAATAAAGATATGATAACCATGAAACTCGTGTTCCTCCCATTTGGAATGATAAAGAGATGATAACCCTGAAACTCGTGTTCCTCCCATTTGGAATGATAAAGAGATGATAACCCTGAAACTCGTGTTCCTCCCATTTGGAATGATAAAGAGATGATAACCCTGAAACTCGTGTTCCTCCCATTTGGAATGATAAAGAGATGATAACCCTGAAACTCGTGTTCCTCCCATTTGGAATAATAAAGAGATGATAATCCTGAAACTCGTGTTCCTCCCATTTGGAATAATAAAGATATGATAACCCTGAAACTCGTGTTCCTCCCATTTGGAATGATAAAGAGATGATAACCCTGAAACTCGTGTTCCTCCCATTTGGAATGATAAAGAGATGATAACCCTGAAACTCGTGTTCCTCCCATTTGGAATAATAAAAAGATGATAACCCTGAAACTCGTGTTCCTCCCATTTGGAATAATAAAGAGATGATAACCCTGAAACTCGTGTTCCTCCCATTTGGAATGATAAAGAGATGATAACCCTGAAACTCGTGTTCCTCCCATTTGGAATAATAAAGAGATGATAACCCTGAAACTCGTGTTCCTCCCATTTGGAATGATAAAGAGATGATAACCCTGAAACTCGTGTTCCTCCCATTTGGAATAATAAAAAGATGATAACCCTGAAGCTCGTGTTCCTCCCATTTGGAATAATAAAGAGATGATAATCCTGAAACTCGTGTTCCTCCTATTTGGTTACTTGTGTCTGTTTTCTCTTTTTTTCTGCTTGACAAAAAATGAAAAGTTCTTGCTTTATCAGATTGGGGTAAGAAAAGTGTACATTAGTTCAGATATCTTTGTAATGTTTTCACCCCATTAGCTACTGGATAAATCTCTGGAGATTACAGTTTGGGATGAGAGTCCTGCTGGAAATAAGACACTTATCGGTGGAACAGAAGTACAGTTTCAAAAAACTGACCTCCAAGACTGTCCGGAGTGGTATCCCCTAACGAGTTGTCAGCCCCCACCATTATCACCGTCGCTAATTCAGAAGATTCAACACAGCAGCGTATCTGGTCATGACTTAATAGCACGTAAGGCCGTAAATCAAGCCGGGCAAGAAAGCTTACATACGTTCTCAGGTAAGCTAAAATGAAAGTGAGACCTGAACATGGTAATTTGATGGAGATCGGGAAACATGACCCCAAGAATATGTTACATGTACCAACGGCTTGTTTGGGTTGAGAATTTGTTTTTTTACCTAGATGTCAACCCAAACGAGCCGTTTTTACATATATTTTTTTCTCTACAAGTGGGTTTTCTCGACATCACTGATGTTACATGTGCCGTTTGATGTGTGAAAACCTTAAAATTATTAAAATCTATTAACTTACTCTTTAGTTGTAGGCTGGTGCCTCCTTAACTTACTCTTCAGTTGTAGGCTGGTGCCTCCTTTCTTTCTGGTACTTCCATTTTTGAGATTCCGAAATTATAACTAACACTAATTTAAATTATAGCTAACACTCATTCAAAGTACTTTCTGGTGTTTTGTTTTTATTACACTGTTAAATCTAGTGAAGTTTACAACGTATATTTGTTGTTATTATTCAAAAGTTTTCAGTTAATGCACTTATGTCGCTTGATGAATTACATTTTAATAATAATATTTTTGGTTATCTTTGGTTTTGTAAGTAAGTAAAATAATTACAGATGACAAAGAAGACCAATATAAAGACGAAGAGAAAGACGGAATTCCTAAAAGTTCGTCAATGGATTTTACTTGTAAGTACAATTAACTTCAGCTTTGAATTCTTAATAGAAATGTTAAAACAATCACGCCACTGGTATGTGTTTTCTTATAGCAAAGCTACATCGGGTTATTGGGAAGTCGAACTTCTGATTTTAACGTTGTAAATCCGTAGACTTGCCGCAGTACCAGCAAGAGACACCAGTGGTATTTCAGTAATAAGTTTGAGATTTTATAGTGCTAAAATCTCGGTTTTGATTCCTAGTTTAGATGCATCACAATATTGCAAATTTCTACTTAAACAAAGACAAATATGAAAATATTATATTATTTAAAACAAGAAAATTGCTAAATATTATATTTTATTCGTTATGTTTTGATTTAAATCACTTTAAACACTGCAATAATTTTATTTTATTATTAATCAAGCACCCTATGTTTACTGTTTTGGAAATTAAACTTCAAGATGAAAATGAAGTAATTTCTGTCACAACTTAGAATCGAAGTCATCTGATTTAAGGAAAAAAAAATATTAAAAAACTGGAGTATTATGACATTGGCTTAGCACTTATGGATCTCTATCATTAAAGATAAATAATATAAAAATATGACATCGAGAAGAAAATGTAACGTAAGAAACTTTAAAAATATACTACTTGTTATTTATTCCAGAACTTGCAGTCAGAATTAATAGTCAATAATATTGTAGGCTTAATTAGTATTAATGTTTCTGATATATGGAATGAATCATAATGGAGATTGTAGTTTCTAAACAAAATCCAGTATTACAATAGAAATATATTTTAACAACTAGTTTTTTAACTATAAGCACTCGAAAATACGTAAAAATATCTTTGATTGTACCAGATATCAGAACTATATACTAATTAATATTATGAATGAAATTTAAAATTAATATTACAAACCAAAATGCAAGTTCTATGTAACAAGAAACGGTGATATAGTATTTATTAATATTAATAATCTGATATATAAATTATTTATTATTGAAAATGAGAAATTTAGCTAATATACTTATAATATATAATCATTAAATAAAAATCATGTTAATTAATTAGTATAAGGATTCAGAGTTATAAAAATAATAAGAAACAAAAAATAGACTTATTAAGAATAAGGATGATAAACAACTTAATGTTATGAATCAGTAAGATGATGGTTAAGAATCATGATACATAATCTAATGTTAAGGTTCAGAAAGATTAATAACTTACTGTTAAGAACCACAAAGATAAGTAACTTACTGTTAAGAACCACAAAGATAAGTAACTTACTGTTAAGAACCAGAATCATAAATAACTTACTGTTAAGGACCAGAATGATAAATAACTTACTGTTAAGAACCACAAAGATAAATAACTTACTGTTAAGAACCACAAAGATAAGTAACTTACTGTTAAGAACCAGAATGATAAATAACTTACTGTTAAGGACCAGAATGATAAATAACTTACTGTTAAGAACCACAAAGATAAGTAACTTACTGTTAAGAACCACAAAGATAAATAACTTACTGTTAAGAACCACATAGATAAGTAACTTACTGTTAAAAACCACAAAGATAAGTAACTTACTGTTAAGAACCACAAAGATAAGGAACTTACTGTTAAAAACCACAAAGATAAATGACTTACTGTTAAGAACCACAAAGATAAGTAACTTACTGTTAAAAACCACAAAGATAAATAACTTACTGTTAAGAACCAGAATGATAAATAACTTACTGTTAAGAACCACAAAAATAAATAACTTACTGTTAAAAACCACAAAGATAAATAACTTACTGTTAAAAACCACAAAGATAAGTAACTTACTGTTAAGAACCACAAAGATAAGTAACTTACTGTTAAGAACCAGAATGATAAGTAACTTACTGTTAAGAACCACAAAGATAAGTAACCTACTGTTAAGAACCAGAATGATAAGTAACTTACTGTTAAGAACCACAAAGATAAGGAACTTACTGTTAAAAACCACAAAGATAAATAACTTACTGTTAAGAACCACAAAGATAAGTAACTTACTGTTAAAAACCACAAAGATAAATAACTTACTGTTAAGAACCACAAAAATAAATAACTTACTGTTAAAAACCACAAAGATAAATAACTTACTGTTAAAAACCACAAAGATAAGTAACTTACTGTTAAGAACCACAAAGATAAGTAACTTACTGTTAAGAACCAGAATGATAAGTAACTTACTGTTAAGAACCACAAAGATAAGTAACCTACTGTTAAGAACCAGAATGATAAGTAACTTACTGTTAAGAACCACAAAGATAAATAACTTAATGGTAAGAACCAGAATGATAAATAATCTATTTTTAATATAGTTGTAAAAACGGCTCGTTTGGGTTGAGACGTTTTGTTATGTTAACCATAGCAGAAGAAGGTCGAAACGTTGTTCGCTTCTCTACATAGTGTTTTCTCTACCCTCACCAGCCATTTTACATATATAATAAATAACATACTGTCAATTAAGAATAAGAATAGTAAATAAATTACTGCTGGATCACGCATAACTAGATGGTTATGGCATTCATCTCGTAACCCGAGGGTTACAGATTCGAATCCCCGTCACACCAAACATGATCGCCCTTTCAGCCGTGAGGGCGTTATAAGTGACGGTCAGTCCAACTATTTGTTAATAAAAGAGTAGCCCAAGAGTTGGCACGGATGATAATGACTAGTTGCCTTCTTTATAGTCTTACACTACAAAATTAGGGCAAGGAAGTGTAGGTAGCCCTCGTGTAGCTTTGCGCGAATTTTCAAAAACAAACAAACTTAATGTTAAAATTAGAAGAAAATAAGAATTTGAATGATAAATAACTTTTGATTAAGAATCAGAAAGATAGATAATATACAATTAGTTAAGGTTCCAAAAAATAAATACGTTTATGTTAAGAATCAGAAAGATAGATAATATACAATTAGTTAAGGTTCCAAAAAATAAATAAGTTTATGTTAAGAATCAGAATGATAAATAATTTAAGTATCAGATTAAAAGATAAACTGCAATTTTTTGCGGCACTCAGAATGCACAGAATATTCTTTTATTCAGAATTGATTTCGAATTAAATTACATTTTAAGATCGTTTTCAACGGTAGACCTGATATAGATTAAATACTTTGGGATTATGAGAATATAAGGTAAATTTTGGTCTTTGATAGGTAAAAATTATATTTAATTAAAATCGTGACATAACTTGAATAAATATGAAAATGTCTTCATAACACACGATGAATTGAGTAAATATGAAAATATATTCATAACACACGATGAATTGAATAAATATGAAAATGTATTCATAACACACGATGAATTGAATAAATATGAAAAGGTATTCATAACACACGATGAATAGAATAAATATGACAATGTATTCATAACACAAGATGAATTGAATAAATATGAAAATGTATTCACAACATACGATGAATTGAAAACGCTAAATATTTTCATTATAATTTTAGGTGAAAATATAAGATAAAACTTCACTTATTATAATCATAACATAATATAAAACTTGTAACCATATTTATAAATATCGTAAAGTATTTTTAAGGCAAAATAAATCAGCCTTTTTTTCTGTACATTTTTATCAGTTGATATTGTCTTCTGAACTAAATTAATTGAATTTAATAGAAATTAGTATATAAACGTAAGCCTTTCCAATCCTAGTTACTTAGATATATGCACTCACATATGAACTTGTGAAAACAAATGAATAAGCCTAATTATAAAATTTTAAGAACGTGAGAGAAGACATTTTATATAACATGAGATTGTTAGTATAATCATACATTGTTAACATTGTTTGTATTATTGATCGTACATTCTACAGAGATTGTTAGTATAATCATACATTGTTGACATTGTTTGTATTATTGATCGTACATTCTACAGAGGTTGTTAGTATAATCATACATTGTTAACATTGTTTGTATTATTGATCGTACATTCTACAGAGATTGTTAGTATAATCATACATTGCTAACATTGTTTGTATTATTGATCGCACATTCTACAGAGATTGTTAGTATAATCATACATTGTTAACATTGTTTGTATTATTGATCGTACATTCTACAGACATTGTTAGTATAATCATACATTGTTAACATTGTTTGTATTATTGATCGTACATTCTACAGAGATTGTTAGTATAATCATACATTGTTAACATTGTTTGTATTATTGATCTACATTCTACAGAGATTGTTAGTATAATCATACATTGTTAACATTGTTTGTATTATTGATCGTACATTCTACAGAGATTGTTAGTATAATCATACATTGTTGACATTGTTTGTATTATTGATCGTACATTCTACAAAGATTGTTAGTATAATCATACATTGTTAACATTGTTTGTATTATTTATCGTACATTCTACAGAGATTGTTAGTATAATCATACATTGTTAACATTGTTTGTATTATTGATCGTACATTCTACAGAGATTGTTAGTATAATCATACATTGTTGACATTGTTTGTATTATTGATCGTACATTCCACAGAAATTGTTAGTATAATCATACATTGTTGACATTATTTGTATTATTGATCGTACATTCCACAGAGATTGTTAGTATAATCATACATTGTTAACATTGTTTGTATTATTGATCGTACATTCTACAGAGATTGTTTGTATTTATTGTATAGAACATTACAAATAATATTGTAATATTTAAATATTTACATCTAACAGTGTGTAGAACATTACAAGTGTCGTTTCTCCTCCCTCTGTAATATTTAAATGTTTACATCCAACAGTTTGTAGAGCATTACAAGTGTCGTTTCTCCTCACTCTATAATATATAAATGTTTACATCCAACATTTTCTAGCGCGTTACAAGTGCTGTTTATTTATTTACGAATCTCGCATTTATATTTTGAGAAGTTTCGACGCCATATTGAACTGTAAATGGTTACCTCTACTGAAAATCGTTTAATGGTTATTATTTACAATTGTTTTCAGTACCATACCTCGTAACTTTACCAAGATATAGTTACTTTACTTAGACAGTTACAACTCTTCTAGTAGGAGTAGGTTTTATTACCAGATGAAGATATAAAAGTTCCAAGTTTGACTGTGTGGGTATTTGGGTATTGATGTTGTTAAATACCCAGGAGGGTCAGGTACATTTGACCTCTTCCTCCTGAAGATATAAAAGTTTGCCACTTTTAGTTTGTTTTGAATCTCGCGCGAATAGCGGGATTTATTTCACATTATAACACCCTCACTGTTGAAAGAACGTGAATGTTTACTAGAAAAGTGACTGAAACCCACGACCCTCTGATTACGAGTCTAGCGTCTTAACCACAGTTAAATAATTATATATTTAAATTAAAGAACGAGCCTCTTACTGGTCAGACGAAAAGTAATGAACATTGTTGGCATTGTATTTTCTAAAGACATCTGTTATGGGTATTAAAACTTTAAAATAAAGTACAAGTTAACAAAGAAGATATTAACTGAAGATAACCTAATAATGTCGAATCATTGTTTTATATTTTATTTTAATTATAGTTTTCATCCTCATACCAGCCGTGTTGAGAGACATTGTTACTTCAAGTGGGTTTCTCGTCGTCATGAATTTTAACATTGTGGTTGAATAACGCGAGTTTTTTAACAAGCGATTTTGAATTAATGGCCAGACTTTTTGAAATCGCTGAAATTGTGGTAAAATCTTAAGTGAAATACGCTGCTTGATTTCCATTTGAAAAATCGTTTACGTAGTTCTTAGTAATTGCTTTTGTTTAACAATAGTTTTTCACGCTGAAAAGTAAATATAAAATGTTGTTTTTTTTGGGAACTTAATAGATGAGCTCTAAGGTGAATACCGCACTAGTAATAAAACTAAGGTGAATACCGCACTAGTAATAAAGCTAAGGTGAATACCGCACTAGTAATAAAGCTAAGGTGAATACTGCACTAGTAATAAAACTCTTAAAATGTTTCAATTGATTCTTTTTAATCTCGTTTAATTTGCGGTTTTAAGTTTTACCTTCTGAAGATGCGTGGGATCAAATACAACAGAGACCAACAGATGGTGGTAGCGGATACTGTGTTGAAGCAGCCAACGCAACCCGATTACTTGCGAATAAGAAAACTTCGGTACAGTTGACGACTCGAGACGGCTCTCCTGGTAACTTAATCTCAAATATCCGTCTATAAATTTAAAATTAATTGTATTATTTTCGCATGGTTCGTGAAGCGAAGTTAACAATATAAGTGTGTGGTAAATTTGAGAGAAAACGAAAATTATGTGAAGATAATATAGCAGTGGTTATCGAACATTTTAGTATAACACACTTAAGCCTAATTTCTTTAAAAAACTACTGTTGATTTGTGATATCTAACGGTAATCAGTATTATAAAGTGCCAGTTAGTATAGAATATACATATGTGTTTAAAGCTGTTGGAATTTTTCAGCAACTGATCATTTTTATAATGAATATTTTTATGTAAGAGGGAAAATATTTGGAATTTTTATACAGATTTCCACGTTAAACCTAAAATTAAGGATCAAGAAAGAAACACCAGTGTTCATTCCAATAAGTCATGTACATCGGATAGTGAGAAAGGTAGCTTCTTATTATTGACTCCATGTCAGTTAGCCATAATTTTATTATTAAACTCTTGTCAGTTGGCCCTAATATTATCATTAAAACAATGCCACGTAAGGGTTTTTGTTATTATTAAACTCTTGTCAGTAGGTTATAATCTTATTATTAAAACCATGTCATGTAAGACTCCTGGTTATTATTATACTCATGTCAGTAGGCCCTAATATTATCATTACATCCATGTCACGTAAGGATCCTTGTTATTATTAAATCCATATCACGTAAGGCTCCTTGTTATTATTAAATCCATATCACGTAAGGCTGTTATTATTAAATCCATGTCAGCAGGCTCCTGTATCTGCAAATACTGTTATAACGTACAAGCTTTGGCGCCCCCTGAACTATATGTTTTATTACATTATCTTTCTTTAGAATGTAGTGATGGGTGGGAAGTTTCGCCAAATTATTGAACTTTGAACTTTACACTGGCCAGAGCCACACGACATCGTTACAACCCATGTCGCCAAGTCTACTCATACTCTGACGATCATGTATTTTGATACCCTGAGCGTAGTTTCCATTACAAAAAGCTACGTCTTAGCTGTCAACCCAAAGTACAACAAACACCCTGCTTGCTTTATATAATCCATCTTTTGTACGAAGTCAAAGGCATCACAGAGTCAATTTCAACCGTCCAATTGCACAGAAATATTCATAAACGCTGTTTCAGGCACATTGACCATTACGTTTTCGTATGTAATAGCATCAGTAAACGTTTCACTCTCCACCCGCGTGAATTATGCCACTTTTGAACGGATTTGTCGTGAAAGTAACTTGTGCTACTTTTCAAGACGGACATCCATCTTGAATACCTTGTTACTGGTGCCTCACGTGGACTGCTTTTTCTCTGATTTCTTCTGTGTATTTTAAAGTTTCATTCATTGTGCTTGTCAAAAAACAAGTCGATGGTTTTGCAGGTTTGACGACGGGCTTTGTTGCATGAACTAAACTTTCAAATAGAATTCCTCTCATTATCAGTTTAAACTCAGTTGTCTCCTTCCAAAAGAGCAAAACAAGGATATCCTTCAGAGTTCTGTTTTGTTAGTTTTTTTGAAGGAGACAACTTAAACTTCTGGAAATATATGTTTCGGACGATCGTTAAACAGAAGGAAATGAAAATGTTTTTTGTTTTTTTCAGAATTCGCCAAACGTTTCTGATTTTAAACTGGTAGATAATAATGCAGTCTATTTAAAAGTTTAATATTACTTTGATTTAGTATTTTTACCGCTGAGTGTTGTTAGCCTTTTCAATCTGTCAGTTGATTTCAGTATCTTCATATCCTCTTTGTAACATGGTTAGTTTTAGATCCTAAGTGTGCTTTCTGTAATATGTTTCATCTCAGCATATTTTCTTTAGTCTAAAAGCTTGACTGTAGGTAATGTTTCATTTAGTGTAAAAGGGGTGACAACTGTTATAGTGAAGGTATTGCAGTCTGTCTGTAGGTGATTTTGTGCAAGTCAGTTTATAGTGAAGGTATTGCAGTCTGTCTGTAGGTGTTTTTGTGTAAGTCAGTTTATAGTGAAGGTATTGCAGTCTGTCTGTAGGGTGTTTTTGTTCAAGTCAGTTTATAGTGAAGGTATTGCAGTCTGTCTGTAGGTGTTTTTGTTCAAGTCAGTTTATAGTGAAGGTATTGCAGTCTGTCTGTAGGTGTTTTTGTTCAAGTCAGTTTACAGTGAAGATATTGCAGTCTGTCTGTAGATGTTTTGTGCAAGTCAGTTTATAGTGAAGGTATTGCAGTCTGTCTGTAGGTGTTTTTGTTCAAGTCAGTTTATAGTGAAGGTATTGCAGTCTGTCTGTAGGTGTTTTTGTTCAAGTCAGTTTATAGTGAAGATATTGCAGTCTGTCTGTAGATGTTTTGTGCAAGTCAGTTTATAGTGAAGGTATTGCAGTCTGTCTGTAGGTGTTTTTGTTCAAGTCAGTTTATAGTGAAGGTATTGCGGTCTGACTGTAGGTGTTTTGTGCAAGTCAGTTTATAGTGAAGGTATTGCAGTCTGTCTGTAGGTGTTTTTGTTCAAGTCAGTTTATAGTGAAGGTATTGCGGTCTGTCTGCAGGTGTTTTGTTTAAGTCAGTTTATAGTGAAGGTATTGCGGTCTGTCTGTAGGTGTTTTGTTCAAGTCAGTTTATAGTGAAGGTATTGCAGTCTGTCTGTAGGTGTTTTTGTTCAAGTCAGTTTATAGTGAAGGTATTGCGGTCTGTCTGTAGGTGTTTTTGTGCAAGTCAGTTTGTGAAATTTCTATTTTTAGGAAAACTGTGACGTCAGACAAGTTGATCTACATAGGCAAGTAATCACAGATGAACATGACTGTTTTGTTAAAAGGAGTTTGAACCCACGTGTTTTACTAACATCATGAATATATTTATGAAAAGTTTTGGATGTGCCCATCGCGAGTGATGAAACTTGGTTTTAGCGGTGTGAGTCCATTTAAGAAAGGGATATTTTTATTCTGAACACGTATAATTTGTACACACACAACAAGAGAAGGACTGTGCTGTTTTATTAAGTGACTGCTGCACTGTGCTGTTTTATTAAGTGACTGCTGCACTGTGCAGTTTTATTAAGTGACTGCTGCGCTGTGCTGTTTTATTAAGTGACTTCTGCGCTGTACTGTTTTATTAAGTGACTGCTACACTGTGCTGTTTTATTAAGTGACTGCTGCGCTGTGCTGTTTTATTAAGTGACTGCTGCGCTGTGCTGTTTTATTAAGTGACTTCTGCGCTGTACTGTTTTATTAAGTGACTGCTGCACTGTGCTGTTTTATTAAGTGACTGCTGCGCTGTGCTGTTTTATTAAGTGACTGCTGCACTGTACTGTTTTATTAAGTGACTGCTGCGCTGTGCTGTTTTATTAAGTGACTGCTGCACTGTACTGTTTTATTAAGTGACTGCTGTGCTGTGCTGTTTTATTAAGTGACTGCTGCGCTGTACTGTTTTATTTAGTGACTGCTGCGCTGTGCAGTTTTATTTAGTGACTGCTACACTGCGCTGTTTTATTAAGTGACTTCTGCGCTGTACTGTTTTATTAAGTGACTACTACACTGTGCTGTTTTATTAAGTCACTGCTGCGCTGTGCTGTTTTATTAAGTGACTTCTGTGCTGTACTGTTTTATTAAGTGACTGCTGCACTGTGCTGTTTTATTAAGTGACTGCTGCGCTGTGCTGTTTTATTAAGTGACTGCTGCGCTGTGCTGTTTTATTAAGTGACTGCTGCACTGTACTGTTTTATTAAGTGACTGCTGCGCTGTGCTGTTTTATTAAGTGACTGCTGCACTGTACTGTTTTATTAAGTGACTGCTGCACTGTACTGTTTTATTAAGTGACTGCTGCGCTGTGCTGTTTTATTAAGTGACTGCTGCACTGTGCTGTTTTATTAAGTGACTGCTGCACTGTGCAGTTTTATTAAGTGACTTCTGCGCTGTACTGTTTTGTTAAGTGACTGCTGCACTGTGCTGTTTTATTAAGTGACTGCTGCACTGTACTGTTTTATTAAGTGACTGCTGTGCTGTGCTGTTTTATTAAGTGACTGCTGTGCTGTGCTGTTTTATTAAGTGACTGCTGCACTGTGCAGTTTTATTAAGTGACTTCTGCGCTGTACTGTTTTATTTAGTGACTGCTGCACTGTGCAGTTTTATTAAGTGACTTCTGCGCTGTACTGTTTTATTTAGTGACTGCTACACTGCGCTGTTTTATTAAGTGACTGCTGCACTGTGCAGTTTTATTAAGTGACTACTACACTGTGCTGTTTTATTAAGTCACTGCTGCGCTGTGCTGTTTTATTAAGTGACTGCTGCGCTGTGCTGTTTTATTAAGTGACTTCTGTGCTGTACTGTTTTATTAAGTGACTGCTGCACTGTGCTGTTTTATTAAGTGACTGCTGCGCTGTGCTGTTTTATTAAGTGACTTCTGCACTGTGCTGTTTTATTAAGTGACTGCTGCGCTGTGCTGTTTTATTAAGTGACTTCTGCGCTGTACTGTTTTATTAAGTGACTGCTGCGCTGTGCTGTTTTATTAAGTGACTGCTGCACTGTACTGTTTTATTAAGTGACTGCTGCGCTGTGCTGTTTTATTAAGTGACTACTACGCTGTAAAACAACAACACATGTGGTTCCCATTGTCCAAGGAATAAGTCTATAGGCCCGGCATGGCCAGGTGGGTTAAGGCGTTCGACTCGTAATCTGAGGGTCGCGGGTTCGAATCCCCGTCGCACTAAACATTCTCGCCCTTTCAGCCGTGAGGGTGTTATAATGTAACGATCAATCCCAGCATTCCTTGGTTAAAGAGTAGCCCAAACGTTGGCGGTGGGTGGTGATAACTATCCACCTTCCCTCTAGCCTTACACTGCTAAATTAGGGATTGCTAGCGCAGATACTCCTCGTGTAGGTTTGCGCGAAATTCAAAAACGAATAAACAATAAATCTGTTTGTATGAAATAATCAGATATGGATTTCATAATACCAACAATTAAAAATAGAAATAAGTCGTTTCTCTACTTTGTTTCTGGAAACTACACAATGGGCTATGTAAGCTATGCGCCTTATCGCTTAGCCAATATGAGTAAATTAACATCAAAAATAAAAACTCATAAACTGATTTATAATGATAATAAAAAATCGAATCTCGTTTTGCACTTGCTGTAGGTACTACAGTGAATAACATAATTTATGATTGTTAGTTGTATGAAATGAATCATCTTCATTTCGTTTTACTCAGCCGAAAACCTGGCAGGACCAACTCACAAGAGTACAACAAGAGAGACGAAACTTCCTGGAGCGTTGAGTCAAGGAAGTGACATAGACGATAAGTCTGTGGCGTTAGGTATGATGACAGGTTTACTGAACGTGTCTGGTTTGTGGATGTTAGATGTGCTGTAATTTCAATAACAACAACTGTTCCTGTTACTCTCAGAATTTCGTTTCTGTCTCATTCTTTGGTAGAAAAACTGAACTAAACTTTAAACTAAATGGTCTATAAAATAATCTGGTATGTGTGAAGACTTAGGTTAACATACAGTGATATTGTGAAACTTAGCAATTATATCATCGGTATATCCTTAACATGCTGCCAGAAGACTGGTAAACCTGTGTAGACACTGGTAGTTTAGTAGGTTATTCTGTAACAATGTGTATGTATCTGAGATTGTCGTTGTATTTAGTATGAGGACCAAGTGACCAATGTTTATGTATTTCGTGAATAATCTGTATGATATATCTGTAACAATATAACAAAGGGATGTACTTGGAGTCCGTACAAATATCTGTAATAATATAACAAAGGGATGTACTTGGAGTCCGTACAAATATCTGTAACAACATAACAAGGGGATGTACTTGGAGTCCGTACAAATATCTATAACAACATAACAAGGGGATGTACTTGGAGTCCGTACAAATACCTGTAACAACATGACAAGGGGATGTACTTGGAGTCCGTACAAATATCTGTAATAATATAACAAAGGGATGTACTTGGAGTCCGTACAAATATCTGTAACAACATAACAAGGGGATGTACTTCGAGTCCGTACAAATATCTATAACAACATAACAAGGGGATGTACTTCGAGTCCTTACAAATATTTGTAACAACATAACAAGGGGATGTACTTGGAGTCCATACAAATATCTGTAATAACATAACAAGGGGATGTACTTGGAGTCCATACAAATATCTGTAACAATATAACAAAGGGATGTACTTGGAGTCCTTACAAATATCTGTAACAACATAACAAGGGGATGTACTTGGAGTCCGTACAAATATCTGTAATAACATAACAAGGGGATGTACTTGGAGTCCATACAAATATCTGTAACAATATAACAAAGGGATGTACTTGGAGTCCTTACAAATATCTGTAACAACATAACAAGGGGATGTACTTGGAGTCCGTAGAAATATCTGTAATAACATAACAAGGGGATGTACTTGGAGTCCGTACAAATATCTGTAATAATATAACAAAGGGATGTACTTGGAGTCCGTACAAATATCTGTAACAACATAACAAGGGGATGTACTTGGAGTCCGTACAAATATCTGTAATAACATAACAAGGGGATGTACTTGGAGTCCATACAAATATCTGTAACAATATAACAAAGGGATGTACTTCGAGTCCTTACAAATATTTGTAACAACATAACAAGGGGATGTACTTGGAGTCCGTACAAATATCTGTAATAACATAACAAGGGGATGTACTTGGAGTCCATACAAATATCTGTAACAATATAACAAAGGTATGTACTTGGAGTCCTTACAAATATCTGTAACAACATAACAAGGGGATGTACTTGGAGTGCGTACAAATATCTGTAATAACATAACAAGGGGATGTACTTGGAGTCCGTACAAATATCTGTAATAATATAACAAAGGGATGTACTTGGAGTCCGTACAAATATCTGTAACAACATAACAAGGGGATGTACTTGGAGTCCGTACAAATATCTGTAATAACATAACAAGGGGATGTACTTGGAGTCCGTACAAATATCTATAACAACATAACAAGGGGATGTACTTGGAGTCCGTTTCCAGGTAATGGAGACATATTAAGGGGGAACTGTGAATTGAATACAAATACATACATCTATATCCTCTATGAATAAAACGTTTCTCAGTTGGGGGCACCGTGGACACTCATTCTGTCATAAATATTATAGCACGACATTAATTCAGCTAGCGAGGATGTCACCTTTATACCCCACGGATTGTGAACACGCAGACCCATACTCCGACCCTGAGCGAGATCGGCCCACATTTAACAATAACTTTTCATGAAACAAACATTAAGAACAAACTAAAAATAACATTATTATTAGTTCGAAGATATAACGTTTGGGTCAAGGATATCAGAACAGTTGTCCAAGTGCCTCCAGTGAGTCTCACGCCGCTCGAGACGTTCCGATTGCGTAACTTTGTTAACAAGGCACGAGCTATTAATAGTTTTGTTTTTTTCCACGTCGGTCCACCCTTCACTATGAGCACCGATTACATATTTACTGAAAGAAAGAAGTAAAACTGTGTGATGTAGACTTAATTAAAGGATTTCTATAGCAGCTTTTAATACAAGGTAGGATTTAGTGATGTGAGGCTAATATCTACAGGGTGTTCGGAAAGTCACTGTGCAGTTTTGTAATCATATTTTATTCAGTCTATTTCAAGCCAGCAACTGATAGCGGTGTTTAGAAACAAAATAAGAAGGATCCAGGCCTGTATTGATGCCAACAGGGGTCACTTTCAACATTGTTTATAATTGTAATTCATATTTACCTCCTGTATTCTATATTGAAACATGTCTGTTAATAAATATATAAGTGCACAGTGACTTTTCGAACACCCTGTACTTGGGTATTTTAATATATTAGGTAATATTTCACCAGAAATAGAAAGTAATAATAACATTCTTCATCAGCAGACTGTAAACTCGCATCAACTAGTATTTCCAGCCCTGACCTGACCCCAGAAAATGAAATCCCCATTATGACCATTGGACCCACGGGAATCAAAAGAGGGGCTGGGCAGGTTTTTCCACCAAACACGAAGCTAGATGGAGGCAAGTTGTGCATGGTATTCTCAAATAACAGTGTCATAAATATCTTAACTGTGGAGAAAACTGTAGACAGTACGTTTTGAACAATAACACAGTATAGTATGTAACACTTTGTTTTGTTTTTCTAACATTTTCAAGTTGTTCTGCCTAGCAACGTTGATGTGACGTATAATGTTGAAAGCACTTGGAAAGGAACAATAACCAATTACAGTATTCTGAAGTGGAAATACTGAGTTAACCAAGCATATTTCGTTTCTTTGGTATTTTATGTTAAGTGGAAGCTTCCTTAAATGGACGGCAACTGCTTATTGTGGAAATATGAGTGTACAGGACGACGATTAGAAGATCTTCCGCCTGAAGACGAAAAGCGGAACGAATACATTGTTGTTAAACGTAACCCTAAATAAAAAGTGTATATACATTAACCACAAAACACTTGTGTAGCTACTGTACATTTTAATAACGTTCTCTGCTCAGTGTGTTTTATTTAATTACTTCATAATAATTTTCAAGTTTCAAACGATGCTATGGAACCCTTCAAATTTAAATATTCTTCTGTCAATTTCAGTTGAGACGCTAGGAGAAATAAAATTGGGATTTCTGTTGACCAAGGGTCAGTTAGAAGTAGAAGTCTTCTGTGCCTGCCAGTTGCCACTTTCATCCTTAGGTCAACCACCAGGTAATATGATAGAGGTCTAAGTTCCATATTAGGTGGTTATCTGGTTTTAGGATCAGTCAGTCTTGAACGTCGTAAAATATTTTCTGATTTTCTTAATTATAAAACTCATTGGAATAATTATATTTGAAAAACGTCTTAACAGTTTATGGCATTTTTACTGTTATCTTAAAGTTAACCTCAATGATATTGTAGTTACTCATTCTGTGAGTAGTAAGGAAGGGGTTGTACTTCTGGTGAACAGTGTGGCACATAAGAGATCTAGATAGTGAAGGTTTATTGTAAAGTGACAAGCTGAACAAAGGGTCAATTACGCTGAACCCATCACAGGATTCTAACCACGAATTTTAGTTTTGTAAGCCTTCGTTCTGGTCAATAGGCCATTACGAAAATGTGCTACAACTTAATTTCTTGGCATGTGGTAAATTAAAAGCTACAGGAGGGCTATCTGTGCTAGCCGTCCCTAATTTAGCAGTGTAAGACTAGAGGGAATGCAGCTAGTCATTACCACCCACTGCCAACTCTTAGGTTATTCTTTTGCCAACTAATAGTGGGTTTGACCGTCACATTATAACGCCCTCACGAGCATATTTGATTCGAACCCGCGACCCTCAGATTATGAGTCGAGCGCCTTAACGAACTGGCCATCCTGAGCCACCCTAAAGTGTAGTAAACGTTGTTATAGCTGCATAAAAATAAGTAATTAAGGTTCTAATTATTGGCCATCTTTAACTGTTGGAAGATGAATTGATGAAGTGCTTGTTACAACTGTATTACGTGTTAGTAACTCGTGTGAACTATACTTTTAAACTAGTATTCAAAATTATACTAAACAGTAGTTTACCAAACAACTTGTACTTTTGAAAGTTTCACAACATTATCTGTTGTTACAGATACGTACATTAAAACCTACCTGAAGGAAGGAGAAAAACAGATGCAGAAACGTAAAACTCGAATTGTTCGCAGTACTTCAAGTCCGCAGTATCGTCAGACATTAAAATATAGTATGTCAGACATTCAGGGGCGCCATCTATTGGTAAGATATTTTAAAAATAATATTAAATGTTTTTTTAATAAAATGTTTTAAAATAATGCCCCTCGCTAGTACAGTGGTATGTCTACGGATTTACAACGCTAAAATCATGGGTTTGATTCCCTTCGGTGGGCTCAGCAGATAGTCCGATGTGGTTTTGCTATAAGAAAACACACAGTTTAAAATAATATGTATATGCAACGTGTTACATGTCATT